>NW_028277299.1:0-372582 GCF_059751315.1 Micrasema longulum
TGTGGAGCTAGGTAGAAGCTTAATAGATTTTCTCATTCGCCCAAACCAATATTGAATCAACCGCTCCACAAGTATATAGCTTATGTTAGGTTTTTGTTATTTTCATTGTGCGTTTTGTAATATAAATAATATAGATGTACATATATACCTTGTTTTTAAAACTGTGAATATTTTGTTAATTATCTCTGTTTATTAGTTTAGTCTTCTTTGTTTATCCTCTAATGTAAAAACATTTCAAAAAAGTATATTGTTAAGTATCCTCGGCACGGGTAACCCCAGTGAGGTCACATTATTTTTATTATTAATTATAGTTTGTAAGAGAAAAATATGAATAAATAAATGAATAAATATTAAACTCTGACTCGTATGTGGTAAAAAGTATAAAGTGTTTTATTTTTAATAAATTCAAAATGTCTTTTCACTAAGTAAATGCTGAAACAATAAATAATAAGGATATTTTTTTGTGTGCCTTGTTTCAAGATTGAAAATAAAAATTAAAAATGTCATATTTGCATAAATTATGTGTGTTTTAGTGATATTTACATCGATTGTGTATGTTTGGGTGATATTTACAACAATTGTGTGTGTTTAAGTGATATTAACGTAAATATATGTGGGTTCTAATTGGAATATTTGAGTATCGAAGATCACCTCAAAAGCGTCGTTAAGAGAATGCATGCGCATGCGCTCTCTCTCGTTGCTCTCTAGGCGGCGCAAGTTTCTCTCTCTCGCTGACGCCGCCGCCCTCCGACGCCGCCCCCCCATCCGCCGCCGCGCCCCCATGCGCTCCACGCGCTCGCTTCCAGAACTTTCCTCATCTGAAAGTAAAAAATGGAATATTTCATAAATTGGGAAGGTTAATGTAAAATATCATCATGATTCCCCTTTCTACACCCAGTGGTTCATAAGGCACCGAATTATTAAACTAAATGCAGCGTACTTTGATCATTTGTTACCTGAAGGTAAGGGAATCAGTTTCAAGTTTCGGGCGCCAGTCCAGAAACAATGGAGTATTGCAGTTGAAACAACCTTTAAAATCAATATTTTTCATTTCCTGCCAGGAAACGATCTCAGTGCCTCAATTATGAACGCTATCTTCATCTGTATATATCGAGACGGTATACTAAACTTCTGTACTATCTGTATCTTACATAGGTATGTTCTACCTACTTGTCATATCGACATCATATGATCGAAACAAGCCAATGGAATGACCGCAAACAATTAGTCCGCGTTCCTTACATCATTAACATTTAAAATAGTTCTCATTTATATTTTAAATAGGCTTCTGTAATAAAAAGTGCTCACTTCAAAGCGATTATAAACTCCAATAAATCCCATTTCAAGCAAAAAATGCTCGTTTGAACATGACTTTTGGAAATCACCCATACGGTACGCTTAACAATCGTCTGTATGTTTCTACCGATCGACTACAAAACCGGCTCCTAAAACGTATCGATACATACACTCGGATAGATAGTAAAACCGATGGAAAAAATATAATCACCAAATATTTTTTTTAGAGTGGTAACTTTCTGACGCATACAATCTGTTTCTGACGCCTAGATACTCTTATTTGTTGATAGGAGAGAACCTAGCGACATTATTTTCACATCTAGGCGATCGTTTTATTAAAGTGACAGTTATGTCGGAATTTAATTCGACTTCAAAACTTGCTTATTTCTCTCTCATATTTTTAATAGGCTTTTAAGAAAAAAAGTGCCAACCTCAAAACGATTAAAAATTGTAATAAATCATAATTAAAGGTAAAATTGCTCGGTGGAACAAAATTTTTGACACTTTTAATGCGTAGATAAACGTATCTAGAGGTTCCAGATCCGTCGATATAAACCGGTGGGCTTACATCAAAACTTGATGGTAGGGGGTATCGGTACTATACCTTTGTAGTCGGTCGCGAGACTTTTATCTTCAACTATAACGTCATACTGAAGCTATGTCATTTTAGAGCGTAGATATGTGTACCGTGACGTACGCTTCCCCTTGATTCATATCGATGTACCTACTCAAAACTTGAAGGTGGGGGGTCGGTAGTATATCTTTATAATCGCCTGAGGGAATTTATCTTCCACTATACCGTCAAGGTGAAGGTATGACGTCTTTATCTTCCCATCGTAATCGAGGCCCAGGACTCGATTTCCTTATTCAGGATTTTTACCAAAGAGCAGCTATCGATAAAACACTCGTCCATGGTTTTAGTTCTATTTCACACATATAACCAAAGGGCAGCTATCGAGTCGAAAACACTCGTCCATGGTTTTAGTTTGATTTCACACACATAACTGCCGTTCTTCTAAGAACGTTCATCCGCCTGGACACAGAGAATGTGAAATATATTTTAACGAATGTAGACATGTCTATGGAAGAACCTAACCACGTTTTATTTATATAACATGTTTCGCACTATAACTATTCATTTTATAGGTTGTAAATTACGGTACGAAGTAAAAAAAACCTTATTATTGTGATATATGGGAATCGAATACGGAGCCCCAGTGCGTGATGCAATCGGCTTATCTTTATTTCATTTCATTATTTTATTAACGCACGCGGGGCTTTTGCAAATATTTTCCATGTATAAACTACATTTACACAAACACGCATTTAAAGGAACACAAACAGAAGTTTAGGAACCGTGAAATATTGCGGTATTAAATTACTACCTTTTTAAATAAATATTTCATGTCAAACGTGTCAAGAATTAAACCAGGGCAGGGCCTCGATTACAATGGGAAGTTAACAGAGTTGTCTTCAATTGTCTATAAAGTACAATTTATTTTTCTGTTCGAAAATGAGCATTTTTGTATTAAAATTTAAAGTATTTCCACCGGTAACCTGTAATTAAACATGTTTCAAAACACTTAGGTATATATAAACATATAAAATCAATGTTTCAAAAAAAAATTTAAGTACCTAGGACGACCTAGGTACATCAACTACAAAATGTTGTTACAACAATTTCATCTCTCTTTATATTCTGTTGAAGATAACTCTCAATTTGTAGCAGAGATGGAAAACATTTCGAGAAGGTAATATGGAAGTCTAGGCATTTACAGGGCTTATGACCTGTCATTGGCTGGTGTAAGTGGTTACTTTACACACTGTGAAACATTCACCAGTCTGCCTATGTTTAAACATTCATATTTCCTCAACTTTCTTCAAGATACCTCTGTTTACTTCCCATTTATTACAATTACCGTATTAACGGGACCTCTTCCGTGGAAGAAAAACCCGCTGACCACTTAACTACGATGCGGACGAATAAACTAATGTACTAAATCAATTCACCTATCCAAAATTATTCCACTATTCGGGTCCGTCGAATTAACCCTTCATACGACACCTAAAACAAAGAAGTACATAAATATACCACCAGAATTGGGGTACATATTTATTTTCTAACATGTCGTATTAAATAACAAGGCTTATGTCACAAGAGTATCGTAATAACGTACACTGATAGATCAGACATCCACTCGGCTTTTTCAAATGCAAAAGATTTATTGTTTTAAAAACAACTATTTTATTATATTTGCAAGACGTAAATCAACACAAAATATGTGTCCCATAAAGGGTTAATGAGATTGCCCACCTTGCATACTCCTGATGGTCTTTCCTCCATGTTCCTCATCATCCACGTCTATTTCCTCGTCGTCCCCGTCGGGCCATGAGGCCCCTCGGCCGGCGGAGGCGGGCGGCGAGTCCGCCCCCGAGCCCGCCAGCCCCGCGGGGCCACCGCCCCACCAGCCGCGGCCCCCTTCGCCGCCGGAGCCCTGCAGCGGCATCGTAGGGCACTAGAACAGAAAGATAGAAATAAAAAATATTTTCAGTTACACAAAACTTTTTTTTAATTATGCGCGTAATATACAGTGGAAGTTTGAAGGTGTACCTTGGTTCTATCGATATTGTGAACAATCTAGTGAATTTAAAAAAATGTGTTAGTGGTTGTTTGTAGGCAATCCACTAGAAGACCCTATAAACGTACTTCACAGTTGCTACCAGAGAAGCATTTAAGTGAAGGGAAAAAAGGTTTTTTGACGAAACTTTTTTTTGTTTCAATATGTAACGTTTTCACCATGCTCTGTATGATTGAGAAAGTTATATTTCTAGCTGATTAACCTGTAATCTCAGCCTACCACTTTGACCTACGATTTTTTTGTAAAAGCTTCACCTGAATTTTACCATTTTGTTTTTGTGCTTTGTACCTTGGTCCTTTAAAAAAAAAATATTAATAATTTTTTTTTACAATATAAGAGGTAAAACAGAATATTAAAAAATAAAGCAATGAAATACATATTAACAGTAAGAATAGTAAACAAAAAATCCCACAACGGCATGGCCTGTTCGTGGGTATACAAGAATTAATTATGAATTATGTGCTCTTAATTAATAATAATAATTATGGATAACTTATATAGCGCCATTTTCGTAATAAAATACCTCAAGGGCGCTTTACATGGTGATTTTATTGTTAAGTTAATTTAATTGAAGCTTTTGAATTTGTAATTTAATTAAAATAATTTATTTTGTTGTCACGTGCTACGGATTTATTCAAATGATTTAGAGAACAAGTGGGTTTTAAGTTTTTTCCGAAACATCACTTCACTTTCACAGCCTCGCACCTCTGCTGGGAGAGCATTCCATGCCATAGGGCCTGCGACCGCAAATGCGCGTTCACCAAATTTAGTGCGCTGTTTGCGTAGAGGTATAATAACTTTTCCTCTCGCCGTAGACGTAGCTGATCTAAGCGCGAGACGCCTGTCAGCTAGTTCATCTGGAATGCATAGTTCCCTTAGATATTCCGGAGCCGAGTTGTGCAGTGACTTATACATAAGCCAACAGAGTTTGTATTCGACCCTCTGTGGAAAACGTAGCCAGTGTAGTTCCCGAAGTAGTGGAGTGATATGACTGAACTTAGAGATTCCGAAAATAAGTCTCGCTGCGGCATTCAATACAGATTGTAGGCGAGTCATAATAAATGGACAGGTGCATATAGTTTTGTATAATATATGAAAGATAAAAGAAAATATTCTGTAAAAGATAAGAAGGTACATTTTTATTTTATAGTAATTAAAAATGGAAATATTTTTTTAAATGATTTGTTTCTTGAACCGGTAAAAGTACAACATTATATGATTTTTTTTCGTGGCTACGGTTCTCTCTTATAGTCAGTGATTTACATGGAATGATTTTTAATTTATGTACATTTTTTGAAGTACTGAAGATTGCAAAAGGTAAGAAGATTAAAAAAGTCTTTTTTTTTCGTTCAAGTTAAGTACTTCGGCAAAATAAACAGTAATTTATGTTTAAAATACTTGATTTCCTTCAAATCATATTTAGAGGCCCAAGGTACAATACCCTTGCGCTACTATTCCGAACGTTCTCGCGGCCGTGGAAAACACTTTTATCTCGCGTATTTTGTTTGTAAACACGCGAGATAAAAGCTTTTTCTTCGGCCGCGAGAGCGTTTGGAATAGCAGCCCTGGGACCAAGGTAAATAACGAACGTAGCTCATTTACGAATCACATTTGTATGTCAAAGTGAAACTAATAAGAAAGTTTAAATTTTTTTGAAGTTATTAAAATTTTACGGCGTTATAAAAAAACATTTAAATACACGTAATAAAAATGGTGAAGGAAAAACTTCGAATAAGACCGAGGGACGAGGGGTACGACACCTTCCCGTGCAATATGTACCTACATTAAAGTAGGCCGATGATGTACGAAGTTTTTTTATTTTTATAAAAAAATGTCTTAACATCAAAGTGAAAGGGGTCTTAAAAGTTGCATTTTGGATCACATTGAACAACTCAATCACATTACAAATTCGAACGCGTTTTAAAACTACCAAAATGAAAAAAGTTTGCACTCCAGTTTGCATTCCTGGAACTGATTCCGTTGAGCGCCTGGCTAATATTGACGAAATCAATGGCTCATTAAAACAATGTTACCCATTTATTACAAAACAAAGTGCAACTCCCGCCCTTAGATGCTTATTTAATAAGGTTGAATGCATCGATACTGGAAAGCTCCATATTACAACTCGTCTATCAGTGGTGTGTTTGAGAAGGATACTGTCTTTCTTTGGACATATTGCTAGACGCGAGCCAGACAATCTAAAAAGGGCAATAATGTCTGGCCGAGTTGAAGGTAGGAGAAGCCGGGGTAGAATCCCATACAGATGGACTGACCAAATAAAGGTGGCTACGGGGCTAAAATTTGATGAGTCAGTTCGTCGGGCTGAGGACAGACTGGAGCGGAACAGACTAATCAGAAGTGTTCATGGTGATCACGATCCTCAGCATTGAGGGACCGACTTGGAAGAAGAAAGAAGAATGCACATTAAAACATTTAATTGGACTGATTTTCTTACTTAAATGCGAAATGGTAGCCGGTTTAGCGCAAAAATTTCACTTTTTCGAAAACTTCAAGCTCTGGTTGAGGGCCAAAAGTAGTATCAAATATTTTTTTAAATATTTTTTGTATTCCGAGTAATCCAAAAAGCATCATTTCAAAACTCGGAAAAAAAATATCGGCCCGCCCTAACCTACATGTAATAGAAGCTCACACTATCTAAAAAAGATAGGTTCTAGTGGTTTAGGAAGAAGCGCTTTTTTAACATACCAGTAAGTCCATCTTTGTTTAATAAGCCCATGTTAATGTGTTAGTGCCTGTCGGTGAACCAAGTAAACATACAAATTTCGTTTGTGTTAATAGGCACATTTTAATATTTTATTTGAAAACGTTGAGTCATGCACACGTAAGCAAAGTTTATCAATGAGGAACTTCAGCCCTACGGGAAATTTGATACAAACAATGTTTTAATTAGATAATTAAATTAAATAGTTGTAATTGTATTGCATTAAATAATTTTACTACAAAGTTTCTTGAAAATGTACGAAAAAATATGTAATAAATATTTTAATAAAACAAATTACTTTGAACGACGTCGCTTGTTTACATGAATCAACTAATAATAAGAGAGCTGTGAAAGATATCCGGTTCACTTACCGTCAACGGACCAATCGGAAGAACATACCGAGAATAAGCAAAGGAGAACCTCTGACGTCACGTGAAAAATTAAATGTGATTTTTCTCAAGCCTGGGTTTTCTGTGATGTAATTCACCACTATAACTGGGCCTCCTGGCCTGTTGTGGTGCAAAAAAAATGTGTTTTTGTAATTTCAGAAATACAAACCCGGGTATTTTAACTAGGGTAAAAGCTTTCAATAACCTCATATTTACTTAATATAACATTAATCGGTTCAATCGACTGTCCTGAACTACTGTGCAAACTTTCTATCAATGTTCCTTCCAAAGTTCTAAGAAATAACCTTCTTCTTCACCTACCTCTTGTTTCATCTAATTATAGGCAAAATTCATATTTATAGCGAACTTTTAATAATTTTAATGTAATAAATAAATCATTAAACATAGATTTATTTGCAAATAATCTTAATGACGTACGGCGTTTGCTTTCGAAATAATCCGTAGTATTTTTTCTTTTCTTTTGGATTTACATTAAATTACTATTCATTTTCTGTTCGAGAATCTTTTTTAACTTACTGTGATGCTACTTGTGAAAACCTGCAATTGGCTTATTTGTTATTTGTTTTGTTATATATAAGATAATTATAGCTGTTGGTAATCTAAATAAATAAATAAAAATTAAATTAAGAAACGGAAAAAATAAAAACATGTTCTTAAGTGAGCACTTAACATCTTACTATATTTAAATAAGATATAAAAGAGTAAAATTGGAACAAAACTTAATGCATGAATTCCCAAAATAGGGATTTTAGAGTTAAAGTTTGCCAGTATACCCACGTTTAGTCTTAGGTGTATTTATTTTATGACCCACGTCACTTGCAGCTATCTCCAATTTTAAGAAATCATCTTTTAATCCCAGGTTTATTAAGTCTACGTCTAAGCATAGGCTAATATCCGGGTGGTCTTCCTAAAAAATATTATATAGATTCCTCTAACTCAGTGTTTCCCACGGTGGGGCGTACGCCCCACTGATAGGACATAACGCCTCAGAGGTGGGGTACCACACTTCAGAGATGAGACACGTCGGCATTCCAAATATAAAGGGGAATATTCATCGGTCGTACGAAAAATTGCCTGAGATGTACGAAATTAAAATACTCGCCAAACTGTACTTAAAATAGAATGAAACCCGTTACAATTTCAATAATTATCTAAAAACACAGACATTGTGCAGGATGTAGCTGTAGATGTTGTATTGGTACCGAGCCCAAGCTGTATAATTGTTTTGTGATATTTTGATAGTACATTGTTATTTGTTATAGGTATGTCAATGCGCGGAAGACGTGTCTATAAAGGGCACCATACACGTATTTATTTTATTCTACTTAATTACATTTTTAATTTGTGGTTTTAAATAATTTCAGTTATAATAGATGCATTAGAATAGGTTTTATTTAATTTCATTAGGGGTTCAAATGTTCAAACATATTACAAGTTGATTTGAAAATTTACCTGCTTTTTAATTAAAAAAGATGCCGGTGGGGCATCTGACTTTTGAAAAGACTAAGGTGGGGCATGGCATGGGGATCACTGCTCTAACTGGTTAATTATTTGTATCTGTTCCTACTATCTACCTAATATTGATTCATAAAAAACCTAAAACAAAGTCATTCAAGTACCAAGTACTAGCTGCAACATACCAAATATTAATTTATGTAAATGCATCGATCTGTATGTTATCAGAATCAATTTATTGGTTAAATAATGTTGGATTAAGATTAATACTAGTAAAGTTAATGTTTGCGATTTTCTTAAATTTTAAAAGATAACAACGGGTTTCCCCATGATTGTGTTATCTCTCTATACAATAATACAATCACACATGTTGCAAAATTATCAATCATTAATTGTAACGTTAGACATCTTCAGTACGAAAATAATAATTTATCTTTTATAAATACGTCAGTCGAATATTAATAGATACTAGATTCCTAATGCAAGTTTACATAATACTACATTATTATAACGATTATATTTTCTTAAATTAACATATTACAACAGAGATGAAGAACATTTTAGAAAAGGTAATATAGAAGTCTAGGCATCTACAGGGCTTATGAATGTTTGAACATACACATTTCCTCAACTCTTCCATCTGTTGACTTTTGTGAAGTAAAAGAGCTGAAACCTTTATCACGTGGGTGAGATTCATCCGGCTGAACCAAATCTAAACCAGCCAATGACAGGTCATAAGCCCTGTAAATGCCTAGACTTCCATATTCCCTTCTCAAAAATGTTTTCCTTCTCTGTTGAAATAAATTTAAATATGAACAACTCCCTAGGGAGGAAATCCAGCCAGTCCGCAAGCATTTGGACGTACTCAAACATTGTTGAATTACTAACATTTTTTGTTTTTATTCAGATTTTTCTCAATGTAATCGTAGTAAAATATAGAAGTCTAAGCATCTACGGGGCTTATGACCTGTCAATGGCTGGTTTAAGTGGCCACTTTACACACTGTGTAACATTCACCATTCTGCCTATATTTGAACATCTATATTCCTTCAATTCTTTCATCTGTTGATGTTTGTGAAGTTAAAGAGCTGAAACCTTTATTTATGCGGGTGAGATTCATCCAATTAAATTATTACACCTACATACAAGGCAACGCCTGAAAATATTATTTTTTCAATTTCTATACTTCTTTATGGACCAGGTAATTTATCAAAATGTTCTTCATCTCGGTTATAATATGTTAATATAAACAGCTCCCCAGGGAGTTGAATCCAGTTCTTGTCTACAAAAATTTGGACAAACTCAAAATATTGTCGTACTAAAATAGCTGATTTTTATCACAGAAGCCTAAATAAAATATGAATGGTATGTTATTTAGTTACAGTTCTTGATGGAATTCTATTGTAATTTTATAATACCTTATATTTGAATATAAGTTTTAAATTAAAAAGACTTTGTACATTTTCATTTATTTATTTGACCAATTAGAGCTTTCACCCTCTAACGAACATCTTCAGACTGGTAAATATTATACAGTGTTAGAACCATTTATATAAAACTAAAAATTATCTTAAGTGTACTTAGGTACATACAATAACATTTTATTATAATATAATATAAACATTTAATAACTAAATATCGATCAAAATAATTATTTCCTTCGTATCTGTTAAGATATTGGTCTCTTTAGAGGAATTCCTAAGATGGTTAAATTCCAATATTTGTTAGTAAACATTAGGACATTTATTTCTGGAAGTAGACTAATTATCCGAGCGTTATTTATAATTTATTTCCTGCTTTGTTTTCTACCAATAACAACTATAATTAATGATATTTAAATCAATTATTAATTTTCTATTGACTTCCTGAAACGTGTTACTAAATTCTACAGTTACGCCTAGGCATAGTGTTAAATAAGGATGAGAATACCATCCTTATTCTATCACTAAAATCAGGATAGTATTCCCATCAGTATTCTACCACTATACCTAGGCGTAACCTTATGCCGAGTTTATGAGTAAGGCCCTTAGAAGTTAAATTGGTCACATCGAGAAAATTTAGGTTGTCAGATAAGTTAATAGACATCGCAATAACACGTAATATATCAACATACAAATTAAGAAAAATATAATCATGTAACACAATTTTATTTAAACAAAAAACGCAAAATGTTTACTTGCATATTTTTATTTGATTCTATTTTAATAAATTTACTAAGTACAAACCCAAAAAAGGGATGCTTGTGTAAAGTCACTTCGTATTAAACCACTTAATATTATAATAAAAATTACAATAGTGATGAAATAACACATAAACATGAAAATATTTTTTAAAATATTTTTAAGTCGGTATTAAGAAAACCTTTTTGTCAACTGATCCACATGGAGTGCTCCGGAATTAGCCTTTTTTTCTTTATGGCAAAATAAAATAAATAGGATAAAAGTATTTAAAAAAATAAGACAATGTGTAAACCAATATTTGCTAATATTTCATTTTTTGGGTTTAGTGTACTTTTTTTTGCGAAGCAAAACATTAAGAAGGATAATTAATAAATTTTTATACCGTCATCATCATGATGATGATCCCCTTTCCGCACCCAGTGGTGCATAGGGCACTGCATTGGTAACCCAAATGCAGCACAAGGCGATCTTCTGTAACATGAAGATAAAGGTGATCAGTCATCCGTTTCAGGAGCCAGTCTCAGAACAATGAAGTTTTGTAGTTTAATCAACTTTTGAATTGAATATTTCACGTCCCCTCTGCCAGGAATGAACCCAGCACCTCAAGAATGGAAGGGGAACATGTAAATGCCAGGGTTTTCGATAATACCCGCTTACTGAGAACTCTTTACAACTCCTTGGTGCGAAGTACACTAGAGAGTGGCTCGATGATTTGGGAGCCACATGGACTGAAGTACTCTCTTATGATAGAGAAAATCCAAAATAAGTTTCTGAGATACCTCTACATGAGAGAGTACGGGTTTTATCCTTGGCTCTACCCGACCGAGTTTTTCCAGGGTATGCTTGACTAACACAGTTTAGAGACTAGAAGAAATGTGTATCTGACTACACATTTTTATCGATTGTTGCGCGGTATGATCGATAATTCTGAGATTATAATGAGCGTTGGTTTGTATGTTCTTGATAATTACCTAAGACAGCGTCAGCATAGATTGTTTCATATTCCAATTTACAGGACCAACCTGCCTACGGTTATGCCTGTTGGAAGACCTACCGCTATGCTGAACAACATCGCTCTGGATATTGATCTGTTCCATGTATCCGAAGGGGTTTTCCGGATCAGGATTCTCCCACTACTTTGACATGAGTCTCTTTCATGCATTTTTTCTTTTTTATAATATGTACGTATTGAATATGTTTGTAATGTATATGTTATAATTAAAATTAATTTATTGAATTGAATTGAATCACTGCACAACGAGGCGGATCCAGTCGATTACTTTATTCAGAATTTTTACCTGAGAGCAGCAGTCGTCTAGGGTTCTAGTTCTATTTCCTCCTAGAATCGGATTAATTCGCCTAACATAATTTAAACTTAAATCTATCATTAACCAAAAACTATTAACGTACCCGCAGTTCACAATCATGTTATACCTGCTTATTTTCGCGTATGCACTGTAGTATTATGTTTTTAACAGATAACAATATTTATTTTCTTTAATAATATGTACATATGTATCTACTTAATATTTGATTTAGGCTGTAAAAATAACCGTATAAAAATACTTTAAAAATAGGAATTCAATATCAGAGTAATAATGCGTCACCTAGAGAGGAGCCCTAATGTAGGAAAACCATTATATGACCATTGGGTATTAAGTTAGCTACAATTCGCAGCAAAATAATGGGCCGTACTCAGGTCGAGAATCACCAAATGGATATTAATTTGCATTGTAAATATTTGTTTAATGTGTACCTGTGTATTTATTATTGCAGGGTTATCCTTATTTATTTTTCTATAATTATTTATTTTATAAAACTGAAAATACATGTGTGTGTTTATTTTTTTATTTATTTATTCATTTTATTCATAATATACTTATGTTACGTTTATTGGGACATAAATCCCAACTCCATAGAACCAAAGTCCTGTGTTGAGTTTGTTTGTTTGTCCGCCACTTCTCCGAAATGGCGAGTCATAAATTTCATAAATTTGGACACGTCATTTTAGATGCGATTTCAAGATTAACATTGCTATTTTCGAGTAAAATTTTTTATTAGTAAAGAGAAAAAATATTTACTTTGGAAAAGTAACCCTGAAAATTTTATTTGGCTAGTGCTAAGGCATCATGTTAAAAAGTGAACTTGAATTGTACAAGTGCTAAAATAAATCGTTTTTCTATGCATCAAAGACGTACTTAAAAAATGAGCTAGCTTATTTTAGTTAGACTACGCAACAATACTAAGCAAAGAAATAAGATTTTTTTGATAAAAAGACTGGATAGTGTCAAATTAAAATACAAAGACATATTGTTTTATTTTTATTTTTCAAAGTAAATGCTCAAAATAGGCTCCATCATTCGCTTTGCATTTTTGTTTTGCATTTTGTTTTGATTCTAAGTTTTGCGTTAAATTGTCATAATAGTATGTTTATATTTAACATGAAAACATGTTTTGATTATTCTTCTATTAATTTTAAATTTTTACTAACACTTCAAAATTTTTATTTTTGCATTAATATTTTTTACAATTTAAGATATATTATCATCATCATTCTCTTTTTGCACCTAATGGTGCATAAGGCACTACATTGGTGCATATGGCACTACATTGGTGCATCAATTGCAGCGTATCTTGCTCATTTCTCTTATATGAAGGTAAGATGATCAGTCTTACGCTTCAGGTACCAGTCTAGGGACTATGAAATATTATTGAATGAAAACACCCTTTTAAATAAATATTTCGTATCAACCATGTCGGTAATCGAACCCAAGACCTCTTGCTTGGTATGCAAACGCGCAGACCATTACTTATTTATTTAATCATTTACTAATGGACTTAGACCATTAAAAAAATGGCAAACAAAAATCATTATAATTTATACAGGCACAATTGAATAAAATACAAATAAAGAAAATTAAAGCTGGACAAAAAATAACATAATAATTACTACCTCAAGACAAGATCTAGTATATCTTAGTGATTGTTTAAATCTAGAAAGACTTACACCAAAAAGTGTTAGATCTTGTCTCGAGTTTACAATGCGACACAATCGGGACATTGGTGCATGCAAGCCATAGTTTGTGCTGTGCTGATCAATTAACAGCACATTATTATTTCGCAACCGGCGGATCGGAACATTGAATGCCACTTGTTCCAGTAACGATGGTACATAAATGAAGCCATTTAGTTAATTAAACATAAATATAGAGTCAATGTTATTTCTACGTTTTTGTAGACTTGAGACTTTTAACATTGACTCCATTTCTCCGTAAGTGTAGTCTTCTCTCTCGAGGCCAATCATCCATGCTACTTTTCTTAGCAGACGATGTTGCACCGATTTGATAGTAACTATCCGGCTTGCATAGAAGTGAACCAGGGTCGCGATTATGAACGGCTATATACTGAGACGGTATAAACTAATATCAATATTTATGTACGTAAGTGTGTTTATTTGTATGAAAATTCAAAGTATCTTCGTCGGTAACCGGTAATTGATCATGTTTAGAAACATGTTATATTTTTCATGCAGAAAACTTGATTTTACTTCGTAGATAAAATTGAAGAAAAATGATAACTTCCCATCAGAATACGTACCCAAGAGGTCGATTTAAGATATATTGTTTATTTTTATTATTATTATTTGTCATTGTTATTTAAAATATCTGATAAACTATTTATTATTGCGATTTTTGTACCATTTTTAATACAATTTACAAGTTTTAAGCAAATATATTATTTTCATACTTACGCACCCATACAAACGCACCCTCTCCCTCTTTCATTCCCACACGCACATGTATCCTCTCCCTCATTCATTCACGCATACACACATTCACATACACATGAATACAAACGTCACACAAATAAAATTACTAAACTTCTTTTCTTATATATTATGTGTCATTATATTTACAGTGGATTTTTTTAATTGGCTTTAGTATTGTTAAGATTTTTCTAATTATTTTGTTTATGTAATAGCTGTAAAAATCCCAAATAAAATGAAATAAATAAATAAATAAATAAATCATATTTATTTTTTATATCTAAAATTTAGCTCAATACAGGTTTATACCTAAAGAGCTGAAATAATATATTATTGTACTCAATAAATACAATAAATGTTGCAGGGTACTGCAAAGGCACATTATGGCGTATTTTGTTCAATATTGCATAAAAACATAGTATGTTAGGGATTCCATTCCACGGACTATTTTTTCAAATAATTTATTGTACCTAAAACTGCTTTTTGAAATGTTTGAGTTCTACCAAAATATTTAAATTTTCAGACTATTTCATAAAAGTGGTAAATAAATAATGCTGTAAAATGGAAAACAAGGTGTGGTAGAGTGAACTTTAAACCTCGGAACTTTGAGGGGTGAGTAAACAGCACAACCACGGGATCACAACCCGGATTGTTTGTATTATTTTTTTGTCAAATCTAATTACATTATGTGATCTGCCTCGTAGTATACAAGGTTACAGCAATCCGCTATCATCTATATTTGTTAATCTCAATAATGAAGGCATGTAATTAAGGCAAACACCTGTTAACGAAAGGGCGGACTGTAAATGAATAACGAATTTCATTCAGTTTTGTGATAGGGAAATATTTGAAGAAAGGATAGGAACATGGACTGGATACCTACCTTAAATATAATGTGAATGTTCTTCAATTTCGGGCACTGGATGACAAAATGCACTATATAATATTATTGAATCAGCTGCTCCACAAGTGTATAACTTATGTTAGGTTTTTGTTATTTTCATTGTGCGTTTTGTAATATAAATAATATAGATGTACATTTATACCTAGTTTTTAAAACAGTCTAAATATTTTGTTAATTATCTCTGTTTATTAAGTAAGTCTTCTTTGTTTATTCTCAAATGAAAATATTTTTAAAAAGTATATTGTTAAGTATCCTTGGCACGGGTAACCCCAGTGAGGTCACATTATTTTTATTATTATTTATAGTTTGTAAGAGTAAAATATAAATAAATAAATGTTTTCAACAACTTAAAGAAAGGTAATCGGACAGGAATAATAATGTTTTTGTTTTTATTGTTAAGAATAGTAAAAAAAATATGATTTGTTTTATTGATTACTATTTTTTATTATTTAATGTTATCAACCGGTAATTGTTATCAAACGTTACCGGTCCTATAGTGATCACAATAAGTGGACTACACCAAATAAATCGACATCAATTAAAAGCCCACCTATTCTCTAAATCATTTGAGTAAACTGTTTTATTCAAATTATAAATTTTAAGTTAACATTAAATAAATATTCATATAATCACTTTGTAAAGCGCCCTTAAGGTATTATATTACGAATATTCCGCCGTAAAAGTTATCAAATAATAATCACCACTTCCGAATCTTGATAATTTGATACGTGAAGCCAAGACGATCAGTTTCACTCAGTTTCGCTCTAAGTACTGCGAATTATTACATTAAATGTCACCTTTTAAACAAAGATTCCATGTCAAACCTGCCGGAATGTTAACCCGACACTACAACGTTCTAATCCCATCCAGAAAAAAAAGGTCCGTGAGGCAGACTTTTCTGTTATTCGATTTTCTTTCCCAAGATTTTATTATAATATAGGTATAATTGTTTTAAAATATAAATCCGCACACCAATGCAATGGCTGCGTAGATCGTGTTATGCAAAAATAAACTTCAAAACGTACAAGTAATTAATCGTATCAAAAAGGTCTCAAAGTATTCAGCTGAAGGCCATTCTAGAAATTAGATTATGTAGGTATTCACATAATCAAATGTGTTCCAAATTCAAAGGATTACATAAAGGCAACGTGTTGCGTCTGTGTTGCCGCGATTCGGTATTAATTATGATACGCATGCTGGATAGTCGAGTAGGTACCCGGTACCTACCGACCAGTACCGGTAGACCGTGTCTATGAAGTCGGTTTTTATGGCAACACTTTTGGAGTAAAAATGAAAGTAGTTTCTTTTTACTTGCTAAGTAACATTTACAAAGCATTCTCTTCTGGCGGACACCTGGCGAGGCGCTGCCCACTACTGGATGACACAAAACAAGTTCCTACCTAGGTTTATAACTATTATTGCGTGATGCGTTTAAATACAGAAATAAAAAAAATACACATAAACTATAATAAAACAACAGAAACATTATAATTTCATAGTTAAATGGTCAGCGCGTTTGCCTTCTTGTCGACATGAACGACTCATTTAAAAGGGTATTGTTACACTAAAATATTTCATGGTCCCTAAACTGGCATCTCCAGCATGAGACTAATCATTATCAAAATCACATTTCATATATCAAAAGTGATTAAGACGGGCTGCGGTTGGAGTACCATTACAGTGTACTTTTCACCATTAGGTGCAGAAGGGGAATATTAAAAAATTGTGATAATTTTCTTATTCTTCCGGTCAGTTTTTACGCATTAGCCCAAAAACTAATAAATCCCGGAAAAATGTATTACATTGCTTCACAAAATGGTTTACACATTTTCGTACATAAATTTCAATTTTACTTTATTGACAGTCGAAGATAGCTGTGTTAACTTCCCATTATAAAAGGAAGTTGATAGAAATATATTAAATTACTGCCTATAAAGTAAAATTGAATTTTCTGCACGAAAATGTTTATATTTCAATGAAAACTTGTAGTATCAGCGCAGGAAACCTGTAATAAAACATGTCTAAAAAAATCATTTTTACAAACTGATTATTCTGTTTTGCTTAATAGGCAATTAAAGCGATACAAAATCGCCTGCCACAATATTTTTTTAAAAAAAACATCTGAAAAATGTTACACTATTTCCAATGTGATCACTTAAATCAGCAGCAATGACAAGTAATAAGCCCTGTAATTGCCTAAACTTCCATCATTCTCTTGTCAAAACTGTTCTCCATATATTTTATGTCAATATTTTTTATTTACGTGGGTATTCACTGTATAATTCTCCACTTAAGCACACCTAATATGCATCAAAATTACTACAAAAGAATCTGATGAATATTTTTTTTATAAAACAAAACGCTTTACACAGATTTAAAAAATATGTACATAATTACTACCCGATAATGTCTTCACACATATTGTTTTTCAATGAAATTAAAACGATTCAATTATGGTACCTACAATATGTTCATATTTACCTACGTAGTTTCTCAAATTAAACGGTTTGGGTAAGTTGAAAGAAATTGCCTTAAAACATTATACCATGTATGTATATAAAATTTTAAGTATATAAACTTTTTAAGTATATAAAGTATTTAAACAAATAAATAAGTATCTGTTGCGCTTTATTTAACATGTAATACCACACCAAGCACAAGAGGTTATCTCTTTTTAAGTGCGTTTCGTTTTTTTTCTTTTCGCCCAATACATTATTTATGTAAAAAAAAAAAACTGTTTAAATAAATAATAAAAAAAAACAAGTAAATCTCGTCGAATTCGAAAATAGATTTTCGCTTATTCAGTATTTTATTTTTGATTCATCTTTTTTATTATACAGAAATAATATTTGGTAGGTATAGTCCGTACATTTTTCGATTTTTCAAAAATAAAATATTTTCTAAAAGCTAGATTAAATAATAATTTATTAATGCAGTTTTTGAGTAACCGTGTATGCAATATACAGGTTCAGATAATAGGACAGGTATGTGCTGATACTAAATGTCAATTATTTATCCGATATTAAATATGCTCTCGTATAATTTCTACGGAGCAATAATAGGAAAATATTTTTATCCAATCGACACCGTTACGGAATTACTTGATCATTTTCATGTTTACACAGAATTTCATGAGATAAATCAAATAAAAACGTTTATATTGTCATCATGTTATGTTTTATGATAATTTGTTAATTATGTGACTACGAAATATGCAAGGGAAGCGATTTGCTGATGAACGTCGGTAAATCGAATGTGATGGTTTTCGAAAGAAATGAAAGTTTAACTAAATGTGAAATCACTGTGAATGGGGTTACTACTAAAACAAGTAGAGGAATTTGTGTATCCGGGAAGTATGTTCACTAGGAATGGAATGACTGAGAAAGATATTGAAAGGAGGGTGAGTGCCGGGAACATACTGAACGGTGCACTTAAATCAACCTTAGCAAATAAATGTTTGTCGCAAGAGGCAAAATTATCAGATGTATGGGAGCGAAATATGGACTTGGAAAAACGGGGCAAAAAAAAAAATAAAGTAGGCTAAATGCTATCTAAATGCGATCTCTCAGGCGAATGTGTGGTGTTTCGCTTCCATCCATAAGGGTCGGCACCAAGACTTCACTGTCAACGGCCTCCTGCGACGAACATTTATTTGCCAAGGTTGATTTTAGTGTACCATTCACCCTGTTCCTGGCGCTCGCCCTTTTTCCAATATCTTAACCCTAATTGATACTTAAGTTTATAAAACAATTATTTATTGTTTAAAGACCGCAGCTGGGCATCATTAACATTTTATTAAAATACTTAACTGAATTACTTTAGAAAATATTGTCTTATTTACAATTGGATACCTTTATAAACCAACATTAATCAATCAAAGCGACTCTACTATTTATAAGAGATTTCTCCTTTCTGGTTAAACTTTAGCGCTTGTTTATCGAGGCTCGCTATATTCGGAATGACATATGTATATCAAATATAAATTAAGAATACTTTTATCTCATTGATAATTGATAACCGCAGTAATTAACATGCATGTCGCATTATTTGGGAAGTTGTTTTAAAAACTTAGTTCTAGTTTTGGTCAATATTCCATATTGGAATTTACAAGTAATAAATTTATTACACCTGAAATTAAAGTTATTGGATTTTCATGGCATTTAAGATGCTGGACAATAGCGACTCCATAATATTTACAGTGACTAAAACTTTTCATTGTCGAGTTATGTATGAATCTAGGTCAAATAGTATATTTAAGATTCATGCACTAATATTATTTTCAATCGCGTCACAGTTTTTTTTCTAATTCAGAGCCTCCCGGCAATTTTTAAAAGGCACTGTCAATCCTTACGTAACGCGTGAGAGTATTATGTGAACTTAATAATGTTCTTGACATTATTACACGTACTGCATTATGACAGTTATTTTAAGACGCATTCCATAAAAATTAAAATCGAACACACTTTAAAAATCTTAATCGACTATTTTAGGAGGATGTTTTTTAAAATTACAATAGCGAAGTTTTGATAAATATTTTTTTTCTGCATTTTTGTTTTCTGAAAAGGATAGTGCAAAGACATATTTTTCAATAATTATTTTCGCAATAAACAATTAAGAATAGCGTAGTTCACATCTTAAAAAAACACATTTATTGATATTATTTTTTTATTTATATTTTTCATATTTATATTTATATGAGTTATTACAATATTTTGTGCCTGTCCAAATGTTCGTAGACAAAAGACTAAATTTCACAAGAAATAGTCCAAGGAGTTTAAAAATAGGCAAATTGTTTTAAGGCTTTTCCTAGTATGTGAAATAATTTCATCAGATGAATTTCTTCACACCAATAATTTGTTGATGTTAAACATACGTTGGGTCTGTTTTTTTTCCAAATGAAGAGAACACCCCCATGTGTCCCCACAAAACAAAAAAAAATTACAACAAATTGGTCAATAATTCATAGCATATTCACCGTATACTGTGCAAATATTGCGAGCAGCTTTGGAAACTTTATTCCCTCGACTGAACGCAAATAGAAAGACGTGTAAAAAATGCTCTCTTTCGTCCACTTGGAATAATCAATTAAATAATATATGTAACGTAGAAGCAAACACAATATCTTGCGGAGCAGAAGAAAATCTTTCGAATGAACAGAACCTTAACCATTTTGATTTACTTTTAGTGCGCATTTTTAAATTTGTAAAAAACGGACGGTTGACGTTAAATGACCCAAAGAGACGAGACGAATTTTCCTAATATTGGCGATAAATCGTGTTGTTATGTTACGATAAGAATGCAAGAGATAAAATATGAATTCTAATAGAAATTTATTCGAATGAAAGTCCGAATGCAATAATTCATTCTATGGAATACTAATAATAATTTATTCGATTACTAATCATTCGATTGGTAAATTCATTCGATTATTTTCATATTTACAAGAGATTTAGAAACTGCCTTATTACGAATTCAGTAGGCATTTCGTTTCGTAAATTCGTTCGTTCGTCATACATCCATATCACTCTAACGCAATCAAAATCGTATTTCGCTCTCGTTCCCCATCATACGATACGATTGAATTTACGAAACGAATTAGTAACAGAATAAGGCCTCAGTTCAAGTACGCGTACGGTTGGATTTGTATGTCTCCCGCCGGAATTCTGTATACTCTTACCTATGGTGCACTAAGCTCTATTGGCGACCTTGCTATCATAATCATTATAAGGAACAATAATTAGACACGAATAAATTACACTCAATCATTTCATAGCGGTAAATGTGTATCATATTATTTCTAGTTATTGAGGCCTTACAGAGTTACCTAACCAAAATATTTTTAGCAATCACCTTGCATGTGTCTATATTACAGTTTAATTAATTTTATTTTGAATCCTGAAAAGAGTAATCGAGGGGAAATAACAACACCTCGTTGTGTAGTGGTTGGCACGTTCTCCTACGATTCTTGAGGTTCTGAGACCAATTCCCGGCAGGGTGGACGTGAAATATTGAATGTTAAAGTTGATTCAACTACAATACTTTATTGTTCCTAGACTGATATCTGAAACGTAATTGACCTTTATCTTCGTGTTACAGAAGTTCACCTTGTGCTGTATTTGGTTTACCAATGCAGTGCCCTATGCACAACTGGGTGTGGAAAGGGGATCATCATCATGATGATGATGGTATAAAAAAATGTCAATTACGCTTCTTAATGTTATGCCCTTTTGTGCTTGCAAAATAAATTACACCAAACCCAAAAAAATGAAATATTTGCAAATATTGGTTTACATATTTTTTAAATACTTTTATATTATTTATTTTCTTTTGTTTGAAATAAAACAGGCTAATCTGGGGGCACTCTGTGTGGATCAGTAGACGAAAAGATTTTATTGATATCGAGTTAAAAACCAAAAACTTTTTCTTTTCATATTTATGTGTTATTTCATTACTATTGTAACTTATATTATTTTTACAAGTGGTGTTATACGGAGTGACTGTACATCTGTACAACGTAAGTTTGTTAAAATAAAATAAAATTAAAATAATTAAGTAAATATTTTCCGTTTTTTGTTTAAAAATCGTGTACATGATTATATTTTTTTAAATTTGTATGTTGACATATTATGTGTTATTGCGTTGTCTATTTACTTATTTCACAACCCAACTTTTCTCAAGGTGATCAATTTAACTTCTAAGGGCCTTACTCATACACTTGACATAAAGTTACGCCTAGGTATAGTGGTAGAATACGGATGGGAATACTATCCTGATTTTAGTTGAAGAATGAGGATAGTATTATCATCATCCTAGTAGTCGCTGTAGAATTTAGAACACGTTTCAGGAAGTCAATAGATAATTAATAATTGATTTAAATATCATTAATTATAGTTGTTATTGGTAGAATACAAAGCAGGAAATATATTATAAATAACGCTCGGATAATTAGTCTACTTCCAGAAATAAATGTCCTAATGTTTATCAATCAATATTGGCATTTAACCATCTTAGGATTTCATTTAAAGAGACCAATATCTCAACAGACACGAAGGAAATATTTTTTTGTTAGATATTTTGTTATTGTTATATTATATTGCACAGTTACAATGAAATTTTATTGTATATCTTTCAACGAGGGGCTTCTTTAACGAGTTGTAAATTACTCACTATTATAATTAATAAAAAAATATATTTTAACTTTATAGTATCAGCAATATTTGAAAATAAAGCTGTTACGTTCGTGTTTATTTATTTATACTTTTACAATTTAGCCTTTTTTTATACAGATTAATGTTCCCTCACTGGGGGTGTCCCGTACCGAGGGAAACATTCTACAATAAGTATAATGAATCATGCCTTAAATTAGTTTTTTAACATAGTTAACATAATAAGAAAATAAAAATGTAATTAATCTAATTATCATCGTAAATATAATAAGCAAAATAAACTAAAATAATCATAAAAAACATAATAAATGTATATAAACTTGCCAACCAATTTTCATAATCAGGAAACAAATTTTTACCTATTTGGCTTGATCCATCATCGATCCGTGCGCAACCCACCTCCACTATCCATTTCTCAATAGCAATTTTACATTGAGAGTACTTACTAATTGTTTTTATGGACAATGGAAGTAGATTGTACATAGTACCTATAGTATTTAATAAATCAAAATTATTAATAAAAAAAACTAAATATTTCGTTCACTTGGCAAGCCTGTATTAAAAGATATAAATATTTTACATTGAATGTAATTTAAACCATTTTGAAACTTTCGATTCGATGAATTAAACAATTTACTATACATTGTAATTATTGTTTGTAAGCCCTTTGGGCATTACTCGGTACACTGTTATTTTATTTATGTGGTATTATTAAATTGGGACACTTAAGAACGATGTGAAACGAATTAAAAGGAATGCAACGGTCCGGCTAAATTATTCAGGGCAGGTATATATGTCATTATTTATATTTACACATTATCTATAGAATTTAAAGTGAGATGGTAGGATTCGAATAGGTTAATTATTAAAAAATATTAAGAGTGAAATGGAAGTGAAATATGGAACTGACAGAGGAAAAATAAATTGAGAGTGAATGGGGTTGAAATGCGACTAATGTGTGAGAAATCGATGTGTGACAAGATTACGAATGATCAATTAAATGTGAGGTGATAACACTGACATTGAGGGGATTCTAAAGCCCCCCATCCACTCGCAGTTGTCATAGAGTCCTGGGAGACTCTTTGTCAGCTGCGCATAGAGGAAATTTAGCAAAAATGTACCCAAGGAATACAAACTCTATGCAGATTAATGAGGGGGAAAAGGATGAATGGACAAAGGCCCAGGGCCGCGATTATGAACGGCTATCTTCATCGGTATATACTGAGACGTTATAAACGAATATCGATATTATGTACGAAAGTGTGTCGGTGATCGGTTATATAACATGTCTAGAAAAAAAATTGTAAATATATTCCATTTTTCATACAGAAAAGCTAATTTTACTTTGTAGATAAAATTGAAGATACATTTAACTTACCATCAGAATACGTACCCTGGGCCCTGATTACAATGGGAAGTTAACAGGGTTATCGTCGACTGTCTAAAAAGGAAAACCAATATTTGTGTACGAAAATTAGTATATTTGCACAAACATTTAAAGTATCTTCATCTAGTTTAAAATAAAAAAATGTATGCATATTCTGATTTTCTTACAGAAAACTTAATTTTACTTTGTAGATAAAATTGAAGATAAATGATAACTTCCCATTGTAATCGGGGCCATAGATCCCCTTAATGCAATTCTTTTTTTAAAATTAGACAACTTAGAAATCTTAGAAATTAAAAAAGCGATTCATAATAAGAAAACAATAATTAATAACCAAATAAACAATATTTCTTTTAGTCCTCTCCTGGCTTACTTCGAAAATAATGATATCAGATTACCACCCGTAATCTGATATTAGTATTCTTCACAAATATCACAAATCTTAGAAATTAAAAAAGCGGGTCATAATAAGAAAACAATAATTAATAAACAATATCTCTTTTAGTCCTCTCCTGTCTTACTTCGAAAATAATTATATCAGATTACCACCCGTGTAAGGAAAAAAACCACTTGATTTACTGGGTCCACGTGTAGTATATAGTGAACATAATAGAAATAAAATAAAAACGAATTAATTCATTAGTTACGTAAACCTTGACAGAGAAGCTTGTTTGCTTGGAAACCGGTCGGTGAAAAATAAAAATTAGTGGTTAAAAACAAAGTTGTTTTATTTATTTTATTATAATGAATAACCACAAAGTTAGTGCTTCAAATATAAACTTTACATTTATTTTTTATTCAAAATTAATCTATGTACAAAATTTACACAAATACGCGCATACAAAAATAATTACAAAAGTCTAAACTAACACAGAACATTTTTTTTTTTTTTCTAAAAAATATTAAAAAACCATGAATAACTATGAGCATAATTAATATCTTGAACTGTTAGAAAAATACAAAAGCATATATGTAGTATGTAAACGAAAATAAAACAGCAAAGTTTTAGTTAGTCTAAATGTTTGCAGACAGGCTGGATTTCCTCTCTAGAGAGTTATTCAGATCTGCAAACATTTGGACATACTCAAAACATTGTTTTATTAACTAACTGGTAAAAGAAGACCACAGTCCCAGCTGTATTAGCATCCCACAGGAACTTCGATAACACTAAAATAAACTGCGGGCTAGTGAGAGAAAGTAATCAGTGGCGCATTTCGTCTAACGATGATCTGTACAACATATAACAAAATCAAGCTATCTGTGTGTCTACGTGAATCGCGGAATCCAGATTCACGCGTCCCCAAAAGACCACAGAGATTGGAAGACGAAGTGAGAAAGGACGCAGCGCAGCTTCTCCAGGTGGCAAATTGGAAGACGGCGGCTGAGGATAGACAAAGTTGGCTTGCAGAAGGTCAAAGCTCAATATGAGCTGTAGCTATAGCCTAAGTGGGTAAAATATGGTGGGACAGGCAACTGTTCCTGTGGGATGCTCATTCAGTTGGGACTGTGCTTCCTTCCGAGCGGAACGCACACGTTCTTTTGTTTTGTCCTCCCCTTAGAGGGGTGGTATTCGGATCCTCCGCCTCTGACCACCCACGGAGTGCTTCTTTATTGAAAGTCGTTCTCTTATCGTAAATATCCGTGTTTTTACTTACGTTTGTTGTGTAAGTTATGTTTGTTATGTTACTATAGTTTTAAGAAATTGTTTTTGTATATTTGGATATGTTTATTTATGTAAATTGTTCGTGTACATACATATTTTTTGAATAAAAAAAAACAGAGGCATTGAGGGGATCTTAAGGGGTGGGGACGACGTGTTGGCCTCTTTCCATACGTCCTCCACCCCCCTCGTTCATCTGCATAGAGTTTGTATTCCTTAGGAATATATTTATTAACTTTCTTCTCAGGACTCTATAACAGCTGCGGGTGGATGGTGGGCTTAATGATCTCCCCTCAATGTAGCTATAGCTAAAGCGCTTAATAAGACAAAGCCAGAGACAGAAACTAAGAAACAGTATTAGATATCCTTATGCGTTTCCGAAATCAGAGAAGTTAATTTATCCTCTTCTCCCATGCTACAAACATGTGTTGTCTGTTCTCCCGAGGGTTCCTCTTCTTGTGAGGTGAATTCACAGCTGTCCTTTCATCTTTTAAGAGATCTTCCAAGAGAACGAGTCCCGTGAGGCTTATTTGCAGTGCAACATAGGGGAGTGTGGTGATGTCCATTTTTTATGCGTGTCCCTACCAGTCCCTTATTCGCTATCTACTCCATCTTACGATGTCCTCAGCCTCACACATCTCTCTTATTCTAGTGTTCCTCTCGCCCGCTATCATCATCAGTGTCTTCATCTCGGAAGTCCTCAATACTTGTACATAAAAATATTTCGAAATAGTAATAATTTTTTTTAAATGAAATTCTTCGGCAAGGAAATAACCTAAATGTTAGAAATACTTACTACTTGCAAATCGTTATTGAATGATTTTCTATTTGATTAACAAGTAGTAGCGTGCATGAATGTACATATTTATCATTTTCATCATAAAAATTAACACTTCTTCGCGATAAACGGTTCCCACTGAATACTGTTTAACACTGCTTGATTAATTACAAAATGACAGTTGGCAAGTTACTAGCGGGTGAGGGCCAAAAATAATAATAATATGAATTTTAAAACCCAAAAAAAAAAAGACAAATTGACAGTGCGTGTCTATAAGAATTCGAACGTACCAAAAATTTAATTCAGAAATCGTTTTAAAATAAATAATATCATCATACTTCTGTTCGCACCTGGACCCGTGTTATTTCCTTCCCTCTTTACCCCCTCCTCTCTTCATAGTAAAGTGTAGATATTTAGTCAATTTTTACTTCTTAAAAAATACATATTTTTAGAAATATTTTGTTATATAAAGAAATTATTAATAAACCAACGATATGTTTATATACTCGTACCACTGATTTTCTAAAATTGAATGGTTTGGGTAGGTAGGAAGAAATTATCTTAAGACAATATGCTTATGACATCGCTTCAAGCTCTCCGAGATAGACAGCTGCCCATGCGACGATGAAACTCCTCAAGATGTCCCTCACCTGTTGATGCATTGCCCCCTTTTCAGCTTTCAAAGGCAACAGCTGGAGGCACGATGCAGAAGCCTGGGTGAGGATCTACGCAACATCCCATCGGTGATAGGTAATAAAGAACTCACACGAGAGGTAGTTTCATACATGGTCAATATAGTGCAGGCAATTGGTAAAATAAACCAAAGTAGGGAAGAAAATGCCGAACACTCCTCTAGTGGAACGGAAGGCCTGTTGACTACTGCCAACAGGCCGGCTTCTCCTGAAGAGTTTTAAGTGGTTTCCTCTCCACATGAGCAAATGCTGAGAAGTTCCCGATTGGTCCACATAAGGATATCCCTCCTGATCTTAACAGTTTAGATAAATTTTAAGAAATTTAATTCCAGAAAAATCCACCCTTTTATATATAAACCTTGTATATTATAAGCAAGGTAAAGAATAAAGCAACTCCCATATAAAAAATTAAAATTAAAATTAAATAAATATGCCCGCCCTTATGCATATGTATGTAAACTGCATTTGTATGGCAAGGGTTTAAATAAATAAATATTATGCTGGGAAGTTAACCTTTATCTTCATTTTTTATAATTAAGGTTTCTGTATGAAAAATAGAATATGAAAACATTTTTTTCTAAACATGTTAAATCACTGACTAATGACGAAGATACCTAAAATATTTATACAATTACGCATATTTTCGTACATAAATATCTATGTTACTTTAAACCGTCTCGATATGTACCGATGAAGATAGTATTTGTAATCGCGGCTCTGGTAGTCCATAGTTTATCGATCGTCGGTTATATGAAAATAAAGCTAGGCTTTCCTAGGACAGCGGTGCCCGTATTTTAACGGCCGTAGTGAACGGTGATGCAGTGGACAGCCGTCGTAACGGTGACTAGAGTGTGGTTTCCTAGGAAAACGGTGTTATCAACACCATTTAACACCGTTTCCCTAGGAAACCACTCTCTAGTCGACGTTACGACGGCTGTCCACTGCATCACCGTTC
Source organism: Micrasema longulum (assembly GCF_059751315.1). Classification (NCBI taxonomy): domain Eukaryota; kingdom Metazoa; phylum Arthropoda; class Insecta; order Trichoptera; family Brachycentridae; genus Micrasema; species Micrasema longulum. Next base: position 28,011 of record NW_028277299.1, read on the forward strand.
ACTACGGCCGTTAAAATACGGGCACCGCTCTCCTAGGAAACCCGAGCTTTAGGTGATCAGTTTGACTTTTCAGCGTAACCGAGAGGCGCGATGCAGAAGCGTTGGTGAGGATCTAAGGCACATCCATTCCATAATATGTCACAATGACTTATCACACGAAGTAGTATCTTTCATGGTTAGGATAAAATACCGTGATCTCTTCAAGTGAAACGAAAAACCTACTAATGTCTATCAATATGTCTACGCCATTGTTTATAATGTGAAAAAAAAATGAATTTAACAAAAAGAATAAATGAATGAATAGTCCGACTTCTCTTGAATGAGTTGTCTATGGTTTCCTATACATTACGCAAATGGGGAGAAGTTCCTATGAAGGTCCACACGTCCACAGCCGAAATTTCCTCTATTTCCCGACACTACTTGGATATAGATAGCCATAAATCAAAACCCTTTTGTGAAATATAGACCTTGTACATTATAAGTAAGGGCAATAATACGTGAACTCCCGTATGAAAAAAAGGTTCAGTCGCACGCTTCTTTTTTATTTTTTTAAATTATTATTCTTTATATAGGATTCATCGAATCTCTTATAATCGTCAATAATATTATAGCTATAAAAAAATAAATCACTAATTAGTTAATTAAACCTATCAAACGAGTAAATTTTAATCAATAACACAATTTAAATCAATAATCACGAATCTAATGTCAAGCTTTTGTCTTGTCCTGCAAATATTCTTCGACTCTATGGAAGCTCTTTCTAAACAGGATGTGTTTAACAAAATCTTTCAACTTCTTTGTTGGCAAAGCTTGAATTTCAAGAGGTACCTTACTGTAGAATCGTATGCAGTTTGAGGCAAAAGAATTATTCTTATTTTGCAGTCTAGTGATGGGCACAACTAGCATATCTTTATTTCTAGTATTGAACCTATGGAAATCTCTGTTTCTTCTAAAATCAACGATATTTTTATGTACATACATAAAATTTTTATAAATATATATACATGTGACTTTTAAGGCACCAATCCAACGACATATTGCAGTATTCATTCACCATTAAAACAAACATTTCACACCGAATCGAACCCAAAACCTCAAGAATGGTAGGTGAATATGCTAGTACACTACTAAGCCGACTTATTCCTACTCGATCCCTTTTTTCAGGATTATTACCTGAAAGTAGCCATCGAGTCGTAAACGCTCGTTCAGGGTTCTGGCTTTACTTCACACACAGAACTGTGTGTAAAAAAAAAATGAAACCTGTTTTCAGGGTTTCCCGGATTGAAAAATGTAAATAATAAAACATAGATAGGATACTTAATTTTCACCCAGTGCGCACAGTGATAAATTAAACCATACAATGACGGTTCATAAACCCTATAAATGCCTAGAATTCCTTACATACTCCTTTATCACAGCGGTTTTTCATATCTATTAAATACGTCTGACAGACATCTTACGCTTAGATCAGCTAAATCTATGGATATTTTTGAAAAAATTAAAAAACCATCTGTTTTTTAACTCATTTGGATAAATCCGTAGAAAGTAATGACAAAATAAATGGTATTTTGAAAAGTTTTATTTAAATTATAAATTTCAAGCCAAATAAAAGTCAATAAGCATAGAGTCACTTTATAAAGCGCCCTTGAGATATTATATTACAAAAATGTGTCCCTGAAATAAAGACCTCGCCCTCATTAAAAACTACTGGCTAAAAAAATAATATTAACGGCGGAAATGTATTTGTATACCGTGTACCCAAAATCATGTATTAAATAATGCTGCTATTGAAATAAAGCTAGATGTTTAATAATGGACAAAATAAACAATATCAATACAATTGTAAACTATAAGTATACACAATTCATGAAGTAATTAGCAAGTCGTGAGCCCTGTAGATGACTTCCTATATCAATCATCTTCGTTTTAATTGAGATATGTAACTTTTATTTGATGTGAAAATTCCTATCAAACGCTCGCCAAATTAAAATATAAGCAAGAAACCTTCCTAAAAATAATTTAAATTACAACGAATAATTTCGTAATCGAAAAAATTTAAATCAGAAATTTTCTTTTCTGAAAGTTTAAAAAAATGGCCGCAAAAACTAACAGTTCAAAAAGATAAGAGAAAACGGTCGGAAAATTTTCTGAAAGATTCAAAAATTGTGTTACAACATTAAAAAATTAAGCCAGAAATAAAAGCGTACTTAAGCATTAAATTAAAAGCAATTTTCAACAATATTTTGAATTTGTCAAATTTTTTGTAGACTAGGACTGGATTCAACTCCCTGGGGAGCTGTTAACATTAAAATATTACAACAGAGATGAAGAACATTTAAGAGAAGGTAGTATAGAAGTCTAGGCATCTACAGAGCTTATGACCTGTCATTAGCTGGTTTAAGTGGCCAATTTACACACTGTGTAACATTCATCATTCTGCCCTTATTTGAACATATATATTCCTTCAATTCTTTCATCTGTTGATGTTTGTGAAGTTAAAAAGCTGAAACTTTTATTTATACGGGTGAGAATCATCTAATTTAATTATTTCACTTACATACTTGGCAACGCCTGAAAATTTTATTACAACCATATTTTGAGTTTGTCCAAATTTTTGTAGACAAAGACTGGATTCAACTCCCTGGGGAGCTGTTAACATTAACATATTACAACAGAGATGAAGATCAACAATAAGAGTCCTTGTCTACACAAATTCGGACAAACTCAAAATATTGTTAATAAATCCACCTGGTTCATAAGGAAGTATAGAAATTGAAAAAATAAAATTTTCAGGCGTTGTCTAGTATTTGGGTGAAATAATTCAATGAGATGAATCTCACCCGCATAAAGGAAGTTTTCAGCTCTTTAACTTCTCAAACATCAACAGATGAAAGAATTGAAGGAATAGTTCAGTTAGTTTTTTGTTCACTTTGCCTACCTGTGTGAAACAGTACCAATGATTTTCTTGTTGCTTTACTGTAGAATGTTTTATTATTTAAACTTTCTACTGAATATGCTGTATAATTTTTAGGTTAATTTTTTAAATATAAATCTTGTATAATTTTTGGTTTAATTTTTTTTTAATAAATCTTGGGTATAAGGAGATTAATGTTTTTGAAAAAAATAATAAAATATTAAGCCAAATATGTTAAAATTATAAATGTTTGTAAAAGGCAGATTTGCCGTTTATGTTAATAAAATAAAATAAATATAAAGATACAGATGTTAAAATATGGGCAGAATGGTGAATGTTACACAGTGTGTAAAGTGGCCACTTAAACCAGCAAATGAGAGGTTATAAGCCCTGTAGATGCCTAGACTTCTATATTACCTTCTCTTAAATGTTCTTCATCTCTGTTGTAATATGTTAATAATAGCATTTTTGTTTTCAATTACATCATTAGTTCGTTGAGAAAAATCGGATATACGAGTAGTGCTGATTTGGATAAACAAACACGTAATATGGACTTGTGAGATAACGTTATGACGGAAAAATGCAAAAAAAAAATGCCAGAATCAATGGCGCCGTTGGGTACCTCTCGCCCAGCACCAGTTGCGTATTGCGGTCACGCGCTGTTGCGCTCTTCTGGTATTTAGACCAGTTTTGGTACAGTTCCGGCTACCGCCCCCCCCCCCTCCGTTCTCCACCCCACCGCACCTGACCGCGGTCCTGCTGTCCGCCGCAAGGATGAATAATATACAAGGAATTTATTATAATATTTACTGAATTACCCTTGCTTTCAAACCGTACTTTTCTAAAGTAAAAAAAAACTAGTCATCTTAATTTTACATCACAGCCTAAAATTCATAGAGCACTTTTATATTTATTTATTAAAACACTTTATATACAGTTTACATACATATGCATAAGGGCAGGCACGTTGCTTTAAGGCAATTTATTCCTACCTACACAGACCGTTACATTTGAGAAAATCAGTGGCATATGAACATATTGATGGTTTATAATAATTACATTATTTAACAAAATATTGATAAAAATATTTTTTTTAAGAAGTAAAAATTGACTAAATATCTACACTTTACTATGAAGAGAGGGGAAGGTAGAGAGGGACATTGGTGTAGGTGAAATAATTCAATTAGATGAATCTCACCCGCATAAATAAAGGTTTCAGCTCTTTAACTTCACAAACATCAACAGATAAAAGAATTGAAGGAATATAGATGTTCAAATATGGGCAGAATGGTGAATGTTACACAGTGTGTAAAGTGACCATTTTCTTACGAGTTAATTAAAATAAGGATTATAATGAAATAAAAGGCATAAATTTAATGTGTAAATTTGTTGAATTTTAGCGCTTTTTGGTTCGTCGCATCGTTACGTTATACATATGACATTCAATATACATTGCAACAATACCAACAAATCAATGATTTATGATTTTTGCTATTTCGAATATACCGCGTCATCTTTATTTTTTTAAAGTTATTTTTCTACCTAAGTATGTTAAGTCCCAAAGTTATTATATGGAACATTGTATAAAAGAACTGTGTAATATGTATAGATAATTTTGTAATAGAACACTGTTACGTTAAATGTATTTATGTTTATAAAAGGCATTTGTGCCGTGTACACACTACTCGTCTCGCAACCGAGACACGGGCCGTAAAATGCACCCGCGTACAGCCGAACTTTACCGAACACATCCCGACCCCAGGTTTGGCCGAGCCGAAGCTTGAGCCGGACAAATTTTGTCAGAAACCGAAACCGCAAATGAAACTCATTTGATTACCGAAACTGGCCGAAACTAACACCAGAACTTCTTAGTCACTAGTAATTTTAAATACTATAAATTTCTTTCAATCATAAATCGCACCCCAGTGCCACAAATATAAATGCGTCAAAAAGAAAAACAACTTTGAAGATTTTGACATTCGCAAGTTTTGACTACGGATCAATATAAATCAAGGTACTCAATATAATACTGTAATACATATTCAATAACAACAATTATTTTTTTTAAATTTTCTTTGGTCGTTTGTTTTGATACTTAATAAAAATATGTTATGACTATTAATAAATGTTATATTAGAGTGCTATTATACACCCGTATGCGGTTTCAATGAACTTTTTCGTTATGGCAGCGGCAGTTTGGCACAGTGTACCACATTCCAAATTCTATTAAATGTCATACTTTACTCAATTTTGTTTTAACTTATGGCGTTTTTGACGGGATGTGCAAATTATGCACACGGTTATTTGAACAAATTTTCAACCGATTTTTAACTGATTAAAATAATGTAGTAAGCCATTCAAATGTAAAAACTGCCCAAAAAATGCTTCAAGAAGATTTTTCAAATCTCGTTAAATGGCGCACGACTATGGCTTAGTAATAAATTCTAAAAAAACTAAAATTGTTTATCACCTCACCATATATTACTAAATGTGAATTTGAAATAGAAATACAAGCTCATGTTAATTTTTGCCTTCATTCAAATTTAAATATAGAATCAGATATGTGTAATTGTCCTATTATAGATGTTGTAAATAATCATAAATATTTAGGATCAATTATTGATTCTAAATTTAGCTGGGGTAAATATTGATGGAATCTGCGACAGATTAAGGTACTGGTTTAAGGTGATTTATGAAACCAAAAGCATACTCCCTTTCAAAACGTTAAGATACATATATACCTCGATCATTAAATCCATTTTATCTTACGGAGTGCGTGTCTGGGGTCTCACCTTCCAGTCTCATCTGGGTAAAATTTATGATATTCAAATGAGATTGTTGAGCGGGATTGTACCGGATAGCATAATCCGTGAGGCGAAACATATGGGCGAAGGTGTATATTTTAAATTCTATAATGTCTAGCCGGTAAAACAACTTTGTGACTACAAATTGACTGTATTTCACTTTGTTGATCCGGAATATAAAAAAAGAGTTTCCCACACCCACAACACTATATTAAAAACTAAGGACTCCCTGTTTGTTCCCCGAATTACAAATTACTTCGGAGAGCGAACATTAAATTGCGTTATTCCAAGATTGTTCAATGATCTCCCACAAACCATCATTAACATGAAAGATCTTCAAATGAAAAAAAAAGAACTAAAGAAATATCTTCTAGATACTTTATAGTGCCTGTTTATAAATAAATTTGTAAAATATAACTAAAATAAATGTAATATAAACCTGTCATAAAAAAAATGTGTCCCACCGAAAAGTCTTTAGACTTAGTGGGTAATAAATTCTTGTTTGTATTTTTTAATTATAAAATAAACGCTGCTCTGCAGCACTGAAACTGAAACGTGCCTAGGCCCCGATTACAATGGGAAGTTAACAAAGTTCTCTTTGACTGTCTATAAAGAAAAACCGATATTTGTGTACGAAAATTGGTACATTTGCACAAAAGCAAATGTACCAATTTTCTAAGTATCTTCGTCGGTAACCTATAATTGAACATGTTCCGAAGAATGTTGCAGTTCTTCGGACATATTTTCAGGGGGAACTCTAATAGTTTGGATAAAACTATTCTCCTGGGAAATGTCGAAGGGAAAAGGTCACGTGGACGTCAACCGACAAGATGGAGCGGCACAGTCACTGAGTTATCAGAATCATCACTGACGAATGCCTATAGAAGAGCACAATACCGTTACAGATGGAGGGAGACTGTCCACAGACGAGCCATGCCTGGAGTCAGGCGTAATCACCATCCTCAGACATGAGGCACGGATTGAAGGGAGAGAGAGAAGAAAAAAATTATGCATATTCTTATTTTCATACGGAAAAATTAATTTTACTTTGTAGTTCAAATTGAAGATTAATGTTAACTTCCCATGGTAATCGGAGCCCAGGGCCGCGATTACAATTATCTTCAATCGTCATAAATGCATCAAATAGATAAGTCATGTTTGTTTAAAATTAAACATTGTAATTTTTTACCACATACGAGTTAAATATAATATCACTACTAGTTTCAGGTATTTTGTATTACCCATCATCAGGTGTATGAGTTTATATTTACTTTATGCCAAATTATTGAGTAAGCCCTGGGTGTTGTACTTACCCCACGATTAATAGAATAAGTTACAAAAGAAAACGTACAAATATAATATGTACCAAATCCCAAAAGGAACACTCCCACACTACCAGAAGTCAAACTAGAGGATGGGTCATGGGGTATATTACAAACTCTGAATTCGGGCAAAGAAATTTTAGGTTTCTGGGCCCCAAAATATTTAATATGTTACCCGAACATTGTAAAACCACGACCCGGATTCAATTTAAAAAAATTGAAAAAAATTGGTTACTGGGTTTAGGTTGAGAAAAATCGGAAAATTTACTCAAAATATATTCTTAAATAATAAATGGTATAAATTAATATTGTATAACTGTATAGTAAATTAACTAGAAGGTAGTAATGTCATTAACAATATTTTGAGTTTGTCCAAATTTTTGTAGGCAAGAACTGGATTCGACTTCCTGGGGAGCTATTTATATTAACATATTACAACAGAGATGAAGAACATTCAAGAGAAGGTAATATAGAAGTCCAGGCATCTACAGGGCTTATGACCTGTCAATGGCTGGTTTAAGTGGCCACTTTACACACTGTGTAACATTCACCATTCTGCCCATATTTGAACATCTATATTCCTTCAATTCTTACACAGTTACACATACATTTTTGTATTAGTCTTGTACATGACACGTTAGGCTATTAAATACAGGGGTAAAAATATGTATTTTTAAAAATAAAAATATGTACCCATTTTCTAACTAAAAGCTCTTAACATCGTGTTGGGATAGGTGCCCTGGGTATCGATTTGCTCACATTGATTAATATGTGGGATAATTAATAGAAAATACCTAATATTTGTCCTAAAAAACGCAGCCTGACTGTGCCAAGGTTTTGGTTTCGTGAAAACCATTTAATCGGTGCCGTAAATATGAATGCATATTCATTAATTTGTGTAATGTACATAAGTGTTATGTGTGCAGAGTGCAGTGTGCAACTCGCGACTCACGATCGTCCGTGCTAAAGAATTTAGATCAACCTGTCGGGAAGTTTTACGAATATTCTTGTTCCTTTCGCCAGAACACGCGATCACTTCACTACGGTAAGCCACCTCTTTATAACTCATTCGTAATGATATATACACTCTGACGTGATGGAAATGGTGATATCTCTAAACAATATTTTGAGTTTGTCCAAATTTTTGTAGACAAGGACTGGATTCAACTTCCTGGGGAGCTGTTTATATTAACATATTACAACAGAGATGAAGAACATTCAAGAGAAGGTAATATAGAAGTCCAGGCATCTACAGGGCTTATGACCTGTCAATGGCTGGTTTTAGTGCCCACTTTACAAACTGTGTAACATTCACATTTATCTAGAAAGTAAAATTTAGTTTTACGTATGAAAAATATAGTATGTTTACATTTTTTTTCTAAGCATATGTTTAATTCCAGGTTATCGACGAAGATACTTAGAATTTTCATACAAATATAAACATTTTCGTTTATACCGTCTCAATATGTACCGACCGATGAAGATAGCGTTTGTAATCGCAGCCGTAATCCGAAATCATACAACTACGGGACCCATTATTTCTCAACATAGATCTCTATAAATGAATTAAAATGCATTACTCTATACGTCTATACGATATTTCACAGTTAGGAATACATTATTAACAAACTTTACGATGTTCAGAATAACTCAGAAATACTTTTGTTAAAGTGAACATATTGAACCAATGAAGTTTAGTAAGGACAGAGCCGGACCTTGCATATATTATTTGTGCGATGCTTGATTGGTTACCCGGACACGATCAAATTAAATAAATTGCGATGTATTACAATTTATAAGCGATCCTCAATTATTATTCATCGATAGAAAACAATTGGATCGGATTGTGATCTACAATTAGAAGTAGTATTACAAACAAGATCCAACCCGCATTCATATTGTTTGCAAAATATTGAACACGACACTATCCGATTCCGCGTTTTCATTCTCAAAGACCGGTTGCCCCGCAAAAAGTTACATTAAAATGTTTGAACCATAGAATTAAGAATAGTCCAGAAACCGCATACGCACATCAAACAGAAGGCGACTCAACTACTCATAAATGAGTAGGTTTACGTTTTGACCCATTAGTTTCTTTGTAGACGTCGCTCAGTACGCAACTCCTGATGCCGTGTTGTGTCCTTTTAAAGTGTAGAAATACTGCTAGGATCTTAAAGAAACATGATAGGATCACATCATGTGTACTTTGCAACTGAATATGTAAGTAGCAAATGAATAACTTAAGATACTGCTAAGATCTTAACGAAACAGGATGCAATCACATTTCATGTGTAATTATCAAATTAATGTGTTTGTCACAAATGCATTACTTAAAAATTTAATTATTTTTCCATCTGTCAGATTGTCGAAGAAACAAAATGGAAATTTCGTCAGTGTTGCCAGGGTAAGAAAAATGTTTACCCTACTTTGATCATATAATAAGAGAAATAAAACAAACTATCCCACAAACCATCATTAACATGAAAAATCTTCAAATGAAAAAAAAGAACTGAAGAAATATCTTCTAGATACTTATAGTGCCTGTTTATAAATAAATCTGTGAAATATAAATAAAATAAATGCAATATAAACCTGTCATAAAAAAAAAAATTAAAAATTGTGTCCCACCGAAAAGTCTTTAGACCTAGTGGGTAACAAATTCTTATATGTATTTTTTAATTATAAAATAAACGCTGCTCTGCAGCACTGAAACTAAAACAAATTAAACGTCGGATTAAACAACGCCGTGGTGGACATTTGGCCGACATTATCTTTAAAACATAAAATATTATTTAACATGATATAAAAATATCCGTTTTATGTCAAATAAAATTTGTTTTACATTTTAACATCAAAATTCAATTACTCTTATTGAATGACCCTTTACTTATCTACTCTGTTGTGTCAATCAATGTTTCCGAGTACACAATAAAATTTTTAAAAAATTAATAAATTGTTTTTTTTACCTTACATTTGTGTTATGGTTATATTCTTCGCGATCTGGCAATATTACTCGGCGAAAGTGTGTCTAAGTGGGGGAATTATCGGACACAGTCCGATGTATTCAAAAATGATTCTACGCTCCTGGACTATTCTTAATTCTATGGTTTGAACCTTAAAATAGGAAAAGTAAAAACTTAAAAAAAGGCATATTGTAAATTATCGGCTAGGGGGCCAGTTGCCAGTGGCCAAATGCCAAACAATTTTGATGGGTGAATAGATATTTGAACTTTGTTTTTCTGACACTATCTCGCAAATACCTCCCCGATACTGAGCCAAAAAAACTGCAAAACATTAATTATGTCAAAAAAACAAAAAAACATTAATTATGTCCAACTTAATTCGACAAACTCGACTCATTGACCCGATTTTCGCACCCCAAGACTGAACCTATTTGGTTTTATTTTAGAAAGAGTATAAAAATGAAATTTTCTTTATCGGTTAATTTTCAAATTTTTAAATTTATTTTTCATATTTGTATACCATACGTTTGAAGACAGCAGATGAAACTAAGCATTTTTATGGGTTTTTGGATGGTCCTAGCTCCCATAAGAAACCATGTATCAAAAAATCAAAACGATGAAGACACGCCAATGGTAAATATTTATACCGTGTGAAAAAATCACTGTTCTCGTGCCATAATCCAGGGAGAAAATATGAAAATACTTTTGTAAGAAGAAAAATCAGGCCACGTTTCCTCATAAGGTTTAGATATTAGAAACATCACTTCGCGTCATTTAAGAAGCCTGGCCTGTCTCCTTACAAATTTGTGTTGCTAGTTTTTGAATCACGACGCGCTATAGCGTTTTAAAATAATTCTAATTATACATTAATTATTTATTTGTCAGTTTGAAGTGAAACATTGAGATATAAATAGATAGTTTTTTTTTTTAAATATAAGGCGGGATGTAGGACTGTGTAAATGCATAAAATACCTAGCGTTGGCGGCCATTTAATTTGTGTCTTGGGCCTTAATTTTTTTTTTAACTGTAGCGTTTTCGTCAAAATGAATAAAACGAATTGCATGAAAAAGTAATAAAAAACGACACAGTTTACCAATTTGGACAAAAGCAACAGTTTTTTTTCTTTAAACTCTTTTAACTTTCATTTTTTTGGTACAACTAGCCCTTAGCCAATAAATTTAGCTTTGAGTTAGACATTTTTAATGAAACTTACATAATTACATTTCAAACATAATTCTAAATATAGGCACATTGTTTAAAGATTCATTATTAAAAGCGATATAAAACATTATATTTTCCAATAAACTCTCTGTTCTTAGTGAGTACACAGCATATCTTAAACTCTAATTTAAATATTTATAAAATTATTTGTAGTATATGGGTATGTCAACAACACTATGTTTGTACTCTTAGATTCAAAGAAATTATGATTAAATATTAAAATGTATCTCATAATCTAGTCTAATTATTAATGTATAATAATTTAATGTTATACAGTGTGTAAAGTGGCCACTTAAACCAGCTAATGACAGGTCATAAGCCCTGTAAATGCCTAGACTTTCATATTCCCTTCTTTAAGGCATTCTCTATCCCTGATGTAATTTGTTAATAATTATTATAAATTATTTCTCCTTTGAATGTGATTACTCAAACTGCCAATAAAAAGTACTTCTTCTCTAAGTGCATCGTCAGGTATCCCCAACGTTGGCCACCACTCTGGTGATGGTCTCTGTGTCCTGTGCTGCCCAAAACATCAGTTTCACAGTCCTGAAGCCAGTCCAGTCTCGAATATTACGCAGGCAGGACATCTGTCTTCTTCCAGGCCCTCGGCGACCCTCAATCTTACCATTCAAAATCAAATGTAGCAAGTGGTACTTTTCTCCACGAATTATATGCCCCATATACGAGTATATAATTTTTTACGAACTTTGATAGTTGTTAAGAGATCTCTGTTCATTCTAGCTCGACTTGAGATTTCTTGTTTCTTTATCAGGTCTGTCCAAGTTACCTTAACCCTACAACGCCCGATGTAGACGATCTGCTACATACCGATAATCGGTGTATAAAAGTGATTTCAAACATGTTTATCACTCAGCAACTTGTTTATTATATTTTATATATTCTAGAAATTATAATTTATTTTGAAAATCACCACCAGGGTAAAAATTTTGGATAAAATTTTAAACAAAAAGTCAGTTGCACGTATTCTGTCAAAGGTGTAATTTAGCTAAAGTTCAAATGGTGATTTATTTGTTTTTTTTAAAGATTTGATGTTATAATTGTTTCCGCAACTTTCATTACTATTTATTTTTTCAATTTATTTCATAAAATAAGTACACACATTCAATAACAGGGAATCTATATAAAACTAGTGAATAGAAAATGAAAACGGAACTCCATCTAACACGGCTCAACCTGTTCTAAGGTGGAGATTTTTTTTATTTATTTAGTAGTTCTATACTAATATAACAGTTACAAAAACAACTAAAAATACTTAATGTTAAATGCCCAGCTAATCAAATGTAAGATATTAATAATCATTATTATACAAATGTAATTATATATATGTGCCAAGAAAACATGTGACTTCAGCATAAATAATATAGCATAATATATAATAAAAAACAAAAATAAAGTAATAAAATACATAAAAATATAAATAATATGTTTACCAATTTTACAAAGTACTACGTTTATTAATCTACATATATTTTTCAAACAAATCTCTGGCTACACTATTTATTTGTGCAGTTATTTTTATTTTAAAATTAGTTTTACATTTTGAGCCTTTTATATTTGGCATTAAATCATTAAAAAGATGTTCATAAGAATCTTTATTTCTTGTTTTCATTAAACTCTTGCATTTTTTAAACATTTTAATGTCCGACGTAGCATATTGTTCGCATACCTAAAAAAATAAAATTAAATTTAAAAAAAAAACTTTTTTTTTCTTTATTTTTCTCAGTATTTGCATAAAAAAACATACATAAAAATATTTTTTTAGTTTGAATTAGAAAAATTGGGCGTTGATGAAATCACACCTCAAAAGCCTGTTCATATTTATTTGTTTAAGTTTTTGTGCATAATGTTATTTGTACATAGGCAGGCTTATTGCCAAACAGCAATTTCTTCCAACCAACCAATAAAATATAAGTTTTATTTTTATGATTCAAGTTACAGAACATATTCAATTGAAAAAAAATATTAAAAAGCTAAATATATATAAATATAGAAATAAATGCATTTGTTTATAAATTACCTTAAATCAAAACCATTACTCAATGGGAAAGGGGGAAAAAAGAGGAAAAAGGAAAGGAGAAAAGATTGAGGAAGAGAAAGGAGATGTTTCTTCAGACGTGATTTAAACAGAGATAATGTAATGATAATCTTTGATGGTGGATGGGAGATGATTCCACAGTCGAGCCGCATGGACACTATATGAGTTAGAGAAGAAAGAGGAATTGTGGATGGGTATTAAGAGAGTGCCTTGAGAATTAGAACGAAGAGGTCAACCATGAACTGATAAGCGTTGAAATTTTTCACGCAGGTATATAGGAGCGCTAGGACTATAAAGTACATTGAACAGAAGTGAGAGGGAGTGATAGTCTCCGCTGTCTAATTTCGAGCCATTTCAGTTCCCTACGATAATCAGAAATGTGGTCATATTTCCTAATACCAAAAATGTACCTTATGCATGTATTCTGAAGTCGCTCAAGTTTATCGAGTTGCTCACAGCTTAAATCAGTCATGGCAACATCAGCGTAATCTAGAATGGGTAGTAGTAATGCTTGTACAAGGGTGCATTTAGTATTAATGGGTAAGAATTTTTGCAACCTTCTAAGTGAGTGTAGACTGAAAAATATTTTGCGGCTTAATTCATTAGTGTGAGCTCGCCAGCTTATAGTGAACTACAAAAGGCATTTCGCCTTACAAATTCCTGAACTCCTGTTTTTTCTCTAAAACGTTTTCCTCTCTAAAGAAATCTTCACATTCAGTTCAATTAAGACACTTTCTTTGCTTGAAAAATCATTTAATTCACAATGGATAATTTACATGCAAGCCTATGGAAATGAAACAAGCAACATTCATGTACGAATTAGTACACATTCGAAAGTATTCCCAATTTAAAATCGAAACGCATCACAAAGCTACATATTTTATTACACATTACACTTTGGCTATATTACTCGTAACTTTCAACTTTACGGTGATCCACCTTGGAACCCAATCACGTATTGTTTTGGACGGTGTCGTGTTTCTACAGACAGACATGTCTTAACAGTTTACGACGCTAGACATAAATTTAAAGAACCCGCAATAAGGCTATTTTACCAACTATAGTCCTTGAAATATAGCTTGATTAGAATGACAGCTATCAAACTAATTTCATTAGTGATGGGAAATGACTGATCACTGATCAAATCGATTTTATCAGTTTTTTCATGCAATCATGAAACTCTGAAAATTGATATAAAAACGCAAAAACAAGCCTCTTATAGTGTGTTTAACACAATTATTCAACAAAAAATAAGACATTTATCCTTTTTTCATGAATAAAATCAAATGAATTATTTTTTTATTCAATCAATTTGTCCCATCTCTAACGTTTTTGTAAAATGATGTAACCTTATAAGAACGTCGTTAATAATTAGGTTTATTTTAGTTTTTTTATAGTTTTAAAGTTGATTTTTTTACTTATGTTGATTTATGTCAAGCATTGTATTAAAAAAATTAATTAACACGCCAGATACGAATGATTTTTCGTATTTTTTTTTTTTGATTTTTGTGTGTGTAATATAAATAACTCCTTAGACATCACTACAAAGTTATGTCGTCACTTTTTCTAACAAACGACATTCTTATCAAGCTTTATTTAAGGACTGTAGTGGTTACATTTTTTTTTAATATTTCAAATACTAGCTTTTACCTGCGGCTTCGCTCACGTGGTGGAGAAATTGTTTAAGATTTTTATATATTTAATAATTAGATGTGTCGTTTATCAATAAGAGTTTTTGTTTATCAATAAAAAATTCCCAATGGAATGATATATTTAATAGGGAATGAAAGTAGCTTGGTCTTTCAACTATTGCTATGAAAGAAATACGACGACCCATTAGTCTGTGTGACGTAGCATCGTTATTCTGTTCACAAATTCAAAATCCTGCTACAAATCTAAAGCGAAAATCAAACCAAAAACGTATCTAATAATTTGGGCCGGGTTGTGGTCTCGTGGCTAGTGTCGCGGACTCGTGGATCAGAGGTCCGAGGTTCGAACTGTACTTTACCATAGCTTGATTCCCATTTTAAAATCGTTAAAAATGGCCCGCAAAATTTAAATATTTGGGTAAATCATAAGAACCAGAATACTTTTATAATTTTTTTTACAAAGAAATATTTGCGTTCTTAACATTTACCTAAATATTTCATTTTGAGGGCCATTTTCAACGAGCTGTAAATAACTCACTTCTAGAAAATGGGAATCAAGTTGGTGTAGAGTGAAAATCGAACCATGGACCTTCGAGCCGTAAGTCCGAGACATTACCCACGGGACCACAACCCAATTTCTTTATTATAAAAAAAATCGTAGATAAAGCAAGTCAATTATAGAAATTTAAATAATTCATTTCAAATGGTTTCTTTTTGACATCCCACCTTACAGTCTAATCATTTTCAAAATCTGCTCATTGTCATTATATATATTTTTTTATCATCGTCATTCCCTTTCCGCACTTAATAGTGCATAGGGCACTGCATCGGTACACCAATCGCAGCATATCTTGATCTTTTTTTTGTTCCATGAAGGTAAGATGATCGGTCATACGCTCCAGGTACCAGTCTTGGGACTATGAAATACTCTGGTGTGAATACACTCTTTTAAATAAATATTTTATCTCAACCATGTCGGGGAATCGAACCCTAGTTTAGATAATTAGTTTTAATGTTTAAATGCAAACTTGATTGTATACCAAAAATTAGTATTTTTCTTATTTTTGGCAGCATATGCATAATCGTTGAATGCAGCCCTGGTATAAATAAACAAACTTGGTAAGTATGGTAAGTTTTCGTGTCACTACTTTTAAAAATAATTTACTCTATAGATTGCGTCTATGTCAATGATCTATGCTAATATTATAAATGCGAAAGTGTGTTTGAATATAATATTTTGAGTTAGTCAAAATTTTTGTAGACAAAGTGTTTGTTTGTATGTGTTTCCTTCACGTGTCAACGGAGCGACCGATCGATCTAATTTTTTATTCAGGGATAGCCGAAAAGATCGGAAGTAAAATAGGCCACTTACTTTTCATCTCGAAAATTAAAAAAATATGCGAAAAAAATAAGTCGGCCTCGTGGCGTAATGGTCAGCGCATTTGCCTACCATGCAAGAGGTCTCGGGTTCGATTCCCGACATGGTTGATATGAAATATTATTTAAAAAGCGGTTTTTACACTAGAATATTTCATAGTCACTGTACTGGTACTTGAAGCGTAAGACTGATCACCTTACCTTCTTGTAAAAAAAAAAAAATCAAGATACGCTGCGATTGGTGTACCAATGCAGTGCCCTATGCACCATTAGGTACGGAAAAGGAATGATGATGATGATATTTTTAGCATGATCTGTATTCAAAGACAAAGTTTTATGGCGTTCTATCCTCTTAGCCTACAGTAACTTAAAAATGGCGTGATGGCTTGTTGTTGTGGATGTATGCTAGAAGTTTCTGCGTCCGTTCTCTTATTTTATTGTTCCTTACAAAGTTAAACTACTGCACACCAAAAATATTGTGTTTAGAAAACTTCTATCTAGTATTTTTCTGTTTTAACCCTAGTGATAATCTTTTTGGACACCATATGCTCTAACTAGGGAGCGGGCATGAAATGGTTATGATAAATGTAGAAAAAGTGTAAATATTAAGCACTCAGCTATAAAAATATAAAGCTAAAATAATTCTATGAATCGTGGCCTAAGTGCACTTAGTGCTAATACAATTGAAGTATATGAAAAAAAAATAACAAGAAAGAAGAGCACATGTTTTAAAATTTTACAAATATGTCATTTTTACAGGCAATGAATATGTCAACCCATAAACAACCCTCGATCGAAATATATTCCATTATTAAAAATAACAAATGTAACTTATTTATTTTGTAATAAGTAAAAACCACCTAGGTTCTAAAAGTCAGTAAATAAAACAGCCGTACTGTACAATTACGCCATGCCTACTTACACCCCTTTTCCGTGCCACCACAGAATATAAACCATATTCTATTTTTTTTTTTAAATTATCTTTATGAATTGAGATATCTGTAAATGTATCAATTTCAATTTAAGAGCAAGATGATGTAGAAGCATTCATTTTTAAAAATATGTTTTACTCCAATAAAAATATTAAATACTATTTTTCAAATACAACAAAACTCACATTTTACTGTGAGAGAAATTAATTAATTGGCTATCGTAAAAATTAAATTACACAAAAATACACCATAGAGAAAGCAAATAGTCATAACTCAGAACACTTTCCGTTTTTATTGCTATAATATAATAATAATTATGTAACTAATGGGTGCGAAGAATATTTAATGTTTGTTTCAAGTATATTGAATTCCACGGTCGTTTTTTTATTATTTTATTTATTTAGTTACATGATTAACAATTATTGAAGGGTACAGGATATCAACAATTATAGTTTTGTGTTTTCAACTAATAATGCCGCCTGACGGCAGTTCACATCATCTACATTATTTCATCTGTTTAAAAAAATAATCGAATCCATTCGATTATTTTCATTCGAATGAATCATTTTAAGTTCTTAGTTCAATTCACAAAAATCAATAATTGAAAGAATTTAATAATTATGCATGCTCAATAGGTATGTATGAATAAAATAAAACAATTGCTTTTTAAAAAATTAAGAAAATAAAAAATAATCACAAAAATAAATAGGCACTACGAATCCCGTAAGTCAGTAAAAAAAAAAGAGTAGCTTTATTCTAGCACATTCAACTAATTTTATTAATAAAATAAAGCATCAACTTTCTAGTCAACATTTTACTAAATGTTTTTTAATATTTGTATATAACCACATACCGACTTTTCTATGTCTACCGGTTTCGAGACGTACCCGTCTCTTCGTCAGGACACCAATTAAACCAACATGCAAACCGACATGCAAAACCCACTATACCCTTCACCATAGTTGTTGCACAAAAATATAAAACCAGAATTTTAATAAGCACATGCACTGATTAGGACAAACATGCACTGATTAAATTATGAAAATATTATCTTGTTTGTATATGCAAATATTTAATAACATTTAGTAAATTATATTAAAATAGATGTACTTTTAAACCTTAGGTCTGCCAACTAATATCTGAGTATTGATTTATTTGATAACAAGTTGTCTTTCAACTGTAACTATTTTCTGTTCCCACCTAGTCCAATTGTTTACCCTCTATTCCTTAATGATATTATAACCAATGATTTTATGAAGGAGACATGTTGCCGTGCCGAAAGAGATCTAAAAAGAGTAGAGGCCTTTGAGATGTGGTGTTACAGAAGAATATTAGAACTTTCCTGAAGAGACCACATCAGGACAGATACGACATAATAGAGGGTATGGCTGAGGGGACAAATCACTGAGGGCACCCCCGACGGGATTGTTTAAAACAAGTTAGCTAGGACTTGAACTGCGTCTCATATGTTAAGCTGAAAAAGAGCTCCAGAGAATAGAGCGAAGTGGAGGACGAGATGCAGGACTTTGCTGCAAACCAATACCTAGAATTGAGATTGCGAAAAAAATAATATATAGGGTCAAAGTACCAATGAATGGCCGTTTAAGGTTTCGCTAAGGTTTCCACATTAAAGGTATAAATCTCATTATTTAAGCGTACAAAATCAAAGAAAATAATGAAAAACATACTATTTTTTCCAAGTACTTTTACTTTTTTATTGAAATACGAGTATTACAATTATAATTAATATTACTCTTAAAAAAAGCAGAATCACCAGTGAATGACCACTACTACCCCAGTAAAAATAATACTCAGATTTAGTTACATCATAACATTATAAAACACCCTAACACATTAGAATATGGATTTATTCAAAGAATTGCATAAGAAATAGCATCAAATAAAACACTTACCACACATTTTCCTTATAAAAACACTATCAATCTCAGAACAATGACGGGAAGCCGCACTATTACCTTTTGACAACTCACAGTTCAAAACTGATAGATTTGTTTCTTGCCGAAAGATGTGTCCGCCTACTGCTTTTGTCATAATTTCTAGTGTTAATTTTTTTTTTACTGGACGCATGTAGCAATTCTTATTATATTGTGTTTTATTAACCAATGGTCATTTACTGGGGGGCGGTCATTTACTGGTGCTTTGACCCTACTTGTACTTATTACCATGTTTTAGATGAAGAAACACCTATACACATTCCATGCGAATGTGATGCTTTACGTCATAAAAGGAGCCTCATCCTCGGGGGACTACTGGTTAAACCTGAGGATGTTAAAGGGCTCGTCCCCTACCTAATAGCCCGATACTTTACGGATTTGGGCTTGGAGGGGGAGATTTAGCAAAATGTAAACTCTAGCCTACCACACAGCCACGCTCTTTATAGACCTGGCTTGGAGGGCAAGAACTATTCACGGGGACCCGCCACAATAGGGCTTCACTGGTCGCCGTGACGTCAGGAGCTTAAAGCATAGCACTGACCCCCACCTCTAAGAATAAGAATAAGAATGGAATATTATGTCTATTTTATTTTATAAGATATTCAAGATACCTGAACAAGAAAAAATGCATACAGGGAATAAAAGATGAATGTCAGTTAGATCTAACGATCAAGCGATATTTTTGCAAGAAAACGGCTGAACAAAGAATTTAACTTTCAATTTTTAAAATTTTAATCCATTACTACTGTCGAAGGAGGAATATGATTCACAACATATAAACAAGTTTAGTGAGAACGCAGCTGCAAAATATTACAATAATCTTCCGGTTAAAACAGTTACATTTTTTACTCATTATTTATTCATTTTTATTTTTATCTCGAATCTTGAAATAAGGCACACATAAACATAATTAT
Organism: Micrasema longulum; assembly: GCF_059751315.1. Classification (NCBI taxonomy): domain Eukaryota; kingdom Metazoa; phylum Arthropoda; class Insecta; order Trichoptera; family Brachycentridae; genus Micrasema; species Micrasema longulum. The sequence goes on from NW_028277299.1 coordinate 48,118, forward strand.
TTACATATATTTCATTTATAAGTTGTTTGACATGTATTTTTAACCTTCTGTTTGAGTTTTGATAATTTTTCCCATAATATTTTTTTTAACCTTAGAGTTTTAAAGTTTTTTCGGTGGGAGTCTGATTTTTACTTTTTCTCTGGTATTGTGATCATGTTCGTGTTAGCTTTGGTATATTTTTTCCGAATTTTTTTATTTTTATACACAAATATTATTATTGGTTTTTAAAGTATTGTTTATATTTTGTAATAGACTATTATAACAAAAAAAATATTTGTCTACTTTATGTAACCTACACAGAAATCGATAAACACCGTTTTAACGACCGTTTTGGTCATATTTTATACATATAAAATAATTAGAGGGTAAAAATATTATTATTCGCATTTAATTCACCAATGAAGTGCCCTATGCACCATCAGGTGCAGAAAGTGGTTTGATTGATTTGATTAACACATGTATAGATTGTGAAATTAAATTACACGTCGAGAGGGGTTTATTTATGAGTATTATGAAGTTCCACAAATTAATTTCACTCATTAATTTAAACCCTTTAAAAACATTTAATATAACGACACAATATTATATGCAAGCACTATCTGCTCACTAACAAACAGCTGTTGAAAATCAATAAGTAAAAATCTTGACAAAATACTATTGTTATTGGTAGAATGATAAAGCTTTTTTTTTAATACGCGTAAGTATTTGCATTCTTATGATTTATCCATATATTTCAATTTTGAGTTTATTTTCAACGAGTTGTAAGTAACTTACTATTAGAAAATACGAATCAAGTTGAGGTAGAGTGGGGTTCGAACTTCGGACCTCAGATCCGTAAGTCCACAAGACTAGCCACGGGACCACAACCCGATTCACGTAAAAATCAATAAGCCCGCTAATGTACATAAGAATATGCTGTTCATATTATTTAAATAACAGTCAATTTTCTTTTAACAAAAACGAATTATATTTGCATTCGATAATAATTCCAATACACTCGTTGGCCAGTGCTTTTACCAAAGCTCTTATCAAGGTAATTATGGTAAACTTTTTTTACATGTAAACGAAAAGAAATGAACCACTGTCGGGTCCACATACCACGAGGTACAAGGCCAATTAACAGGTTTTTAATTCGCAACAAAAGGTCATAAAATCCAGAATACGTAACATTCATCATTCCTTCCTTGTCGGCCAAAATCTTAGTAAGTTGTATTCCATTCCTACTGGTTAAATTAAGAATAATGTATATATTTTACATTTTACCATGTCTCCGAGGACATTTCGATTAAAACAGTACGGACTAATAATAACTATTGATTATTATTGATCCTATAGAAAATCACGTTGCGTTTTACAATACAGTGTTACCGTTATTAATTATGCATACGATAATATATATTAATTTTAACGTTTTTATTAGTGGCCGACCGAAGTATCGGTTTCGGCCTAAAATTGTCTGAAACTTAGACTCAGTCGAAACCTGCGGTCTGGATGTGTCGGTTTACGTAATTTTGTAAAATGTCTTCGAGCTATGAATGTAAAATATTATTTTTTTAATTAAAAAATACGTTCAAAACCGTCATTTTTAATGCATCCGCACTCCGTTTTCAATTCATATATCATATACAGGGTGTTCTTTAAACCCTGTCACATCTGAAACCACGATGATCAGTATGAGCAAGAAGACATATTGGCACATTAAAATTAATTTTTAGAACGAATAAAATTTACAAAAATAAAATATTAAAAAAAACAAATGGTTGCTTACTTCTGCAAGGGAGAAGGGAGGAGAGGGGAGGAAGAGTCTGATACACCGTCAACCACATGGCCACGCCCATCTCGCTTCTCCCCTGCAGAAGTAAGCAACCATTTGTTTTTTTTATATATATTTTTTTTAAATTCTGCGCCCTAAATATTTTTTTGAATATGTTAATATGTCTTTTTGCCCATGCTGATCATCGTGGTTTCGGATGTGACAGGGTTTAAAGAACACCTGTTTATAAAAATAGCAGAATTAGAGATATTGGATTGTTGTCTATTCAGATAATAAGTTATTGCATAACCATTTCCACATAAAAAATATAAACTAGGCTGATTCTGCGATTTGTTGACTATAGTTAGTAGTTTTAAGATCAATCACATTTATTTTTTTGTAATTCCTTTACGAGATAGTGAATAGGTTAATGTTCCTTTAGCGTACATTGAAGAACTGTTACTATAACGACGAACATGTACAACATAACAATAAACCAATAAGCCCTTAAAATAAAACAAATTTGCATATTAAATTTATGCATATTGATGTTTTTTGTTGATATTTCTTGATAAAACTCCATAGTTAATGATTATGATAAAATTATAAATAAACTTATCTTATATATGTGTGTGAATGTATGGTTATTAATGCATTACAAGTGCCCCGACTCAACACGGATTTCCTAGCGAGTCGGAGCAAGTTCACAGACATGGGTCGTTCCTGATTGTGTCGCTATAAACTGTGTCTCTGTCCTTAACAAATGTATGTATAATGTAATTAATAAATAAAAATATAAAAAATAAACCTCTTGGTTTAGTTTTACTTTTTATTATTTTGACCAACGAGCGCTTTAGCCTATGTAGGCATCTTCAAGACTGGTGAATTGTTTACAACATTTACAGTTTTTATGCTATTCTTAACAAATTTTGGAGATAAGATCAAATAAGTATTTTAACAGGGAACAGGGAACAGAAACATAAATATTTACTACTAGTTTGCTAAACAGTTCATTTCTGGGAGTTTTTGGACCGAAATTGTGATTAAGCTTTTATTATTTATAATGTGGGAAAGGAACACATGGCGATATGCAACAGAGTGGGAGATACACATTTTAACAGATAAAGTTAGCATAATACTGCATTTTTGACAGGGAAGTTTACATACCTTAGACCATTAAAATACTTATTTGATCTTATCTCCAAAATATGTTAAGAATAGTATAAAAACTGTAAATGTTGTAAACAATTCGCCAGTCTTGAAGATGCCTACTTAGGCGAAAGCGCTCGTTGGTCAAAATAATAAAAAGTAAAACTAAACCAAGAAGTTTCATTGATAAGTTTATTTATAATTTTATCATAATCATTAAATTTATGCCTTTTATTTAATTGTGCATTTTATTTAACACTTATTTTAATAAACTCGTGAGATTTAACAACAAAAACATCTAATTTTGGGCCTTTTGATGTGACTTTTTATCTTTTTCGGTTTCGGGCTAAACCGAAACAAAAACTTTTTTAAATAAATAAAAAGTTACTTCAGAAGGTTGTTATACAAAAGTTAAATACTCTTTTAACAACACTAAAGGGAGGTTATGTTGAACGGCCTGATGAATGTGACGAGACCAGTTTGGAATCCTGACTTAGTTAAAAACAGTGAGAATTTTGGATTATTTACTCAATTTGCTATCTCTTGGCTCGAAAAATAGGAGACCATCAGGGGTGCCCTATAATATGGTGATCGATATTTGCGGAATTGTCGTCTTTGAGAGAATGTGCAGAATGATTGGTAAATTATTTTTTTAATTAATTTTTTGATGACTTGTATGAAGGGGGTCGTCGTTCAGAAACTTTAAAAATAAAATTAAAGATAGTACAATTTGATGTTATTAATTTTATAAAAATACTAAAATGTATTTAAAAAAATGTAACTGAATTTGATTCCAATAAACACAGTTTATGCTACAATTCGTGTTTGCAAGATGGTCATGAGGAATAATGATATTTTCCAACAAAATCTTTTCACATAATTTGTCAAACTGACAGTGAAAGGGGTAGTAAAAGTAGTAGAGTTAAACTCAATTAAAATCATGATTTATAAATTTAAAAAAAATCTAATTAAAAAAAGGACCTCGTTTGTTGACATAAAAACCTTGCTTTTTTTATATGAGCGAAACCGACAAGAAGACCCACGGTCTTTAAAACGCCTTTTCGGGTATGTGGAGGGAGTGCTTTCACAAGAGAACAATGAAATGTCATTGGGTAAAATTTAAAGCAATAAAAATGAGTTTATATCAATGAAGTACGTAATCTTGATAAACCAATGTAGTGCCATTGGGTAAAGTATTTTTTATCAAGACATTTATTGATACTTGTCGTCCTTGTCGATATGATTTTCTAAACAAATGAATGTTTGACTCAAAATTTGAATTACTTTATTTTGTCGGCTTCGTGCTGACACATTTATATCCAAATATTTAAATTTTATTCAAGATTAGTATCGACAAACGACGATAAATTATTGTATCTTTGTAATACGGGCTCTGAAGAGTAAAGGTGCTTGAAATAAACTTTAAATAAAATTATGGAACTAATGGAAAAAGTACAGCAACATTTACAAGCTGTTTTTTTTAATTGCTTTATCAATTACAAGCTGTCTATTCCTATTGAATTTTTTAACAATGACTTTTTAATGAATACCCTTAATTTGGACAATTTATCCAGAAGACGGAAACTGAGCGATTTCATATTTCTCTTTAAGATAATAAATGTCAAGTTAGACTCTCCTGACTTGCTAAATATGATCTAATTCCAAATACCTGTTAGAACTACTAGACATAATATTACATTTCATATGGAAATTGCTGGAACAAATTATGCTATTAATTCTCCTATTCCAAGTCAAGGAAACCAGATCAGTTGTATTGACATTTTTAACAATAGTCAAATCTAGTTTAAACTTGCCGTTAAAGAAATAGTTTAGAATTCTGACTGCTGTTGAAATATTTATAATTTGTAAAAAATTTTAAAAAATGCATAAATAAATGCATCTTAAATAAATACGTATGACTAGATTTTTTATTGTTGAAGTTTTTTTTTGAAATTTTTTTTATACTTAGTTTTTTAAGGGGTTTATTAATTTTACAAAGGGCATTCAATATACATTGCAACTAATTCAGAATTTATGATTTTTGCCATTTTTATTTTACTAAGTAATCTTTATTATTTTTACGTAAGTATGTTAAGTATAATAAATCGCATAGTATTAAAATATAGGACAATATGTAACAACTGTGTTATATGTATAAAAATATCGTTTTTGTATTATTTCATAATTTTGTAATAGGACACTGTGATGTTTTATGTATTTATGTTTTTGTTTATAAAAGGCATTCGTGCCGTGTACAGTGTACACTTATAAATTAAATGATACTTGGATATCGACATTTGTGTGCATCTATCCGACAGTTTACATTCCGACAGCATTCAGCCTACTTTCATCCCCGTTTTTACAACTCCATACTTCGCTCTCGTACATAAGGGTCGGCACCGGGGCTCTTTTGTGAACTGCTAATTTTACCGCCTGCGATAACATTTATTTGCCAAGGTTGATTTGAGTGCGCCGTTCACCCTTTCATCGGCACTCGCCCTTTTTTCAATATCGTTCTCAGTCTTTCCATTCCTAGTAAGCATACTTTCCAGATAGCAAATTCCTCAAACGGTTTCAGTATATTCACAGTGACCTCACAATTAGTCATTCTTTCATTTCTTTCAAAGACCAAATATAATATTTACTTTATAAAATTGCCTGTGGATAAAAAGGTAGGTAGCAGTTATTTTTAAAACACTCAGAGTAGAAAAATTAAAAACTCTCCAAGTGCGCAGTTACATTTCACAGTCGGCGTTTTAATAATTAATCTTGTATGCAGACAGAGCGGTTGAATTGTAGTAAAGATACTAATTGATATGCATTACTCGCCCGCATGATAACGGTAAGTATTGGCAACCCACATACTAATTTTCCGCCGAAAATGTTTTAATCTTGTTCTAAAAGCGGGTATCTATGGAATTAACTATTTCCATAGACAAAGTACTAATTTATTTTCATCATATTTCTATAGGACACTAAATTGAACATTTAATACGTAAGTCCTGGCTAAAATTTTCTATTGAAAACATTATCTTCAAGTAAAAAAAAAATATTAAGATACGCTGCGATTGGTGTACCAATGCACCATTTGGTGCGGAAAGGGAATGATGATGATGATTCCTTTCCTCTTTACCCCCTCCTCTCTTCATAGTATAGTGTAGAAATTTAGTTTTATAACGAAATTAAAAATAAAGCAACAATATTTTCATATACTACTGATTTTCTCAAATTGAACGGTTTGTTGGGTGGGTAGGTAGAAATTGCCTTGGGGCAATATGCCCGCCCTTATGCATATGTATGTAAACTGTAATGTATATAAAGTGTTTAAAAATGAATTAATAAACATACATATTTCAGCCGTCCATGCGCTCAGTAGCTGCAAGACTTGTTATTATCTTACTTCTATTATTATAAATTTGCTTTTTATTTCGTTTTTAAAATATCACTTAAACTTTAAACTTAACTGTTAAATAAAATAAAAAATTAAAAAAAATGTTAATAGGGGCTAGATTTCTTACTGTCCATGCGCTCTGTAGCTGCAAGACGTGCTGTTATCTAGCTCATATATATCATTATTGTTATATATCAAAAATGGAGACGAGGAACTAGAATCCCAACCGTCCATGCGCTCTGTAGCTGCAAGACGTGCTGGGATATTTATTTATTGTACCACGCCCTTGAGGTGATTTTGACAAAAATGGCGCTAAATAAATTATCCAAACATATATATATAAACCCCTGTCCGCACCCGACGGTGCAAAGGGTACTGCATTGGTCACAACTTGCATCGTATATCTATAATCTATTACATGAAGGTAATATGATCAGACTCATGCACCAAAACAAACAAAACAAAACGATTGAAAATTTTAATAAATCATAATTAAAGGGAAAATTGCTCGATGGAACAAAATTTTTGACACATTTGATGCGTAGATAAACGTATCGAAGGGTTCTATACCCGTCGGTATAAACCAGCGGACTTACATCAAAACTCGATGGTGGGGTATCGGTACTATACCTTTGTAGTCGGGAGATTTTTATCTTCAACTATGACGTCATACTGAAGCTGTCATTTTAGAGCGTATATATGTGTATCGTGACGTACGCTTCCCCTTGTTTTATATCGATGTACCTACCCAAAACTTGAAGGTAGGGGGTCGGTAGTATATCTTTATAATCGCCAGAGGGAATTTATCTTTCAACTATACCGTCAAGGTGAAGGTATGACGTCTTTATCTTCCCATCATAATCGAGGCCCTGGCTGAAGGGCGAGATTTAAGGGGACTGTCACAATAGATCTTCACGGGTCGCGGTGACGTCAGAACCTTGCACTGCACTGACCCACACCTCTAAGAATAAGCAAAACCATTCACCACGAGGCGAAGTAATCTCTACAATTACTTCTTCAGGATTTTTACCCGAGAGTAGCCATGGAGTCAAAAACGGCCGTCCATGGTCCCGGTTTCATATCACACCGATGGCCTTACTTTTAAATCGGGTATGAAGTAAAGCTTGAGAATAGTGGTAGAATAATGATGGTATGGCAAAAAGTATTACTTTTAAACCTCGCACAGAGTTAAACTCGGTTTAAATCTGGGATGGCGACCATAGAAACTTATACCTGCATGTTATGTGGTATAACGCTGGAATAAGCACGCGATCTGTCAAAAGTCATATTTTTCGGTAATCAAAATGGATAGTTAATCAGTTATTTTTTCAATTTTAAACAATTTCGAAGTCCTGCGACCTTCTTAATGCGATTCAAGTGATTTTATATCATTTGTTTAAATAATATCTGAAATATTATATGTTTGTATGTGTTTAAATTGATTGTGATATAAAAAGAAACACAAATAAACCATAGAACTCGTTTTTAACTTCTCCTCTTCTTCCTAATTTTGATTTCTTTTTCTAACGGTTTCCCCATGTTCTCGATTACACTGACAGTAGTCTCGATTTGACTTTGACGTTTGTTTGTGTTGTTATAAAAGTTACTGCACACGCGCACATATCAGTGTTGACTGTGTAAAAAAAATTAAGCATGAAATAACCTGTGAATTGTTATTCTAGGTATAGTAGGGCCAATTTAATCTCACATTTGACATTTGTCGGTTTTAGCTTCATAGTGAGGACCTGCTTAAAAACATCGATTAAAGTGAATGAATCGATTAGGACTTCAAACATAATATACCTATGTGAATTGAATTCAGTTACTATGAAAAAATACTTATATGTACTGTAATTTTATTCTAAAAATCATAAGTCGAATCCCTGTCCCATTATTATTTTCTATCGTAAATTTAAGGAACAAAATAAGATAAGTACATAATTTAACAAAATTATCAACATTCGATTTTTCTGGGTAACATCCCTAGTGTTTAAAAAGAAAAAGGGTTGCATCAGCAACATTGTAACGACGTTTAGAATAGAAAAAGTTTATTATGTTGGAATGGTTTATTAGTAAAAGTAAATCGTAAAATTACCTTATTTTGTCATTATTACGATAAATATGTAATCGTAATTGAAAAAAGTTAAGCAATTGTGCAGTTCTTAATTCAAAAAAATAAATAATATTTTATTACCGCCCTTACAAGGTTATGTTGTTGAATTTTGATGAAGTGCCAAATGTGACCTATTAAATTGGCCCTACTATAATAAATATTTTTATAATTAAGCTTTTTTTTATATCGGTTATAAATAGTTCAACCGGGTATAGTTATTTCTTAATATAAACCTGGTATAAGGAAATCTAATAAGTAAGGCCCAGAGAACTAAGATCTTCATTCCGCCTGCGCCCGGACACGCATGTATAATAACATAATAAGCCCTCATGCCAGAATTCCCGCTATAATAAAGTACTAGAACCAACGAAATATCGATCGCTTTAAACTACTGATAAGAGGCAAAACAAGTTGTTATTCTTGCGACAGATTTAAAAGACATGAAAATATGTGGTTCAGTTATTAGGCAACGGTTAATAATTTCATATTATGTATATATCTACTGTATACGTTTCCTATACTAAGGTACTATACACGCTCAGGGCTTTGGGCAGCCTACTTGCAACATAATACATAAATAAATATGTAATAGAAAAAACATCGTAAAACATTAATTTTTGAAAATATTATATCAATGTAGATGTGCTTAATTCCTACCTGTCCTGAACAGCAATTAAAAACTTTAAGAATAAACTATCCAAGATCATGCATTTAACGCCCTAGAATTGTTATATAGTCCAATTTGTTGCAACAGAGATGGAAAACATTTTATGAAGGAAATATGGAAGTCTAAGCATTTACAGGGCTTATGAACTATCATTTACTGGTTTTTATTTATTTAAACACTTTATATACGTATACAATTTATATATCTATGCATAAGGGCGGGCATATTGCCTTAAGGCAATTTCTTCCTACCCACCCAAACCGTTCAATTTGAGAAACTCAGTGGTCGAACATAATGTTGGTTTATCAAAATTTGCATTATAGAACAAAATATGTATTTTTTAAGAAGTAAAATTGACTAAATATCTACACTATACTATGAAGAGAGGAGGGGGTACAGGGGGAAGGAAAGAGGGAGGAAAAAGTAAAAACTTTAAAATTCAGGAAGTGACATTTCATACGCGATTTGAATATATATAAAGAAGGACATTTGTGGGTAGATTATTCCATAATCGAGCAGCTACTACTGTAAAGGAGGAGGCAAATTAGAGCGGTTACTGGGTATTGAAAGTGTTCTCTCGCTACTAGAACAAAGAGTTAATACATGCTGTGATAAAGGTTGGAAGAGCTCTCTCTGATTTATGTGGCCACTTTACTCACTGTGTAACATTCACCATTCTGTCTATGTTTAAATATCCACATTTCCTTAACTCTTCCATCAGTTGACTTTTGTGAAGTAAAAGATCTGAAACGCTTGAAAACAATTTGTTTACTTCTTCTTAAACCAGTTATTAATTACAAAATGTTTTGAGTATGTATAACTCCCTGGGGAGGAAATTCAGTCTGTTAACAAACATTTGGACATACTCAAAACATTGCTGACCAAATAAGATGATTATTAAGCCTCGTCTATATTTTTCCGGGCAACAAAGGCCTCGTGGTGTAATGGTCAGCGCGTAAGCCTGCCATGCAAGAGGTCTCGGGTTCGATTTCCGACATGCTTGATATGAAATATTTATTTAAAGGGGTGTTTTTACACTAGAATATTTCATAGTACCTGGACTGGTACCTGAAGCGTAAGACTGATCATCTTACCTTCATGTAATAAAAAAGATCGAGATCCGCTGCGATTGGTGTACCAATACAGTGCTCTATGCATCATTAGGTGCGGAAAGGGAATGATGATGATGATGATGATATTTTTAAACTGTTTTCGTCTGTTGTGGTTTAAAAAAAAAAAATAGTTTTCTTTAGATAATGCTGATAAGATCTGAAACCGGTCTTAATTAACAACAGAAAAAAACGAAATTGAGATATGAATCAGCTTTCAGTTTTTTACAGATCAAAATATACCAAACAAAATTTGATCACTTAAAATATTTTAAAATTCTACAAAAAATATTTTTATCCGTTAGTATCCTTTAATCGTTTATTTAAATGTTTAATTAGAAACCTCCATAATTTAATTTTTAGTTAAAATTTCAGAAAAACAATGCACATATAGCTGGAAAGGAAGAAGTTACCAGGCGAATTGTAGCAACTTTGCAAAAGGGCCAATTAAAGATTATTATTTTTTAACTAATTAAGAATCTAATGTTTTTTTTTTAATTTAAACTATAAAGGAATCGAATACACTATAATTGGCTCTCCTGTAAAGTTGCATGTCGCTTGGTAACTTTTTCCTTTACAGCGTCGATATTATTATATGCAATATGAATAATCACTTTCTAAAAATAAACATTATGCGTCTTTTTAACGCCAATAAATTAGATAACAATAACGTGCCTATTGAAGTGCATTCTGTTAACCTTGATTAATGTCAAAGTAACAAAACAATTTGTAATAGTAAAGGCAAAAACCAACACAAATAACAATGAAATGCGTTTTTTCATTGAGGAAATACAGAAATCACGCAAGGTTATATAAATATTACACTGACTGCCTAATAATGTCAACGTTAGCACAAGCACATGTCACTCTTATAACTTCAAAACGATAATCACAATAGCATTAAAATCGTGAAAACTACTCACATGCTAATTTTAACAAATAATAATTAGTTTTTTTTACCGAAACACGACGCACGACTTTATCGGAGAATTAAATTCGCAAGCAAATTGTAACAAGCTAGAATATTCGGTTATTTGGGCATAGCAATATAGGGTAATAAGTAAAAACAGTTAACATATCTTTCAAACTATGTAATGAGAAACTTCAGCCCTACGGGAAATTGGATAAAAAAAATGCTTTCTTGCGCGGGGTAAAAATTAGAGCATTAAATTGTACGTCAAAGTTTCTTGAAAATGTACTTAAAAAATATTTCAACAAAAACGCACTACTTAGAATGACGTCACTGGTTCATGTGAATCAACCTATGATCTGAGAGCTATGGAAGATTTCCGGTCTGCTTGTCGTTTCTGGACCAATAGGAAGGAATGAATGAGAAAAAGCGGAAATTAACCTCTGACGCCACACGCGGAGTTATTTCAGAAATACACAATTTAAAAAAATCGTTGCGCTGATAATACGATATACGAAAATTAAAAAAAAAAATTGTCTTAGTTTAATAGTCTATTAAAAAATAAAATAAAAAACCACTGAACTTCCTCATTCGAGTTTTAAACTTTTTCGATTTGTACATTTATTGGACTATCCGTTTATTCAGTTTTAGCTTACGGGGTTTAAATTACTGGAATTACAATTCGCCAAATTTTAGCAGACGAAAATGACCCTGATTTAGACTTGATACCACGATAATAAGGCTCAAATTCCTGTGCGCGAGTGACAGATGCAATCAATCAATCTTGGAGTAATAATTACATAGATACGAAAAAAAATATGATGAGTCTTACAAATTTATATCATGATTCCAATGAAAAACCCAATAAAGTTAATTTTATTACAATATTTTGAGTAGGTCCAAATGTTTGTAGACAAAAGACTGGATTTCCCCTCCTAGGTAGTCATTAAGATTAACAAATAACAACAGAGATGGAGAACATTTTAGAGAAGGTAATATGGAAGTCTAGGCATGTACAGGGTTTATGACCCGTCGTTGGCTGGTTTAAGTGGCCACTTTACACACTGTGTAACATTCATCATTTCACCTATGTTTGAACATCCGTATTTTTTCAATTCTTCTATCTGTTGATTTTAGTGAAGTTAAAGAGCTGAACCCTTTATTGCTGTGAAGAGATTCATTTGATCGAATTATTTCACAAACTAGGCAACGCCTGAAAAAAATTCAACTTCTTGGACCAGTTGGTTTTAATTTAATAATACATATAAATTCATAAAGTTAACGCCAAAACAGTAAATAGTTTAAACAGATATTAATTTAATAATACATATCATTTCTTCAAGTTAAGGGCCAAAGCAGAAAACAGTTTAATGGGAAATTCATTCAAAATGCTTATTTTATTCATCATCATCATCCTTCCTTTTCTACACCTAATAGTGTACAGGGCACTGCATTTGTAATTGGTAAACCAACCGCTGAATATCTCGATCATTTTTGTTACATAAAAATAAGATAAGCAATCTTACACTGCACGTGACAATCCAAAGACACAGGGACGATGTTTTTGGTGTGTTTGCGAATGAACATCGAAAGGTTCGTTTTCGGTATCATGTAAGGTTTAGCCAGAACCAATATATGCATTGGTAATTGGTAAACCAATCGCAGAGTATCTCGATCATTTTTGTCACATAAAGATAAGATGAGAAATCTTACACTGCACGTGACAGTCCAAAGACACAGGGACGATGTTTTTGGTGTGTTTGCGAATGAACATCGAAAGGTTCGTTTTTGGTGTCATGCAAAGTTTAGCCGGAACCAATATATGTGTACTTTCAAGGGCCTCGTGTGCAAACACTATAAGGATTACCGCATATCTAAAACTACGACTGGATAGCCCGTTTTATCGCGAGCGAAGGGAGAGTTATAGACGTCACAGCGTTGCGTATGAGGGTCTAAATTAGGGCTAGTGTGGGCACGGCGCGCGCTCAGTTCAGTTGTATCTCCGGAACGAGTTGGTCGATTGTAGTGATCGAGGTGTCTACGGAGAGCTGAGAACGTGAGTTAGACTTTTGTACGTGAACTTAGTCCGACGATTAGGCCATACGTTTCATATTTTAGTTAGCATCGACCAATTCTTTATAGGTTGACCATTTGTACCAATGATTTCTTTCTTCATTTCAACATTCTTTCTGAATAACGAAACTAAAGAATCTCCCTATAACGAAAGTAACGTATGTAATTTCACATTCACAAAATCAAGATCCGACGGGAGTATCAAGAATACTACCCGTTTGTTTTTTACTAATATAAGGGCGAAGCCTTCACACCCGATTATAAATTTGTAAGTTGTTTAAGAATAACCAAATACGCGTCGGTCATGAGTTGAGTGTAATAATTTTAGAACGCTCAAGGTAAAAAATGGTCTGACTTTTATTCATCAACACGTATTTCCGTATTTTCTCCATAGATTATGGCACTAGAGTAGTGACTTTTGCACGTTTTTGATTTGAGCACAACGAGGCCTCTTAGCCAATCAAACCAAAACGACGTGCATTATAATAAGCACATGCACTGGTAAGGACAAACTTGCACTGATTAGATAATGAATTTTTTAAAAGTTTTTTGAGAAATAGCTGAAAAAAGGGAGCGTTTTTTATATCATGCTGAAAATCTGGCTTTTAGAACGTGGTTTTTTATATCAAATTTTTTTGTGCTTTTCTATTTTATTTGGACGAATTTTTATTTTTCTACGTGCAACATATTTTCGATTCACGTGGGAATACATATTTTCTTTTTTCCATAGTAATAAGAATTTTTATATGTTATAGGATTTAAGAGATAAGATTATGTATATATATTTGAACTTAATTTTAAGCACCTGCTGACGAACTGCATTTTTGCAGTTCAGTAGGACTTAATAATTTATGTAAAAAAAATTGTATGTTTTTGATAAATAAATTAAATTAAAAAAATAAAACTTTCCGCAATTATAGGTATGTGAACACAAACAAAATTTAATTAATTAAAGACATCATTTATGCAATTTAATAAAATTAATTTTTAATTTTAATGATTTATAAACAGTCTAGTAATAATATTATTTTGTTGTGTGTATCAGTAATTATTGTAATAAAAATAACAATAAAATTAAAAAGGTAAAGTAACAATAAATTATAAAATATGAATAAAGGTATTGAATCATCCAAAATAAATGCAAGAAACATATTCGAGGTATGATTTTATTTTTTTAGTCAAGGAATTTTTACATTTATGTGGACCATCACCAAATACATCAATAATCAATATCAATATCTTGTTCCACACTATTATATAACCTCGTGATAATGGGTTCGATATAAAGTGCGCAATATTGTAATTGAATACTGGTAGGAAAACTTTTTGAATGTTTGAAATGAAATTTCATGTCCACCGTCCTGGGAATCCAAAGACTAAAAAATATCTTAACCAAAGAAAATATATATATAGTATATTACGCTTTAATCCAGTCTTCGATAACATATGGTATAATAGGGTGGGGAGGAGTCTTGGACGCGCATACTCGCTCAATAGAAATTGCACAGAAAAATATAATTAAAATAATTTACAAAAAACATAGACTATTTCCTAGTAATAAATTATACGTAGAGAGTGGACTCCTTAGTTTTAGAAAATTATATTTATTTCAGTGCCTGAAATATGTTTACTTGAATAAGGAATTGTTTAGTAATAATTTAAATCGTATGAGTAATAGATCTGATAGTGTACGGTCAGTTCCAGGATGCAGAACTAAATTCGCACAGAGGCACTCCTTACATGTTGGTCCAAGATCCTTCAATCTTCTAACCAAGGAACTACAAAACATTAAATCACTGGTACAGTTCAATGTAGGTTTGAGGTCTTGGATTGGTATGGAAGAAGCAGATAGACACATTCTTTAAATTTTTTTTTTTAAATGCATACTGCAAATAAATAATATTTTCGTAATTTCAGCATATGTTAATTTGGTTTTTCTTTTATTTTTCTTTTCTTTTCTTTTCATGGTCATGTCCACAGATGTCATGTCATACCATATATATGTATGTGCCATAAACTTTTTAATAATTAAAAGGCCCACGCTCAGACGCTGTAGTCTTTGTGGGCATTTTTTCCAATTCATCTTATAGCTTAATTTTAAGATGTATTTTTCTAAAGTGTATTTTTGTAATTATATTTCTGTGTAAATAATATGTGTATAGAAAAATAAACAAATAAAAAAAAAACAAAAAAATCGAACCCGGGACGTCAGGCACAGCAGGCGAATGCGCCAACCACTACACTGTGAGGCGGAATTATCTCATTTTTCAGGATTCTAGTTTCTATTTCACAACCAGAATTGTACTCTTCATCCGCCCGGACACGGAGTTAGACTCAGCTACCGTGGAATGCCATAACTCCATCTTGATCGGCGCACAGTGGCAGTGGCCCGAATCACAATTTGGCTCCGGTCCGTTCTGATTTCCTACAAAAGGAAAGGTTGTTCGATACGAAGCTACTTCATTGTCTTTCATTTCATTGCTCGAATTTGAAAGTGGTCGAGAGTCAGTGAAAGTTGTCCGAAACACCGTGCTGTGCGAGAGAGACGAAACGCGAGATGCGACAAGAAAGAACGAGAATGAAATCTCACAACTTTTTACACTAACTCCATCGATACTTATATTTCGTATGGCATAAAAAATAATTATACAGGACGTTGCAAAACAAAATTGTTGATAGTAAAATCGTGGATTTGATTGTGCTTTTACCGTGAAATTTTAGATAAAAAACCTTTGAACATTATTTAACAGAGAAAACACCGCTCGTACAAAATATTTACTTGTTTCGTTGTTTTATTTTATTTTATTCAGAAAACAAGCAGTCATTCTAATAAATGTTAAAAACAAAAATTAAAATTTAAAAAAAACAGTCAAGTTTTCATAAATTCATGTCAAATATGTGTGACAAAAAAAACTAAGCGAAAAAAGAATAATCGTAAAAAGAATAGTCGGCCTCGTGGTGTAATAGTCAGCGCATTTGCCTACCATGCAAGAAGTTTTGGGTTCAATTCCCGAGATGGTTAATATGAAATATTATTTAAAAGGGTGTTTTTACGCAAGAATATTTCATAGTCTCTGAGGCGTAAGACTGATCACCTTACCTTCATGTAACAAAAATGATTAAGATACGCTGCAATTGGGGTACCAATGCAGTTCCCTATGCACCATTAGGTGTGGAAAGGGAATGATGATGATGATGATTACGTTTTCCATGGAGGTAATTATTGATTCTTCTCTTAGTGCCCTGTAAGGTATCCCCAACGTTGGCAATCACTCTGGCAAAAGTCTCTCAGTCCTGTGCTGCCCGGAAAATCTGCTCCACAGTCCTGAAGCCAGTCCAGTCTAGTATATTTCGTAGCCATGGCATTTGCCTTCTTCCAGCCCCTCTGTGACCATCAATCTTGCCCTTCAAAATTAAATGAAGCAAGTGGTACTTTTCTCCACGCATTATATGCCCCAGATACGAAATTTTACGAACTTTTATGGTGGTCAAGAGTTCTCTGATCGTTCTAGCTCGACTTAAGACTTCCGAGTTCGTTATCAGGTCTGTCCAAGATATCTTAAGCATTCTGCGATGCAACCACATCTCAAAAGCCTCCAGTCTGTTCATAGTGTTCCCCTTCAGAGTCCAAGTCTCACAGCCATACAACAATACAGACCACACATAACATTTTACCAATCTTTGCCTTATTTTGATAAAAAATAAAAACGCCAAATGCACACTCTGAGTCATCCATGCTCCCATTTACTAGCGCGTACACATATACATACGCGCATCTTCATACATATACAAAACATTCACATACACAACCAGTAACTATCCCAAATAACCAACTCCATGAAGAAATTTTCTGTATAAATGCGATGTACAGTTAAAAATGTCTACATGAATACTGAGTCCATTATATTTTTTACAGGTATGTCTAATAAATGATTTTGAGGTATAATTGTTTTTATACGTTGGAATATAAAAAAAGGAATTTATTCTGGCACAAGTGGACAACGGAAACCGATATTTTGCAAAAGGTTCGGCGAATCAACCATTATATTTAGAATTTTGAAAGGAAAAATTAAATCGCATGTAAGACGCCTTTTTTTAAAGATTCTAGGTATACTAATTTCAATCGAAGATTCGCCGTAATCATTTTCGATGTTACCAAAATTATATTCCAGGGTATTTATAAATTTCTTTTGAATATTCCCGATTCGATTAATATATACAATATACTGAGAAGACCATACTAAGGAAGCGGATTTGAGTTGACTACGTACATGAGTATAATCATAGTAAAGAAGTTTGAGAATGTGGTGGTAATAATAGCTTGGTGATCACAACGAACAGAGGTTCATTATTTCAGGTCCTGGCAGGCTGGGAATTTCTGTATACGCAGGAGTTTTATAGTTACACGTATTTTTATAATATCATGCTAAAACAATTAAAACAAGATTAAAACAAATACAAATTATAGTAAAAATTGAAAAGTAAAAATAAATTTCGATATTTAAAAATAAAATTAAAATAACGAGATATAATTAAAATTAAAATAGACGAAATGCTATTTCAAAGAAACAATTCACAGGATATTTAAAGGTATACTTTTAAAAATTTAGTATCTATACGTATTTTACTCATAATTAGCACTCAATGAGGAAGTTTAATGCTCTGGGAAATTGGACATAAAAAAATGTTTTCTTGTGCGGTAAAAATTAGAGCATTTAATTGTACGGCGAAGATTCTCGAAAATGTTTGAAAAAATAAATAAAAATTAACCACTTTGAACTACTTCACAAGTTCTTCTGAATCAACCAACGATAGTTTTGTGATGATTTAAGGTTTATGGAAAGCCAAATTACCAATCAGCAGAACTCACAGACGAGAACTTGTGACGTCACAGGTGGAATAATTTCAAAATTACAAAACTTTAAAAAATCATAATGCCGATAGTAAGATAAATTTAAAAAAAAATTCAAGTTTTTGGCTTAGTTTGATAGTCTATTAACAAATAAAAATATATATAAAATTCACTCCTCATTAGATTCTTACATTTAAAAAAGACAAACAGTGCTTACTTATTAACAATACCAAACAAAGAGGTGTTTGTATATTATATGATAAAAAAATATTAACACACGATAAACTTATCATGATCGCTATGAATTTCAATTTCACATTGTAAATTATCATTAAATTTCATATTTCGAATAGATTCAAATTAAGAACGTTTCTCGTCCTGGGTCTTAACCAGCTGGAATTTGCTGTTCCGCGTTAAAGAGCATGTTTTTGTTGCGTACATACTTGTAGAGTATCAATATCTAAATTATATGTTTTTCGTACAATAGAACAATACTATGTACATTTTAAACGTGAAATTAAGTCAATTTCATATAAAGACAGAAAATTAAAATAATATTAAGTTAGATCATTTACCTGAGGCCGAAAAATTATTTTCATCATATGTTTCCATTATTATAGAGTTTTCTCTATTGATATTTCTATGTTAAAATATTAGGTATTCAAAGTACGGAGCCTCACCATAAGCCGTTCACAATAGTTGCATAATATTCCCGCAATTATAAATAAGATTTCGGACGAACTCTGTTTTTATCACACGAGATCTCCATTCATACACCTATTATATAAATGTGTTTTAAGTGTACACAAATTAAGGCCGCTTAATCTGCATTTGAATGAAAGTTGTGACGTTAATCATGATTTCAAAATAGAAGACGAAAAAACTAGGACAAACGTCAGTCCTCATTCAAATATATAATGCGATGGGTTGAAGTGAGTCGGAAACTCGAGACGCGAAGAAACTTCGCGTTTAAGATCTTGCACAAGTTTGATTGTAAAATAATGCAGTTTGAGAAAATTGTAATTGACATTTGCGAATTTATATCAATTTATGATTTGATTTTTATTGCACCACAACGGACTAAAAACTCATATAACGTAAATTGGTAAATTAGAGCACAATACACATAGGATTAAGAAAAATCTAAGTGCCCATGTTTAATTTATTTGTTAATTTATTTATTTATTAACAGACATTGTCCATGTATACAATTTATAGGGTTTAAATAGTACAATAAAAGAATAGTTAAAAACACTTTAAAAAAGAAAAGACGCATTGACAAACATAAGGGACATCAAGACAAGATCTGGACTATTTATTTAGTGCTCGTTTAAGTCGTTGTAAACTTAAACCAAAAAAGTCCAGATCTTGTAGAATTAAGGCCATAGTTTGTTATATGCTGATCGATGAACAGTACTTCATTGTTTCTCAACCTACGAGTCGGAATATTGAATTTTACTTGTCCCAGTAATGATGGAACATCGATTAGACCATTTGGTATACCTCACTGGGCACAACCCGTGTCGAGGCATTCATTTACATGATTTAATATATTATACTTATAGTGTCAAAAAATATATATAAAATACACATAAAATATTACATATTCACATTTAAATCCACACAGATATATATATACATATATAATAGTAAGAATGAAAAAAAAAATATGCAAAGTGCAGTTAAAAATGTTTACATCGATACTGAATCCATTATAATTTCTACAGGTACGTCTAATGAATGAATTCGAGGTATAATTGTATAAATAACCCTAAATCAATACTATTACCTACTCAATGGGAAAAGGTAAAAAAGAGGAAAGAGGAAAGGAGGAGAGATTAAGGAAGAGGAAGGAGATGTTTCTTCAGGCGTGATTTAAACAGAGATAATGTAGTAACATTTTTTATGGTAGATGGGAGATGGGAGATGATTCCACGGTCGAGCCGTATGGACATTATGTGAGTTAAAGAAGAAAAAGGAATTGTAGATGGGTATTAAGAGAGTGCTTTAAGAATAAGAACGAAGAGGTAAACCATGAACTGATAAGCGTTAAATTTTTTCACGTAGGTATATAGGAGCGTTAGGACTATGGTACATTGAACAGAAGTGAGAGGGTGTGATAGCCTCTCCGCTGTCTAATTTTGAGCCAATTAAGTTGCCTACGATAATCAGATATGTGGTATTATATTTCCCAAAAATGTACCTTATGCATTTACATGTATTCTGAAGTCGTTGCTCGCAGCTTAAATCAGTCATGGAAACATCAGCGTAATCTATATAGTAGTAATACTTGTACACGAGTGCATTTAGCAATGCTTGTACAATTAATGGGTAAGAATTTTTGCAACCTTCTAAGTCAGTGTAGACTGAAAAATATTTTGCAGCTTAATTCATTAGTATGAGCTCGCCAGCATAGATTTTCGTCCATTAGTACTCCTAGACTTTTTTACGGATTTTCTGTATTGAATATTGTTACCATTGACATTAAGAGGATTAAGTGAAGATACGTCTAACTTATTAAGATATCTTTGACTAGCCGTAAACATGGTTTGTTTTAGGTGGGTGTATAATTAAACCATACTCTTTATTCCATGTAGTCTGTAATTAATTATTGTGTTTCATTATATTATTAATTCAGATTATTAACTGAGAATATAAAGGATTTTATTTTTAAAAACTTCCGTAATTCATTATTGTTTTTCCGACTCTCGCCCGAAACCTACGTTTCCATTATTTCAGGAGAAAAACAATAGAAATCGGATGAAAACCTTACCTTCCCGAATTATTTCAGTTGCGCGAAAATGGTATTTCAGGACCAGACCGCAAAAATTCAGAGGAATATTCCTCGTGGTAAACGTAAAAAAATCCTAACCATATTTTTCGTTAAAAAAAAAAGAAAATGAAGACAATCCTTTTTGTCTCGGACTAGCACTCTTTCTAAAAACCCCTACCACTCCCCTACTCAGCCACTTCCCTAGTCCGGTGCGAATCGATTCGTTGGTCAAATACGCTTTAAATCTCAATTTAAAAATGAAAAAAGAGTGATTTTCCAAAAAAATAATTATGATATTTAAAAAAGTACATTACAATATTCCTCTGAAGTTTTGCGGTATAGCTCTGAAAAGCGTGTATAGTTTCTGAAAATCTTAAAGCGCTGTTTGTAGGTTACGCGCTGTTATGTCACTTTCATTTTTTTGTGTTTTTGGCAACGTTTTGTATTTTACTCAAAGTTTACTGGTATAGATGGATGTACACGTACATTAAGGTTTGAATAAACATGTTATCGGAAAAAAATTGCTATATCTGAAACGTTTTTCAGACGTGATTTAAACAAAGTTGCCGTAGGCCAAAGATGTCAAACTCACGGCCCTTGACGATTTTTTAAGCAGCCCGCTGCGGCCGGCTCAGCCAATATAAATTCAGAAGCCACAACTGACTTATTCAATAAATATTACCTTATCAAATAGGAGGGGGATTTTGTGTGATTTAAATGCAAAATTCAATGTACCTGAATTTAACAAATATTTACTTGCAAGGATTAAAAATACTCGAAAATTCGCAAATAAATTTGTTTCCAATAAGTCCGTCAGATCCCGAGTTACTTATTGATTACTACTTAATTACCTCGGCTCAGTTTTGAAAGTGATCATTCCAAACAAAATTTATCCCGCAATAGGAAAAATATTAACAGAGACAATACTTTTTAAAATTAACCGATGTTTCTATGATTTAAATCTTTTTGCGGCCGACGCGACGTAAACTAAAACCTTCAATATTTGGCCTTTGAGTCTGACACGCTTGTTGTAGACATAATACTCGTATTACATAAATTCTAAGTTTTATTTTTTGTGTTTGCTTGATTTCTTGTGATAATTTCCTATTTTTTCATTCGTATTACCAACGCGGCGATAAACGTTTATTTGTTATTAGTTTATCTTTTGTTTGCAAATTTGAATGAATAAATAAAATATGTCTTTGATAGTGGTTGGGAGATGATTCCACAGTTGAGCCACGTGGACAGTATATGATCTTGAAAATAAGTAGGAATGGGTACTTCGAGAATGTGAACAGAGGAGAGAAGCCATGATCTGATAAGCGTTAATATTTTTAGTTATCCTAGAGAAGAAGACTCTTAAGTCAAATTCGTAAACATACAATGTTTCATATAATTCAGGAAAAAATCATGTAGAATTCTCATAAACATTGGCCGATCAAGTGAGGAGATCTAGTTTGAACTAACACGAGAAAGATATTGACCCTCATCACAAAACATGACCCAACAACCTTCTTATCTTCGTTCTTCTTTCGATACAAGCGAAAATGCAATTAATTATTATAGTTATAAATAAATGTCAAATACTTGTTATTGTTTGTTGTTCCATGAATGCGAGTGTTAGAATGTATGGCTAACACCTTGTGTGACATAAAATATAAAACACTTTTCATAAACTTGAATAATTAAAAAAATATTTTATTTATTTATTTATACTTTTACATTGTTTATATTCTTTTTTTATACAGAATAATGTTCCCTTACTGAGGTGTCCCGTGCCGAGGGAAAATTTAACAAAATATGAAACATGCCTAAGATTAGCTACTCGTATTTAACAAAGTTAACATAATAATAACAATAAAAAAACGTAATTAATCCAATTTACCTAATTATAATTAACATAATTGTTAATCGGATTGTGGTCCTGTGGCTAGTGTCTCGGACTCACGGACCAAAGGTCTGTGGTTCGAATCCCACTCTACCCCAACTCGATTCCATTTTCTAATAGTGAGTTATTTACAACTCGTTGAAAATGGCCTTAAAAATTAAATATTTGGGTAAATCACAAGAACACAAATATTTCTTTTTAAAAAAAATAAAAATAATAATAATAACAAACAATAAAAAACTAAAATATTCATAAAAAACATAACCAATTTATATAGACCAATAGAAAAAATTTCATAAACAGTGCTCACATTTTACCTATTTGGCTTGATCCACTCTTTGATTTGTGCGCAACCCACCTCCTCTATCCATTTCTTAATAGCAATTTTATATTGTGAGAACTTACGAATAATGAGTATAATACAAAAATTAACTTCTTATGCTGTAATGTTTGAAAAGAGTTTATTTACATACTTTGCATTATATGTTAATGTTTGTAAGTAAAAAATGTACTGCCAACCAGTATACGCACGAGAATAAATTGGTACAGATTTTGAAAGGCCGAACGGCCTTGTGAGCAAAAAATCAACCGATAAAATCAGCAGAGAATTTCGCAAAAAATATTTACTAATGTACTACGGCAAAAACTATAATTAATTTTACCAGTCAGATATTTTTACTATTTTTCACATTTTACTGAAACATATTTGAGCGCTTTATACTTATCTATGTAATATATGCCTCGTGGTGAGTGGTTGGGTTAGGTAAGGTTAGCCAGTGACAGATCATGAGCCTTATAAATACCTAAAATTCCATATACCATTAACGAAAATGTTGTTTACATCCATCGGGGTTAAATTTTGTTCTATTCAACAAACATTAGGACATATATTATACAAAATAACGTTTAAAATTACATATTAATGAAACAAACATAAATATCCACGAAAAGGACAAGAAAATAAATATTTACCGATAATTGGGACAGAAGGAGAGAAAGAGCGAATAAATATTAAGAAGGGAATACGGAAGTCTAGGCATTGAACTGAAACTTATGAACTGTCATTAACTGGTTTTTATTTATTTATTTATTTAAACACTTTATATACATATACAGTTTATATATCTATGCATAAGGGCGGGCATATTGCCTTAAGGCAATTTCTTCCTACCTACCCAAACCGTTCAATTTGAGAAACTCAGTGGCGAACATAATGTTGGTTTATCAAAATTTGCATTATAGAACAAAATATGTATTTTTTAAGAAGTAAAATTGACTAAATATCTACACTATACTATGAAGAGAGGAGGGGGTAAAGGGGAAGGAAAGAGGGAGGAAAAAGTAAAATCTTTAAAATTCAGGAAGTGACATTTCATACGCGATTTGAATGTATAAAAAGAAAGACATTTGTGGGTATATTATACAAAATAACGTTTAAAATTACATATAAATGAAACAAACATAAATATCCACGAAAATGACAAGAAAATAAATATTTACCGATAATTGGGACAGAAGGAGAGAAAGAACGAATAAATATTAAGAAGGGAATATGGAAGTCTAGGCATTTGTAGGGCTTATGACTTTTCATTGGCTGGTTTAAGTGGCCACTTTAGACACTGTGCAACATTCACGATTCTGCCTATGTTTAAACATCCCTATTACCTTAACTCTTTTGTGGAGTAAAAGAGCCGAAACCTTTATCATGTGGGTGAGATTCATCCGGCTGAACCAATTCACCTACTAGGCAACGCCTGAAAACAATTTTCCAGCTTTTATACTTCTTCTTTTTCCAGTTAGTTATATGAATAACGTTTTGAGTATGTCAGAATTTTTGCAGACAGGCTGCATTCCATATTCCGTTCTCAAAAATGTTTTCCTTCTCTGCTGCAACAGATTTAGATCTAGATAACTCCCTAGGGGGGAAATCCAGCCGGTCTGCAAACATTTGGGCGTTACATTACTAAAAACATTACTAAAACATTACTCAAAACATTGTTGCAATATTTTCCGACAACAGACTGGAAAAAAACACTCTGTAACATTTTACAAGACGGGAAAAGGAATAAATAGGATGTGAATGTGTGAATGTGTGAATGTGTGAATGTGTGAAAGTGTGAATGTGTGAATGTGATCGGGTAATAATTTTTTGAGGACACAGAAAGATGATCCAGGAAAGGAATGCATAGAAAGAGGAATCTGATAAGGAGTTTGGAAGGAAATTGAAAGGTGATTCAGGAAACGAATGCGTACAACGGGGGATCGGATAAGGAATTTGGAAGGAGACATGAATATGATCCATGTGAGAAAAGGAATCAAATGAACAGAATCAAGGATCTAATGAAAATTTGTTGTTTGAAGGAAGACAATTTATTAGCAAAATATTCACATTATTCTAGTAAAAATATTTTTTAATATTATGCTAAATTTAATTCATTATGTTTAAAAAAAAGAAGACGATTTTTTCATATTTTTCACTTGCATTGTAATTTTTTAATAAACCTACAACAGTGGTATTCGCTAGGTTTCTTAGTCTCGCTGTGACGCGTGATAATGACGTTAGAAAAGTCAATATTAATTCAGCCACCTCCCATTTTATTAATAAATAATATGTAAGTACTTCTTTTATTTCTCACCTGTTTATACTGACTGTACTGTTGACGGAGATATTACATGAATACTAAAACAGCTAAATATCTAGAAAATGTTTATTGAAAATATATATAGTAATTTAATTGGTGGTTGAGAGGTGATAAACTATTTAAAATAAGGCCGCGTTGTAATTCCGTAGGACGTACTAAATGTCCACTATTAATGGAATTCCATTGAAATTAGGTAATTATAAATAACTTCGCACATCAGTTCGACGTTGCCCGTTAGAGGCTTTGATTGGTCAATTAAGTATGTATGTATGTGGAAATGTAGCGAGTATTTTAACTTACATATATAAAAATATAATTATTTAAAAATAATATGTACAACTGTGACCACTGGATTTCGCCCTCTAGGGTACAGGATATAAAGCATGGATCTTAATTTTTACGTCCTTTAAACTTATAATGGCAGCAGTTCACAAGATAAACATTTCTGTTGAATAAAATTTGATATTAAGGCTGTGCTTTCCAAGATATCTGAACAAGAATGAAATGCATGCTGGGGATAAAGGATGAATGCCAGTTATATTCTGGGAAAAAAGCGGTAATTTAATATTAATTAAAACCATTTTAGATGATATAAACAGTATAGGATATTTACAATGAATAAGTACGAAGGTGGACTTACTGTTAAAAGCAATATCTTCCAGCCAACTAAAAAACAGACTAGTCAAAAGAAGAGTTGGACAAATATTTGTACTAAAAAACATAATAAAAAAAAAACCCAATCAATTAAAAATAACAGCTGTTTTTTAATGGGTAGATGAGGCTTGCACATATTCATTTGAATAGAAGTAGATTATGTTATACATATTAAAGGATTAGGAATGTGGAATCAGGTAATGAGTTTGGAAGGAGAGAGAAAGAGGAAGGGAATAAAAATACAAAAATTAAGTAATACAGCTGAAAATTTCAACATACCTCAGGGGCATTTATACCAACATAATAAAAAAAATGACAATTGGACTCTCCAAACCCGCGAATAAAAAAAATCCCATTATTTTCTGAACACACCTCGCAGATACATACTGTAAATTTATATTTAACGTTTCTATCTCTGTAATTGAGCAAGATGCTCGTGTTTAGAGAGGAAGTTCGTTTTACTATTATATATATATATATATATATATATATATATATATATATATATATATATATATATATTTTATATAAATAAATTGCTCAATACAGCATGGAAATTAAAATGGAATAAGTTTCGTACGATCCTTTGATTTGGAATTGAATAAATGTATATTTCCAATACTTTGTTTTTCTAAAGGTAATAAATAAAATGATTTTTTCCCAAGAAGGAATAGTAATTTTTTGCTGCACTAGTGTTATACTTACGCACTCTTAAATCAAAGGGTTTTTTTTTTCGTAAATTTAGGAAAACAGTTACGTTTTTTTATTCAAAACATTGTGGAAACTTTAATTACACATAGTTCTTTAAATACTGAATTAGATTAATACATTCTTGGTTTTTTAAATTATAATTTTACTCCCCATCCCACAATTATATTCTGAAAATTGATTGTTTTATGGCAAAATATATTTATATTTATAATTTTATTTAAATGTTTTTAAGGTTTGAACACTTAAAAATCTTATATCACAAAACTTCCATTTCCATTTTTCAACAACATTCATCCTATAAATGATATAAATCCTCTACCTTTTACATACATGTATATTACGAATCTACTATTTCACAAAGATCCTTCGTCAGAAGAATTGGCGAAATATAAATGTAAAAACATATACAGAAAAGCGAGTGTTAGACAGTATGACAGATAAAAAGCCTTAAAATAGCCCCTTTTCAAAAATGGTTTCCATCTCTGTGTTTTTTTAACACTTAAAAGACAGTGTGTTTAACAATATTTTGAGTTTGTCCAAATTTTTGTAGACAAGGACTGGATTCAACTCCCTGGGGAGCTGTTCATATTAACATATTACAACAGAGATGAAGAACATTTAAGAGAAGGTAATATAGAAGTCTAGGCATCTACAGGGCTTATGACCTGTCAATGGCTGGTTTAAGTGGCCACTTTACACACTGTGTAACATTCACCATTGACAAACTCAACATATTGTTGATAAATTACCTGGTCCATGAAGAAGTATAGAAATTGAAAAAATAATATTTTCAGGCGTTGCCTAGTATGTAGGTGAAATAATTCAATTAGATGAATCTCACCCGCATAAATAAAGGTTTCAGCTCTTTAACTTCACAAACATCAACAGATGAAAGAACTGAAGGAATATAGATGTTCAAATATGGGCAGAATGGTGAATGTTACACAGTGTGTAAAGTGGCCACTTAAACCAGCCATTGACAGGTCATAAGCCTTTTAGATGCCTAGACTTCTAAATTACCTTCTCTTAAATGTTCTTCATCTCTGTTGTAATATGTTAATATGACAGTGTGTTTGGTCAGTTCAATGCCTCTCAGGCATCGAGTAACTGATAACAGCGGGATTTTAGAGTTTTAGCGGACTGTGTGGAATTGTTACTCACTTTTAAAGTTCTTCCGATTGTTTCTTATATGAAGCACTTCACTATTGCTGCAGCCCGGATACCGGTATCGTGTACATGTTGTAGATGATGGTGAACTGTACAATTTAGTATATTTATAACACACTAAACTTCACTTTGTACGAATATGCTGACGCATATATATGATAAAGATTTATCAGAGAGGTGAATTTTCACATGTGATTTTCGCACAGAACGGTAGAAGCAACAAGAGTTTTGAAATAGGAAAGATTTGGGAAGGAAAGGAATATTTACAGTCTTATATGAGTTGCCAGTATAGAAAATGTAACATCAGTACTTAACACAGTGGTAAATAATTCCTTTGCGCGCGGTGATGTAACATCGTGTTACCACAAGCAAAAGACGGAATATTCAAAAGTTCAGACATTTGAAAAGAAAAAAAACGTGAAGACATTCTGTTTAATAATTCCTTTTCCATATGTCTAGTTATAGGGTGACCACTATCACATTAGGAAAGCTTTAAAAAATAAGGTTCCTTTGATCAATAATAAACAACCTTTCAATATAGCCCATTATACGATGTTCCATTGTAATAGGCACCTTATACCTATCAAACTCGCGCCCTTTCCTTCATCCTCTCCCTCTTTTTTCAACTATATCTCCCACAACATAAAATATTTCCAAAACATAATCAGTGCATGTAAGGGTTGCTTGTTAAAACGCATGTCGTTTGGTGAAGGTGTATATTGGGTTTTGCGTGTTGGTTTAATTGGTGTCCTGACGAAGAGACTGGTATGTCTCGAAACCGGTTGACATAGAAAAATCGGTTTGTAGTCATATACAAATATTTAATAACATTTAGTAAAATGTTTTACCACAAAGTTAATGCTTTAAATATAAATAATATTTGAACATCATTTGTATCAAATATATTATTCATTAAAAGAAAAAACGTTTCGTGATAAATGGTAAGTAATATTAAATAAACTTATCAACTTATCAGGTATGTAAGAACATCGTGGGAACGCTAATAGTTTGAATATAAAAATGGATTATAATTTCAAAAATCACGATTACTAATTTTAACAAATGATACTCTACAAGTCATAATATTACATATTATAATATATTATTACACGTACCAAATGACATTGGCAGAGTACTCTAAAGCAGAGTTCGCACACGAACAATGGCGGCCTCCGTGGTGTAGTGGTCAAGACGATTGACTCACGCAAGGAAGGTTCCGGGTTCGATTTCCGGTGAGAACACAAAAAATAAAAAATGTGATTTTCCTCAAGCCTGGTTGTTCTGTAATGTAATTCACCACTGTAATTGGGCCTCCTGGCCTGTTGTGGTGCAAAAAAAAAAGAAAAAAAAAAAAAAAAAATGAAATGAAATGAACAATACTGTCTCGTCTCAACAGCCTCGACCGCGCAGGACAAGGCAGTAAAAGAATAGATCAATTATATCAGAGTTTAAACGCAGAACGCTGCGAAAATGGATGAACGATATTACGCGTGGTGTTGGGAGTAATAACTGCCAAAATAACTTACCCATCTGTCTCTAGGACAATGTCTTGAAATTTCTGTTCTCACTAAATCCGAAGCTGTGTCCAATCATCACGTTAGTTTTATATTTTACTTTGGTGAAGGAGTATACAGTTAGTGTAATTAGTGTCCTGACGAATATACGGATACTTCTCGAATCCAATAGACATAGAAAAGTACGTAAGTGGTCATATACAAAAATTTACTCACATTTACTGAAATATTTCATTAGCCCTAAACTAGCACCAGTAGCTCAATCGCAAATAACTATCGACGTGCTTAAAAGCATTTGAGCGATCACGATGAACAATAATAAATATTTAAATTTGTTGCAACAGAGAGGGAAAACTTTTTTGAGAAGGGAATATGGGAGTCTAGGCATTTACAGGGCTCGTGACCTGTCATTGGCTGTTTTTAATTGATTTCCTCAACTCTTACATATGTTGACTTTTAAACATAGGCAGAATGGTAAATGTTGCACAGTGTGTAAAGTGGCCACTTAAACCTGCCAATGACATGTCATAAGCCCTGTAAATGCCTAGAATCATATTCCCCTCTCAAAAATGTTTTCCATCTCTGTTGCAACAAATTTCAATATGAACAACTCCCTAGGGAGAAAATCCAGCCAGTCTGCAAGCGTTTGGACATACTCAAAACATTGTTGAATAAAAAACATGCTTAAGTAATCGCAGTCATAAGTTTATTTTTTGTTTTCCTCGTAAATAAAAACAGTTCATCGTCGAAAAATCAGCGTTTACTCTAAAAAATCATACAATATGTTGCATTTGCAAAAAAATAAGGAGTATCTAATACAAAAAAGTGAAAATTAAATTACAATTACTATGGCGACTGCTTTTTTGACATTTGGCTTGTAAACCGCCGGCTAAATGCAATGAATAGAGTTATAAATAAATTAATAAAAATAGCAGTTTAGGAATATTTTCCATATTTACACCGGTGAAATTCAAATATGTGATTGCGCAGCAGGATTATACGTCGCGAAACGTAAATATTTTGACATTTAATATTAGGTTTTCACGGATGTTCCATTGTGATCGCGAATACGATAAACAACCATGTTGAGAATTTATTTATTTTTAAAAAAAAGAAATATTTGAGTTCTTATGATTTACCCAAATATTTATTTTTTTCGGGGCCATTTTCAATGAGTTGTAAATAATTCACTATTAGAAAATGGGAATCGAGTTGGGGTAGAGTGGGATTCAAACCACGGACCTTTGGTCTGTGAGTCGGAGACACTAGCCACCGGACCACAACCCGATTGTTATCACGTCGCTTATTAGCACGTCAATAGTTATTTGTGATTGAGCTACTGGGATCTTTAACTGTATGTATAGTAAAATATAATTTTCTGTATGAAAAAATACAAATGTTTATTGAAACATGTTCTGTTAAATTGCAGGATGTAGACGAAGATATTTGTAATTTTTATACGAATATGCCCAATTTAATACCGAAAATACGAGTTTACTTCATAGACAATTAATAACTCCGTTACCTTCCCATTAAATCGGAGCCAAGAGCATGAATCGAAATCGTTCTGTATATATGCATAATAGTTTCTACTTTAGGAACTTAAAAAAAAATAAGAAAAAAAATATATTTCGTAAAATAAGGTTATTTTCAATGGAATTCCCTCGGTACCGGATGACCAACAAAATTCTGAAATATATAAATAATAATCATATGATATATTCAATAACTTTCCGGTGAGCGTCCTTGAAAACTCATTGTCATAATAATAACATACAAAACACAATAACACTTTAATCATATTTTTGCTGCGGTCTAGTCATTAGAAAAATCTGCATACATCATTTTTGATTGTGTCTATATTTGTGTTAAAAGATGGCTAAATATGATGTGTCCTTTTTTAGGCAAATTTTGTCAATTATGTCACCGGATTTTCCAGTATTTTGTGCAGGAAAAAAAATCCTGCGTAAACAAATGTTCGCATCTTACTGACACTAAAAATTAGACATGTAAACTAATATTTAGATTTCTTAGAGACTATCAAAATTTATTTAAAAAATGACACACGTATATCATGTTTTACCATCTTTCAACAGAAATGAAAAAATACGTTCGCTAATCTCGATTTAATATTTAAACTCTATCATACTTGCAGATTGTTTCTAAATAAGAACATGCATCAATATGTTTGTTTTTTGGGTGATACCGTGTGTGTTGGATTTGTTCCGACGTTTCGGCTACCATTGCAGGAGCCATCTTCAGGATAAACTGAGTGTTTTTGTAGAAAAAAGTGTGCGTTTAACTACTAGTAATTTGTACCGTGTCGCAGTCGGCAGTAGGCTCGTTTCTATTCATTTTTGTAGTATGTAGTGCTGGGAACCATGTTGAGTTTAATTTAAGCCCGTCGTCTTTGTTTATATTATTTGGGTGTCTGTGTATTTCAATTGCCTCTTTTATTATTCTTGCACTGTAATTACTGAGTTTATGCAAAATTTTTGGTTCAAATGCAAAAAAATGTCAAATAGGTAAAAATGTGTGTCCTGATTATGAAATTTTGTCTACAAGTCCATATGAAATTATTTTAGTTTATATTGCTTATTATGTTTACGATGATAATAAGGTTAATTAAATTAATTACGTTTTTATTTTCTTATTACGTTAACTATGTTAAATAACTAATTTAAGACATTTAAGTTTGTAAGTGAAAATTCTTGATGGAAGTTCATTGTTATTTATTATATAAATAAAAGACGAGTGATACTTTACTCCACAAATTTAGAATATCCAGTGACCGGTTTCATCGCTTTCGCGACATCATCGAGAGTGGTATACAAAACAAAAGTAAGGATAGAGAATACTTAAAATCATTAAAACAGTATTATATCAATCCATTAGTTAACCCGAAAAATACTTGATAATGATCCTCAAGATTAAAATAACTTTATTTAATTTACTTTCATATAATTTTGAATTCTCTTTGCTTACCTTTGTTTTGTATAAATACATTGAACTCCTTAATAAAGATACCAGTCTCAAAGATGTTGTGAAAGCGATGAAACCGGTCACTGGATATTCCAAATTTGTGGATTAAAGTTTCACTCGTCTTACATTATTGTGTATAAAAAAAATAATACAAAAAATTGTAAAAGTATAAATAAATAAAAAATGAAAATTGAAAAGCCATTTTCTTCGCGCTAGTAACGTGTCTATCAAATTATACGTCATTGATCCGGCCAGAATTAATAAAACAGTTAGTAGTGAGTGCACACTTGATGACTAATCCCAGGTAAAAAATCCTGAGAATAAAATGGAGTGAAAATCACTCCACTTCGACCTCGTATTGTACTGGTTAGTGCGTTTGACTGCCACGGCTCTCGGGTTCGATTCCCTGCAAGGTCAACATGAAATATTTATTTTCCGCAAATTTGTTTTTTAATTTTATATTTCAGTCCCAAAAAATGCATTTAAAAAATAAAACGAAATGCCACAATAAAAATGTGGCAAATGATTGCGCTTGGTGTGTGGTTATATATATTGATAGCTTATTCGATTATTTATTTTTTGCTTATTCTAATTAATTCGGGTAATTGTTTCCGCAAAACACTTCCAGTAATTAAAACCGGAAGAAAACGTCGGCTTTGATAATGAAGTAGTAATCAAGGTA
The DNA here is from genome assembly GCF_059751315.1 of Micrasema longulum. Taxonomy (NCBI): domain Eukaryota; kingdom Metazoa; phylum Arthropoda; class Insecta; order Trichoptera; family Brachycentridae; genus Micrasema; species Micrasema longulum. The sequence continues at coordinate 81,148 of NW_028277299.1, forward strand.
TTCTGAGAATCGGTAGACATCGATATGTGTTTATGTAAATAATCTAGGTAAAAACATAGTTATATAATAATAATCTATCGATAAGTATTTTGTATTTTTGGGAGTCAGTGCTTAATAAGCTCCAGGGCTCGATTATGATGGGAAGATAAAGACGTCATACCTTCACCTTGACGGTATAGTTGAAGATAAATTCCCTCTAGCGATTATAAAGATACTACTGATCCCCCATCTTCAAGTTTTGGGTAGGTACATCGATATTAATCAAGGGGAAGCGTACGTCACGGTACACATATCTATGCTCTAAAATGACATAGCTTCAGTATGACGTCATAGTTAAAGATAAAAGTCTCCCGACCGACTACAAAGGTATAGTTCCGATTCCCCACCATCAAGATTTGACGGGTCTAGAACCCCTCGATACGTTTATCTACGCATTTAAAGTGTCAAAAATTTTGTTCCACCGAACTGTTTTTCCTTTGATTATAATTCATTTAAAATTTTAAGCGTTTTGAGGTTGACACTTTTTTTCTTAAAAGCCTATTAAAAATATGAGAGAGAAATAAGCAAGTTTTGAAGTCGAATTAAATTCTGACATAACTGTCACTTTAATAAAACGAACGCCTAGATGTGAAAATAATGTCGCTAGGTTCTCTCCTATTAACAAATAAGAATAAATAGGCGTCAGACACAGATTATATGCGTCAGAAAGTTACCACTACAAAAAAATAATTTAGTTATTATATGTTTCCATCTGTTTTACTATCTTTCCGACTGTATGTATCGGGACGTTATAGGAGCCGGCTTTGTAGTCGATCGGTAGATACATACAGACGATCGTTGAGCGTACCGTCAAGTGATTTCCAAAAGTCATACAAAATTCATGTTCAAGCGAGCATTTTTTGCTTGAATTGGGATTTATTTATATATATTTATATTTATTTATATATATATTATAATCGCTTTGATATAAGCACTTTTTATTACAGAAGCCTATTTAAAATATAAATGAGAACTGTTTTAAATGTTAATGACGTAAGGAACTCGGACTACCCGGCGTGTGAACAATCAAAATTATTCTTCCCAACTGCTTTTTTTTTAATATCAAATTAATAAGTCACTAAGCCTTTATTTTAGACCCTGACCAATTGCGGAAAAAATGTTTCTTGGATTTCTTTCTCGCATCCAGCGGGAATCGAACTCGCGACGCCAGTTTCACGGTTAACCATCTAACCAACTGCGCCACCTCACCAATATCTAACCTAAAATCACGAACCTAACCTTTTATTTTTGCACAACTAACTTAAACATTGATAAGCTTTTTTACTCGGCAAAAAAACTAAGCATTTTCAAACTTAAAAACGGTTTAATCTATCTACATTTGAATTGCAATCAATAAAATACACATTAAATCAACCAAATATAATGCTGAGTTAAAGTTATACGTATTTTCGTTTGTAAGACATTAACGTTTTGTCACAAGCATTGAAAATTTTAATATATTGATAACCTATGCAGTAAATAATAAGTTTAACGACAATCAATAAAATGAACGACCTTGCATAAAGTAAAAACCGTTTTTTACCTTAATAAATAACCTGTAAACTTTTTAATTAATTAAGCATTTCATTTATTGAAATAAAATTTGTAAGTTTAAAATTTATCATTTTACTTTTAAACGCCGCAAAAAAATCTAGAAATCATACGTCCTAACGATAAAACTTCAAATTATTTTCTAGTACTTGTAACGGTGAACATCTCGTCAAATCACTAATAGATTTTACAACATAAAAAAATGGAATTGAAGACATAAATAGCTTATGATATGTCAATATCTTTCTCAAAAATGTTTTACATATCTGTCCTCATCTACATTAATTTTAATAAACTCCTACAATACGTCTACAAACATTTGGACATAGTTAAAATTTAAAATACACACTCGTACATTTGAAAATAAATCATTTTGTGTAATGTTAAAATTAGTCAAATGACAGCAACGAATTATTATGAATATTTAGCAATAAACAAACAGTTTTTTAAAAATACAAACTTTTAATCATGACCGTTTTAAGTGAAAGAACAAAATAGCATAGTAAAAAATGCAAACACGGGCATAAAACTACCAACAAAAAAATATTCAACGTAAATATCGTAAATATAAAATTATATTCATTTGTGTATTTATTAAGTTTGTAAATTTACAATGTTACATAAATTTATTAGGTGTTATCATAAGTTGTGTCCGTTTTATTTCAAATTTAGAAATAAGCACAAAAAGTTTAAAAAAATAGTAAATTGGTCATCCGAAAGAAAATTTTCTGCACTAAAAGATATTGTGTTTGCTTTTACATTACAAATTTTTATTTGATTACAAGACTTCAAAATGGAATGTCATGTAGACGAAAGTGAGCATTCTCGACGCTTCTTTCGAAATAGGACCAAAACTGCTCGCGAAGATGCTATGAATTCATGATTAATTTGTGGTAAAATAATGAAACAGAATAAATTTTTCACCAATTTGTTGTATTTTTTTTTTATTGTGTCCTCTTTTCCACTTCATTTGGAAAAAAACGGATATTACAACAGACACGAAGAACACTTTAAACCATTAAACCAGCCAATGACAGGTCATAAGCCCTGTGGATACCTAGACTTCAATATTCCCTTCTGTAAAATGTTCTTCGTGTCTTTTGGAATATTTATGTTAATATTAACAGCTTCCTAGAGATTGAAACCAGTCCTTGTCTAAAAAAATTTGGACAAACTCAATAAAACAACAAATTAGTCAATAATACATTTTCCTTCGTTATTTTTCAAAAAAACAGTTAACAATTCACTTTTGGTGATCATTTTTAAATCTGGAAAAAAATCTTATGTTATGTTATATTGGGTGCATTGTATAATATATTATAGTATACAATGCACCCAATACTTTACGATAAAAATAATCAAAATTATTACTCCAAATATAAATTTATTTCTAATTCTACAGAATTTATTACATAAACTTAATGTAAACTAAACATTTTTATCGAAAAGCGAAGATACTACCAGGTTCCCTGAGATTTTCAGGCCACTCATTATTTATTTTAAAAAAGCTTTATAGTATATGATAAAGAAAGCCTGAAATTGGCTCCACTTCCCGTTCCATACTTGTAGAAATCCTTATTATATTTAATACCGTAATACGGGGTGAAGTGAACATGCTGGGGTGAATTGAACCACAGAAGCATCGCCACTTCAGCTGTTACATTTGAAATACGGTCGCAATGATTCTTGTTCGTCTGTCAGCGGACAGATGACAGTGCCTGTCAACTTGTAAACGCGTGCACATGTTTTTGTCTCTGCACTTCATAAAGTTATTTATTATTCGTTGTGACGCCTAAAACTCTGGAAAGAAACGTTGGCCATATTATAACTACTGCACAGGTAAGTCTAATTATGTTGTGACCGGTATTGTTGGCTGAGCGTGTTCGCAATGTTCATGTCACTGCGTGGCTATATGGAAAACCAAATGTGTTTGACGTCTGTCAAAATATTTGAAATTATATAAAAATGCAATTTTCAGGTGGTGAAGTGGGCCACTTTTCAGTATCATTGTGGGGTGAAGTGGGCCACCCTAAAAACATGCCTAGGGTACGTTCCACATGCATCCACGAAGCAGTCCGTTTTTTCAGTTGTTTTTTTGAAGTTCGAGTATTGAACAGAATTCCAGGATATTTAATTTATAGCAGATATAATTGCAAATTATGATTGAATATTTCCGGATTTCGGATCAAACATGAATACAAACCTGATTTTTAGTACAAGAAAACAAGTAGATATTTTTAACTTAACATCGTATGTGGATGTGTGCTTTTAATTTATGCTTGCTATTTGATAGGAATAATAGCCAGCTACTATGAATGCATTAATATTATTAGTCCATTGCCATATAATAAACTAGAAAAACCAGATTTACGTGAAATTATCGGCATGCTAGTGATATTAGGTAACGGAGCGAAATAATTTGAATATTTTATAGTTTCACATTAACGGTAGAAGTAAAAATTAATGGAGAAATCCATTCAAAAATGCAATAATAAGCGGAAAATCAATATCATAATCTCATCATACTTTTGTCCGCACCCGGTGGTGCATAGGGCACTGAATTGTTCAATCAAATGCAGCGTATCTAGATCGTATGTTACAAGAAGGTAAGGTAATAATAGGTGCAAGTCCAAGAACAAAGAAAATAATATAGAAATAAATAAATAAATAAACTACTTATGATAAATTACTTTCCCATATTTATATATTTTACGCATATTTACATTTTTGTATGGATTGCTCCATTAACTTTGATTTCACTAAAAGCCGGTAATTTCCCGTTGACATATAAAATAATACGAAAAAACTAATTCTAAATTACGTAAGTGCGCTAGGTTTTTCAAAATCAATTTTTAAAATATTTACGAAAAAAATATTTATTTGCGCTTATTTACGTATAAAATTTATATATAAATATTGTATTGATTGTATTTATAATATTATTTTCCTCGAAAATTGGAGAATAATTCTCAATTGTAAAATGACAAATTTTATCGGGAAAAGGAAAATAACGTAAATCATTCTTTAAAAATTAGTCAAAATTCATCCAAAACGAAGTAACATAACCTACGTAGAAGGTGAATCAAAAATACGTGCAAATTAATATTTAAAAATGCAAAAAACACTAATGCACGAATACAGTAGAAGAAATATAATATACAGTCAATATAACGAAGAGGATTGTTGCACAGAACTACAAAAAAATATATGATATACTATACTTTAGGCTATGCAGAAAATCCAACATAAAATTTATTTCTGATTTCTCCTTGATGCTTAGTGATTTTTTTGGATACCTTTATTATTACTACGTTCCATTGCAAACCAGTGAATTCACCATTTGTTAGCCTTTAAACAGACCAGTGTCTAGTTGGGCGTAAAATTGTGAATTGAAAATTTTAAAAAAAACTGAATATGTAAAATGTAAATTGTTAACTGTTTTTTTTTCTTCTTTCTTTCGTTTCTCTTCTCTTTAATATATATTTTAATATGTATGTATGTATGTGAATCTTAATCAATAAATAAATAAGAGTATATATTTACTAATTTCATTTAGAGGTAACTTAAATTTTGTACCACATTAGTTCCTTATTGGTTACATAAATTTCTAATACGTAAATTTAATAAAAAGAATCGTATTTTAATATAATATAACGTAAATGAGTGATTGTATCCATTTATAAAATATGAAGTATTTGTTCTATTTCACTTTCTATCACAGTGGAATTATAATAAATACGAAGAGATTATTGATATGCATATTCATGATAAATTGGTAGCATTATTTTATGCGCCCAAATATAATATATCCATATAAATTTATCGCTAATAACAACGGCGAACTGAGTAAGAGACAGTTATACATTAGCTGCGAAATTGAGAGAAAGCATGATCAAATATGCACAGAACGTTGTTAATCTTATAGAAAATTACAATATAGTGCATACAATGTACGATCATGCTACCAATACCTGTTTCCTGCAATATGATCAGATGGAAAATGACTACGTTCATTTAATCATTTACTTATTTTATTAAGGTATTTCATTTTAAAGACCTACTAATATTCAACTACATAGGTACTAGATACCAGAGGTGAATCGTCTAAATAAGCGATTATGCACAGCTTACCATTATATTTGACTTTCAAAAATATGTTTTTAAAGTAACTATGTTTATTAGAAAGTAAATAAAATAATGTTATTTATTATAAATCACCACCATCGTTTATATCTTCCTACAAAAAAGATGTCTAAAAAGTAACGGTGAAACTAGCCGGTTACCTCAGCTTATTTCTCCATACAAAAAAGTACACAATATTTTCTAGCATTAACCCAGTCATGGTTTTTGCGTACTAAAACATATTTGTTGATTACAAATGTTATTTGAAGATTCTCTATTTGGAAACTAGTATTTAGAACATTATTTCCGAAGGATTATTTTTCGTTGATATTATTGGCGTTATTCGTTTTAAGGGGAATCGGTCAGTGCTCAGTGATGATATTTTAATCATAATAGAAATACCAGATGTATTGAATGTCATTGAGGTATTTTCTAATAAACTTTTGTACAAGTGTTGTTCTAAAATATTATAAAATAAAACTACGTATTGCTGTTTGAGTTGATTTGCACAGAACCACAGAAAAAACAGCCACGTGTAGTTAAAATATGTTCTTATATGTAGGTACAAATCAATAATCATTTTTTGAAGATTGCCTATCAAAATATCACCACTCGCCACTGCTAGACACCTAGTTCTACTACCTACCTCCCAGTAAAAATATTTTTTTAATGTTTAATACATAATTTCTTGGGAGGAATGCCGTAAACGTTTTCTTAACATGGTGAAGTTGTCTGAAACTCTAGTCTGCACTCGGTCAAAACGAAATGCCAATTATTCAACTCTCGTATAATGCCAGTACTCCTTTGTGGGTAAGAATCTTGGCACCTTACCGAAGCTCAAAACATCAAACTTCTTTGTTTTGAGAGTAAGTGCTTGAGGAAAATGTTAGGTATAAGGTGGTTCGATTTCATACCTAACATTAAAGCCCGAGAACGGACGCAGCAGCCTCCTATAACGAGCAGCTAGAGGATGTGGCGGTGGACCTGGCTTGGACACGTGGTGCGCATGCCTCGAGAGAACCTTAACCCAAGTTGCCTCTTCTTTACACCCGCGGGCTCCCACCGCCCTAGAAGGCCGACGATGACGATCTTTTGGCTTTATTAGGCGGAACTAAGGGACGCGGGATTGACGTGGGAGGAGGCGAGAGAACTGTGGCTGGTCTGGTGATCTCCACGTGCTCCACTTAGAGACGGATGTGAAAAAAGAAGAAGAAATAATTGCAAGAGGATACATTGCCTTCTCACAAAAGTATAAAGTATTTTTTTAAATGTGAAAATTCAAATATGGGCACTTGGCAAAGTGGTGAATGTTCTATGTTGAACTAAATCAGTTAATAACGGTTAAGAATTTCTTCGTATTTGTTGAAATATCTGTCCATGTAAATCGTGTTAATTAGATATTTTATCGGAAATATATATATCTATATAATAAAGGTAATTAATTATAAGTGCTAAATGATATCTGACGTACATATTTGATAAACTTTGGTGATTAGTGTTTTAGTATAAACAATTTGATTAAATATTAAGTAACAAGCCATAAAAATATTATATTGTATGTGTAGTATCTATTATTGTTTTTGATAACAATATATGAAATTTTGTAATTTCAACAAATTAGAAAACTTGACGTAACTTTGCCATATTACCTCCGTTATTTTTTACTGTAATAATATTTACTATCAGAATGTACAATACATCACAGAACATCTAGACTTAAGGAAATTACCGGGCTTACTACGAGTCATTTTTTTAGTATTTTAGTAAACGATTTTAATAATAAAATATTGGCATTCTAATGATATGCCCACTCACATATTTAAGTATTTCAATGTTATCATAAATTTGTTCTAGAAAACGGGAATAAGGTGTGGTGGAGCGTGGAACGAACCACAGACCTCAAACCGATTCTCTAGACATTACAATAAATTGGAAAGTCCAATATTTGTTAAGGATTCTTTAAAAAACATTTACTGTCTCCGTGGATTAATTTGTAAAAAAAAATATTTCTTCCAATTTACCTCTATAAACTAGTAATATAATATCGTGTGCAACTTTTAGAACTATTCTTTTTTAAAGTATAGAAAAGGAATATATATTATATTTCATTCGTACTTACCCAGCTGTACAAATTTAAGAAAAATTCCCGTACATTGTGATTATTATGTCGCGATACTGGATAATGTCTTAATGATACCTATAACCGTAATTATATTACAAGTTTATATCACTTAATGCTGTTATCATCAGAAATTTGACTACGCTTTTAATTATTTCCTTTTAATATAATCGGTTAACTTTTTAATTGAGGAAATTACTCAGGTACCTAATTGGTGTATTTATATACGAGTACCTAAACACTTAACAGGTTCTGGCGGGATCCCAAATCGTCCATTATTGTAGGAACGCGTTTAATTAGCATTATGAAAGTAGTGACAGCAAGAATGTGCGATATAGGTATCGTTTTATAATAATAAGTTTTCTATTACTATTATTTATATTACATAGCTATAATATCCTCTTTATAAGCACAAATCTGACATGGTTACTCTCACTTTATATGGAAAATCTTTCAACGTGTAACGAAATAACTTATATTCTACGGTAGTATTATCATTTCTTTGTATTGTAAATTGTGTGCTGTGTAAGCGTGCTGAACAAATATTAAAATTATTTTTCTCTCGTCACACATGTTTCATCGCGAATCCATTCGATGTAGTTTGTTATATTTTGATAAATTTAATGGCCGTTTATTTATATCGACAAGTGTATACGAACGCAAGTTTCGCCGCAAACACTGAAGGTTTATCGACACTCCGTGGAAAGTCGTAATCTGCCTTATTGTAATAATAAGGAGAGGAGCTAATATACGAATGATGGATGCCGAATATCACGAGTCAGAGTGGGACCAGTACCTACTCTAAATAATCGAAGTATTCATCGCGAATTACGACATACACGTTCATGATTGAAGACAAAAGACCATCGAGGAAACTTTCACTTAAAACTAAGTGGATGTTCTACCGCATGCATCGGGTTTAACAGATATAATACAGTTTCCACTCTATATTTCGTACCTACATAATAATGCTATCACGAAGAATGAGTACCTAATAATGTCGGGTTGTTATTTACCTGAGTTAGTGCGCGGGTTTCCCCTCCTCTCATCAGCTTCGCCAGCTCAGAGACGCTCTTTACTTCGGAATGAATTATTCCGATCTCCAAAAATGGCACGAACGAAAAGTTTTCGCGTTTAGTTCGCGCACTGCACAATAGATCGAATCAATAATAATTCGAAAAGCGGACGCTACTGGATTTTCCGAAACGGCGCTATTTTCGAAGAGGCTTCGAACTGAAAACTTGTAACTTTCTGTGGTGAACTTTCATTTTCGACTTTTTGTACAGTTTCATTTTCAATATTTTTGGTATTCTCGGGCACTGTTTAGTACGTTCTCGCGGTCTGTGTACACGTAGCACGATCAATCGTAATCACGAGCCGATAACAGGCGATCTGTTTATCTCGACTAGACGGGGGCGCCGCGACTCGGGCCTCTAGAGTGGCAGCCACGCAGCTACTGACTACTGACTGCTGACAGTGACAGGCTCGCAGGCGGCCGAGGTGCGAGATGGCGGCTGGCGCATGCCCCCACCTCCGACAGGAGCACCATTCGGAATTGAAAACAGCTGATAGCGAATGTACGAAAACGAAATTTACCGCGGATAGTTTTATCATGCCCTGATACCTAACGGCGGCGAATAGCTCCGTTATTCAATTGTTTTATTCTGTTGTTTTTGTGGCTTTATTACTGCGGGACATTCGGTGGGCGCGACAGCATTATCTTCTTTACATTATCAATGTTGTTATTACATCGCCTTCATTATGTTTGTATCTATGTGGGTACAAAAAATATACAACAAAACTTATGTCTTCTACATTGATCGCTTCTGGTGGAGTTTTAACGAAGACAAACAATTGTGTACACGTTTCATGTTTTATCACTATCGAGTAAGTAAGTAAAAAAAAACCTTTAGATTATCGCTATCTTTATCCAGACAGTGAAAATTGCTCTCATAAAAATGAGTTTATATATTTACGACATCGAGAAGGCGATTTTATAATGCATATAGGAATTTTAAACATGAAAAAAATAATACCTGATTTATGTTGGGCTTGGTATATTATTAATTAGTACCTATTGGTGTTCAGGTTCATTAAATAGTATCTACTTTCATAAGTATGTAATGTTTTTAAATAACTTAAGACTTGTGTCGTCCATTTCACACGTAATTTTACTATCATGAAAATTTCGCGTCAGATATTATATAATTTTAAAAAAACAATTATTTACTTTTCAAAATATATGCTCACCTGTTTTTAAATATTTATCTTTAGTCGTTAGTCGTATTATTTCTTCTTCTTCGGGTTTGTTTTCTACGCTGCATGGTCGACACAAAATATATATTCTAAAGGGTGTTTTTACACTAGAATATTTCATAGGCCCTTGACTGGTACCTAAAACTTATCATCTTACCATCATGTAACACAAATGATCAAGATACGCTGCGATTTCTATACCAATGCAGTGCCATATGTACCATTAAGTGCGGAAAGGGAATGATGATGATATTCATATCATTTTTTTTAAAATAGGTTTTTACTATGCTTTGTACTACCATAGTCTTTAGTAATTATTCTTGTACAATTTTAGTACCGTAAATTGTTTTTAAATTTAAAACATACGTTTTTTTTTTAAATAAAAAAAACAGAGACATTGAGGGGTATTTTGAGGAGTGGGGATCCTCTCCCCTCATTAATATTTAGTAATAAAAAAGTTTGTATTCCTTGGGAATATTTTTCCTAACTTTCCTCTATGTGCAGCTGACAGAGAGTCCCCCAGGACTCCATAAAAGCTGCGGGTGGGCTTTAGGATCCCTTCAATGAAGTCCTTTTGACAGTTTCGAGAAAAATTTGGGCGCTTTTATTGTCCCTGGATTGCCACTTAACGCATCATATTTTTTTATTAATAAATTTCATAAAAGGTACATGTTTTTATTTTAATTCTATGCATATCTACTTTTACACATCTAGTAAATGTTATCACTGTAACTCTCCAAAAAAAGAGACTAACCTTGTGCTTGGAGAGTGACTTACACTGTTGTAGTTATTTATTTATAAGAGTTTATATAATTTTTAATACGAGTACATGAGAAAAAAATAAAAACATAGGATATATAAAGAAAAAACATAAAACAAAAATACATTCATACTAATAAAAATTTAATGTAGTTTTTACACGTGATCAAAAAATTTCTTTTGATATACTTTAAATTTATTTATTGATATTTTATTTTTAATCGTTTTTAGTTCATTGGGAAGATTATTAAAATTTCAACGCTTATCAGTTCATGGTTTACCTCTTCGTTCTAATTCTCAAGGCACTCTCTTAATACCCATCCACAATTCCTCTTTCTTCTCTAACTCATATAGTCTCCATGCGGCTCGACTGTGGAATCATCTCCCATCCACCATCAAAGCCGTTACTACATTATCTCTGTTTAAATCACGTCTGAAGAAACATCTCCTTTCTCTTCCTTAATCTCTCCTCCTTTCCTCTTTCCTCTTTTTTCCTTTTTCCCATTGAGCAATAGTTTGGATTTGAGGTAATTTATTACGTTTATTTCTATTTTTATATATCTTTAGCTTTTTAATATTTTTTTTCTATTGAATATGTTCTGTAACTTTAATTATAAAAATAAAACTTTTATTTTATTGGTTGGTTGGAAGAAATTGCCATTTGGCAATGTACAAATAACATTATCTACAAAAAGTTAAATAAATAAAATTATTATAATTTTTTACACCTTTGTCGATAAAGCTATTTTACTTTTATGGAACATATAACCGGAGTACCTTGCATTAGGCATGAGTTCATCAGTGTTCTATGCACGTGTTCTAGGCAAGTGTTCTATGCACCTATCCAGTGCAGATAAGGGCTAGATAGTGATGATAATTCATATAAATACAGTCACCATTACGAGTGTCTCCTTTAATGTTCATGTGGCCTCTACATAGTAAGTGACTTTGAAATTGAAATCAGTTTTATGATATTATTTACTCAACTGTTACAGAGTGAATTATTTCATTTTGCAGTGTTTGAAACTAAAATTGAGAATCACGTAGTATAAATAATCAAAAATACTAAAGTACATTATAAAATGCAGAATCTGCAGGTTTCAGGTGATAGCCGGAAAAACAAGTAACCTCCAGATTCTTAGAAGATGTTGGACTTGTTAAAACCCCTTGGGCTCTGATTATAATGGGAAGATAACGGATTTATCTTTAAATTTTCTGTATAAACAATTGAATAACCATTTTTTTTCAATACGTTCTATGACAGAATATTGACGCTTACAAATGTATACCTTTTCATTCATTATATTCGATTTTACCTTAGAGTAATAATAACCCAGTAGAGTCCCCATGCGGAGAAAAACCATTTTATGATTATTGACCACGAAGTTAGCTACATATTACAGCAATACAACGGGACGTAGGTACTTAGGTTGAGAATTGCAAACGCAAACTAGAAAAAAAAAATTGACCAATTTTTTTTTTTACAAGTTTTGATGAAATTTTCTGTGTTTGAGTGAGTATCCCTGGATGGTTTCGATTCATAATTCAACCCGGTAGATGGAAAATTCGAATATTGAAAAAATGTTTGCGGGACCAGCTAATAGCAGGCAAGCCTACGTTCGGTCAGGACAACGTCTGTCGGGTCCACTTGTCTAATAAAAATTCATTTACTTATATTTTTTTTAAAGAAATATTAGCGTTCTTATAATTAACCCAAATATTTCATTTTTTTCTGGCCATTTTCAACGAGTTGTAAATAACTCACTATTAGAAAATAGAAAACAAGTTGAGGTAGAGTGAGGTTTGAACCTCGGACCTCTGATCCGCGAGTCCGCAACACTAGACATGAGATCACAACCCGATACATTTATTTTATTTATTATTTTTAGTTGTTCCTTTTGAAGTTCTTCCATGTCAAGAAAGTTTTCTGGAAATTATTGAACAACGTTGGAATAACGCAATTTAATTTTCGTTTCTCGAAATAATTTGCAACCCGGGGAACGACTTTGGAACCCTTAGTTTTTAATCTAATGTTGCGAGTGTGGGAAACTCTTTTTTTATATTCCAGATCAACAAAATGATCTACAATCAATTTGTAGTTACAAAATTGTTTTACCAGCAGGACATCACAGAATTTAAAATATACACCTTCGCCTGCATGTTTCGAATCACGGATTACGCTATTTGGTACCAACCCCCTTAACAGTTTCACCTGAATATCATTAATTTTACCCAGATGAGGCTGGAAGGCGAGACCCAAACACGCACTGCGTAAGATATAATGTATTTAATGAGTGAGATATGATGAAGAAGTGACATATATGTTATCGTTTTAAAAGTTAATATGCTTTTAATTTCGTAAATTACTTAAAGCCAGTATCATAATCGGTCGCAGATTCCATCACGTTCACGTTGACCTTGCCGGGAATCGAACACGAGACCTCAAGCGTGGCAGCAAACGCATTGACAAGTACATCACGAAGCGGAACAATCTTCACTCGATTTATTTTTTTATGATTTTTACCCACAGCAGAGGTGCACTAGCTAAACATGCATTGCCTGATTTTTTCAAAATTTTTGCTTACTATAGTAAAATATCGAGATTAGGCCGACCAGCCTGGGTGTGTAACTTACTAATGTTTCTTTCATCAACCTCCTTCCATATCTTGTCTTCCCTACCCCCTTACAAGCCTCTTAAATAGAAACTTAGCAGGTTTTTCCTTTTAAATAAAAAATCCACAGCATTGTAAATCACTGCTAGCATTGTCCTTTTCAGGCTGATGAGGGAGTATAAAAACAAAAATAATTTTCAATTGTACAAATTAATGATATTGTAATTTAGGACAATAACTACTCAAATCATGCTACGGCATTGTAATCAATAAAAGAAAAAGAAAACGACAAGTTTTCTTAAGAAAATACACACGGTTTTTCAGGACCATACCGCGAAACTTTAGTGGAACATTTTTTTATGATGTACTTTTAAAAATATCCCAATGGATGTTTTGGAAAATCGCATTTTTTATCTTTATTTTTCTAGTGAGGAAGGTTTTTTTCATTTGTAAATAGAATATCAAACTATGTCAATATTTTGTTTTTTAAATTTTTATGTACCGTATTATCAGCACTTTTTTTTTTTGTATTTCTCCGCGTGTAACGTCTCAAGTTCTCTTTCGCTTTTTCTCGGTCAGTTCAGCCTATTGGTCCGTTGGCTTACCGTAAACCGGAAATCTTTCACAACTCTCTTATCGTTGGTTGATTCATATGAACTAGTGACGTCGTTAAAAGTAGTTCGTTTTTATTAAAATATATTTATTATTATTTTCAAGAAACTTTACGGTACAATTGAATGCTCTAATTTTTACCGCGTGTAGGAAAACATTTTTCATATCCAATTTCCCGTAGGGTTGAACTTGAGATTAAAAACGTATTTTACTAACGAAGCTATACGCACCGGACGCAGACTATGTAAGCGACTGGGTAGGGATTTGTAGAAATAAATGCTAATTTAAGACATTACAGATTGACTCCATTTTCCAAGTACAATGATTATTTTTTTCGTAGTAAAAAACATGATTTTTTAAAGTTTTCCGTGAAAAGTGTTCCTCTGAAGTTTCGCAGTCTGGCCCTGATACACCGTGTATTTTATATTAAATATATATGTATGTACATACATGTCTTAAAACCAATGCCGGAACGTGAACAGTAGACATCGAGTCGAAAATGCTGATCCAGAGTTTTGGTAGGTACTATTTTACGCACATATTTTTTTTCTACTTAGACATCGACACGGGAAAAATCTTCCGCTATGTGGCAATACAAAATATGCATATTTACATTTTTTTCATGCTATTTTTAGTAAAAACGAAGTTTTTAAGTTATTATTATGTTCTGGCATGTCGGGAAATTATCTACGGGTAGCTACGTGGCGTCACCATACAATGGAGGAAATTGAACAGATAGGCAATATACGTAGCATAATGTTCACATATCGAATCCCTTTTTGTAAGGCGTAAAATAATTTTATAAAATAATAATACCCAAGTAAAATATATCTTTTACAACTAAATACGATTCTCTTTTAACTCAAAATATAAAACAACGTTTTTGATCGGAATATTGTGAAAAGCCCATAGATTTAAGAATCGTCCAGAAGGAGCGTAGAAGCATATTTGAATACATCGGACTGCCCGAAAAAATCGTCGATCACCCCCCACTTTGCCCCACTTTCACCGCTCGCATGCGTGAAGTCGCCGCGTAATTTTGCCAGATCGCGAACAATATTATCATAACACAAATGTAAGATAATTATATTTTTAAAAAAAGCAATTTGTTAATTTCTCTAAATTGTTTTGTACACGCGGAAACATTGATTGACACAACAGAATAGAAGTAATTACTTTGAACTTAAAAAATAAAACAATTTTTATTTTACATAAGGATTGCTGATATTTTTATGTTAAATATTATTTGGTGCCATTATGTTTTAAAGATACTGTCAGTCAAATGTCTACCACGGAGTTGTTTAATGTTTTGTTTAATTAATAATTAAATAAAGAAGGGTAAAACATTTGACTACCCTGGTAACACTAACAAAATACCCATTTTGTTTTCTTTGACAATCTGACATATGACAAAATAATTATATTCTTAAGTAATTTGATTTGTGAATTTGCTACTTACACATGAAATGTGATCCCATCCTGTTTCTTTTTGATTATTGCAGTATTTCTACACTTTAAAACGACCCAACACGGCATAGTTGAATTCAAATCTGGAGTTGCGTACTGAGCGACGTCTACAAAGGAACTAATGTTCAAAACGTAAAACTACTCATTTATGAGTAGTTTAGTCGCCTTCAGTTCGATGCGCATATGCGGTTTCTGAACTATTCTTAATTCGATGGCAAAGCCATTTTAACATCAATTTTTACACGCATTTTTCATATAGTATATTTTCACTAGTGTTTTTGTGAATTGTTTTAAAATAAATAAAGTAACACAATTCTTAAAGGATTTAATAACACTGGTAACAAAAAAGTTATAAAAAAACTCTATCATTGGCAGTTATTTTTTTTTTCATTTGCATTCTTATAATTTACCCGAACATTTCAATTTTGGGGCCATTTTCAACGAGTTGTACATAATTCACTATTAGACTCTAATAAACACTTTTGAAGGAAAAGTACTCCGAAGAATCTGCGGACCAGTGAGAGAATAATCAATGGTGCATTCGGTATAACGAAGAACTGTACAATATACACCAGGGCTGGTATTCTGAACGCAATTATAGCGCGGTATAGCGCGGTTTTACGTAATAAATACGGGTTATAGCACGCTGTAAATGCGTTCGGAATACCAGCCCAGGCCCCGAGCATCTCAGCACACATGAAGTTGCTTAGATTAAGATGGGCCGGACATGTAGAGAGAATGCCCGATTCACGTGTCCCTAAAAGATTAATGAGCGGACACCCGGATGGAAAGAGATCAGTGGGAAGACCCAGACTGAGATGCGAGGATAAAGTGAGAGAAGATGCAGCGCAGTTTCTTCAGGTGCCAAATTAGAAGACGGCGGCTGAGGACAGACAGAGTTGGAGGCAAAAGTTGCAGGAGGTCATAGCTCGATATGGGCTGTAGCGCCATCGGAGAGAGAGACTTAGAAAATAGGAATCAAGATTAATAAAAACAGGTTGTGATAAAGCAGTGTCCGAACTTCGGACCTTTGGTCTGCGACACTGGTCACGGTACCATAAACCGGTTCAATTTTTAAAAAAATATATTTTCCATCCAGAAAGCATTCTGCATCTGCGATGGCGGAAAACTTTATAAACACAGGACATCTTTTCGTCTATGAAAAATTTAGAAATTACAGTGCACAAATAATAAAAGAGGCAATTGAAATACACAAACACCCAAATAACATTAACAAAGACGACAGGCTAAAATTAAACTCAAGATGGTTCCTGACACTACACACTACAAAAATGATACGGAATCTGCCTGCTGCTGATTGCGACACGGTACAAATGACTAGTAGATAAACACATATTTTTTTTCTACAAAACACTCAGTTCACCCTAAAGTTAGCTCCTGCAATGGTAGCCGAAACGTCGGGACGAATCAAACTTACACAGGATCACCCAAAAAAGATACATACTATTAGAATATTTTTATATACTGTTGTATACAAAATAAATACATAAATTCAAAACATTAACAAACTTACTGCGGGCACAATGATTTGAAGTAAAAAAATAAAACACTTTATCACGTTAATATTTTTTATTATTTATTCTACCGTTACTTTGCAAATTAATTCATTTTCACCTGAATACACATTAGTCGCAATTACTGAGGTGACATATTGCAACCATTTATTCAACATTTTATAATCAGTTGGTAAATTACATATTATCAGGATTTTGTTAGTGTTTGTTCCAGGCGTTTATTTGTTCCTTTTATTTATTTACAAAGGTAACAAAACATTTATATTTTTACAAATGTAAAGGAAAAAATGTTACATCACAGGAAAACATAACTGCCCGCTGCATTAAAATATTGACACTGAATATTATAATTTTTAAATTAATATTTAGACCACTAACTTTGTGATGTAGAATAAAATAAATATACACTCCAAGTGTTATTAGTACAATTTCAAATGTTAAAAATTCAGTATCAATATTATGAATAATATGTAAATACATGTAGGTATTTTGTAGTTAGGTATGTTATTTAAAAATGGGGAGACATAAGATTTATCATAATAAAGTTTTTGGGTATAACAATAAAATACACATTTAAAATTATACACACTGCATTTACCGAACCAAAAAATACACTTCATCAACTAAAAGACCGTCGACGTTTGTGTATTCTAAAACAATATTCATACCATTTAAAATAATTTCACTACTCAAAAGTTCAGACAATTTACTTTCCATTTTGTTGATATTTAAACACAATCCATCGGACTCGCGAAAAAGCCTCAGTTTTGGCACTTTAGGTTTGTTATTGTCGTTTTTCACACAACACGTATTAGAAATTGAGTCTATTACTCTTCCCAGTGACCAGTCTTTTGAGACAAAAACGGGAATACCAGGTTCATTGTTTGTTTTATTTTTAGATTCTTCAGGATTACTAACTAACACTTTGGCTGTTGCGTCGATGGGTTTTGCTACCAGAAAATAAATTCTGTCAGTTGAAGGGGTTGTGGTTTCGCCTTTGGCTTTTGACTTAAGTTTCATGAGCTGTACCTTGAGAGCAGTCTTGGCTTTCGCATCACACATAGACAATTGATTTATTCCGAGTTTTCTTGTAACCTAAAATCAAACAAATTAATTGTGCATGTTACTAAAATATTGGGAAGAAGTTTTTATACATTTGAGTTTAATCAGTAATAATATTATACAGGGAAGTTTTAGTACTAAGTCACATGTACATCGCTTACTGTCAAAATATCCACATTATACTAAGCCACATGACATAAGCATAGTTAGTTATGCTATATAATTATAAACATCCCTTTTTTTACCTGCTTAAGGACTACACCTAAGTATACTCGGGCGGCTATTATGTGTGAAAACTCCCACACCCGAAATAACTCGAGCAGACTTTACTTGCAGAAAGGACCACTCCTGAATATACTCGGGTGAAAATAAATAATGGGAGACGCATTTATAAGGCATTATCAATGAATAAAAATGAATATTTTTTCATGAATTTCTTTTATTTCTTGACCCACATGCACCATAATATTATCAACTTTCGGGCCCATTTTGGGCCCAAAATAGCTTTTATGAAGGATATATACAAGTATGTTCAGTATATGTAAATTCATTAACATTTTCTTGTATACACTGTTTTAATTTTTTTGTTTACTATTTTTACTATTAATATGTATTTCATTGCTATGTAATTATGCTTTATTTTTTTAGTACTCTGTTTTATCACTTATGTTTATTGTAAAAAACAAAAAAATAAAATAAAATAAATAAATAAAAAAATTTAAAATTCATCCATCCAAGGGGTTATTTTTTAATGATTACTGGAGTAATTAAATAAACCCTGTCATTCATAAATTTGATAATTATGCCAGTAGTATTGGCATAGTATAATGCATAAGATGCTTGCCCCACACGACTCCATGTTAGATTGCCAGTGAGATCACAATAATTGAGTAAATCACAAAGGTATAATAAACAGACACCTTTCTTAATATTAAGCTCATCTAAGATATGGTCGCCGTTCAGACAAAAGTCACTAAACCTAAAAATGACAGATTTGACTTAAATATCCCATTTGAAGTTTTACCATTTACAGGGCTTATGATACATATGTCATTGACTAGTTTGAATGGATTAATATTTTCCATCCCCGTTGTAATATCTGTACCTTAAAGCTGAAATGCTGGAAATCACATTTGGTAAATTGTTCAGGAAAGCAGTTCGAAGTTGTTAAACTGTTTCAATGTATCTCTCGAAGTAAAAACACAATTTATTGATGTTTTTTTTGGATTTATAGACTTTTGATAAGAATATTTAAGAAAAAAACATTTAAAATATGGACTATCAAATACTTCTTCAATGTTTTTTGTTCTAACCGCTCGGCCCGCGCCTTAATTCCTCCTTGGACTGTAGTATAAAAAGTTATCTAGAATATTGAATGAAAAACAATATATTTATAAAACTTTCTTTAGGCAAAAACATGAAATTACGTGCCATTAATTAAAACATTAATCATTTGAGAAAATAACGGGTAAATATAAATTTTATGACATGATATTAATAGCAATTAAACAGTAATTGAAAGTTAACAGTACGTGAAAAAAAGCGAAGTTAAATAATAATAACGGCAAAAGAAATGAGGTAATGGTTAAGTATGGTTGATTATAACAATATTATCTTGTGCAAAATTCCTCGCTGCATCAGAGGTAGTTTGTTATAAAAATTGTGGAATTTATTCGGTATCCACTGCTTTAATACCAGCAAACCGTTGAATTTTGTTGAAAGCATGAGTATTATTACTGGACTACTGGTGTTTTAGAACAAGCTATTTCAATAGTGGTATACCAGAGAACTCCAATGTTTTTAGCATTAATAGAATCTGAATATACGAACAAAATGTGCATTCCAGCATTTCAGCTTTAAGGTAATCTTGATTAGAGCGTGAAATCTTGTCTACAAACATTTGGACTAACTCAGAATATTGTTAATTATGACAAATTATTTTATAATTCAATACACAATTTCTATTATTTTTATAATAACAAAGAATGTGAAAATTATTAAGACATTCCGTCAGTGAAATAGCAATGAGTATTAAATATTAATAATTATACCTCAGCTTCGACATGGGCTTTTGCCTTCTCGTACATGGCTCGTGGCTGCGCCCAGCGCTCCTTTTCGGTTTTGAGGACTTCTGGATCAATCTCTGGGCATTCTCTAAAAAAAGTAAGACATTACGCTAACTGCTATAATATATACTTACCAATAACATCAGAACAAAGACAAATAAATAACCAAATAAAGCCAGGGATCAACTGCCTGCGCAACTATTATTTCTATATTAAGATGCAATATAAAGTTTTAATAATTATACTTACGGGTGAAATCTGTGCTCAATACAGAAATGTTTTAAGCATTTGGGACACGGCAATTCAATATAACTCGATGAAGAGCATTTATCGGAATTACATCTGAATAATGGCGAATTTTCGGTAAAATTTGGTTCATTGTTACGATAGTGTTCGCACACACCTGAGAGGCAATGTTCCAAAAAATGGTCCTTACAAAAGAATTTCTGACATAAACATTTTAATGGAATAAAGTCGAGCTGTTTGCACAATGAAAAGCAACACTGTTTTCCTAAATCGGGAAATTCCATTGCGCTTTTAAAGGAGAAAATTAGTATTACAATATCTTTATTCCCAATAAAAAATGTTAAACACTACCAAATTATAACATAACCTCTAAACAATGACAAGTGACAAGGACAACTGACAATCAGAAATCAGAGGACAACATAGTCAATCTATGGATTTTGATGAAACTAAAAATAGGATAGATAATTATATGTACGTCCACACTATGTTAGCACTTGCACAAATAGAAGATGAAATATAATATAATATGTTCAATAATAAAACTCCAAAATCTATATAGAATAAGAACACCCTTTTGGAAGTTTAACTGGATGACTATGAAACTGAAATTAATAGTTTTTCAGAAAAACTATTTTTAAAAACTACATACTGAAGAAAAACAAAAAAAAAATTTAAGCCATTTTAAAATATTTTTTTAGTAATCCTTTCAAGAATTCCTGCTCATACGATAGATACATAATAAAATATGTTTACTTTGCACCTAAATCGCACCTCGAGTTATGAAATCATATAACACTGAGGTGGCATTTTCCTTTCTGTCCTTCTTCTTCTTCACGTGTCATGTCGGGTCCCCCCGACGTTGACGATCACTTGGGAGAAAGCTTCCCAATCCTGAGCAGTGCGAAACAGCTCCTCCACAGTTCTAATCCTGGTCCATTTCCGTCCACATACATATAAATCATGTTTTTATTTTGAATTTCAAGTGTGAAGCTGTATATATTTTCAGTTGTTTTTACAAAACCTGTCATCTTATTGTGAACAATGTTACACTTTCTTGTGGTTTTGTTAATAAATAAACTAAATTAATATTTTAAATAAGTAATAATTTATTAAATGAAATCTTCATTTACATATCGATTACAAATACATCTTCATTAATATCCCTTTACATCGTTACAATATTTCAAAAGTATTTTGTTTGGAGATACAATTTTCAGAAGTACCATATATGTGATATTTTTTAACAGAGAAAACAACCTTTACAAAAAATAAATTTTGTAATACTATTAGGTAATTTAATTCTACAAAATAATACAAAGAAACATTATTTAATATTCATTAGAATTGTTTTATTCACTATCGATGATCTAAATATAAACACTGTTTCAAAATCTGCCACCATTTGTGTACCTACTCACATTGTTATCAGTAAATTTACTTGTCATTGATAAGAATGGTAGTAAGAGTACCTAGCAAATTATCAAACACATTGTCATTCATTTAATTCAACTTTAAGTACGTTTTACACATTCATTTCTGAATTCTGACATTAATTTACTTTCATCATCATATCAAACTTTTTATAAAAAATGTCGGCTTTTAAATTTCAAACTATTTCATTAAGTTTATTCAAAATATCAGTTTCACCTATACAAAGATCAAATCATAAAGTAAGGCACTTTTCTACCCAATTTGAAAGAGATTTGTTGGTTGAAAAATTACAAGGATCACAGGAAGGGGTGACTATATTTACCTTAAATAGACCAAAGGTAAAAAATGCATTGAGTAAATCTTTAGTTTACAGTTTACTTGAAGGGATTGATAGTATTCAAAGTGATTTGTCAACTCGAGTTCTTATTCTTCGTAGCAGTGTTCCTGGTATTTTTTGTGCAGGTATGCATCTACATAATAATATATTTACATGTACTACAATAAATTAATATAATATATTTCATTCAATCTTAAGTCACCATCATCATCATTCCCTTTCCACACCGAATGGTGCATAGGGCACTGCATTGTTACACCAATCGCACTGGATCTTGATCATTTTTTGTTACATGAAGGTAAGATGATTTGTCTTACGCTCAGTCACTAAAATTCATTATCATTTTAATGCACTCAAATTATTATCATATTATTAGTCTCAATTCTATAATATGGACATGAATGTATGTATTGCAATGAATGTATTATGTATATTGGATTATGTGGTATGTATGTGTTGCAGTCAATTTAAGGTAAATTTATTTTAAGTTTGTAACTTTTAGCTAGTAAAAAACTATTCAACATCATCGTAATTCCTTTTACGCACCTAATGGTGCATAAGACACTACATTGGCATACCAACCCTAGCGTTTCTTGATCATTTTTAGTAGTTAGAGGTAAGATAATCCGTCTAATGCTAAGGGTCTATGAAACATTCTAGTGTAAAAACACTTTTTAAAACAAATATTTCAAGTCAACCATGTGGGAATCGAACCTGATACTATACCCGTACCTACCTTAGGTTCAGTTGGCCTAAAGAACCAGACACTTGCTTACAAGAGGAGGGAAGAATGATATGCTCGTATTAATTTACAAATGTGTATATTCCTGTCCCTTTTCAGTAAGCGACGGGGCACTAGCACCCTTTAGGTCCGGAACTGCTAAGACCTCTTGCATGATAGGCAAACATGCTAACAATTTGACCATGAAGAGGACTAAAATTATTATTGGTGACAAAATTCCTTTTGTGTTTATGTCATTTGCAACAGTATAATTATAATATATATATAAACACAATAATTAAGATTTGTTTTACAATATTACGCACACCTTATTAGAATAGATAAAAATCTACTCTCATAAGGTGTGCGTAATATTGTAAAACAAATCTTAATTATTGTGTTTATATATATTATAATTATACTGTTGCAAATGACATAAACACAAAAGGAATTTTGTCAAGAGAAACTTGTGATCAGAGACTTTACTTTTCTTCAGGTGCTGATTTGAAAGAAAGGGCAACAATGACAGAACCTGAGGTGAAAGAATTCGTAACCGGCCTTCGTCAAATGATGAAAAACATTGAAAAGATTAAGATTCCCGTAATAGCAGCATTAGACGGCGCTGCAATGGGAGGAGGTCTAGAAATGGCTCTTGCCTGCGATATCAGAGTGGCTGCAGATTCAATAAAGATGGGATTAGTGGAGACAAAACTAGCCATTATACCCGGTGCTGGTGGTACTCAAAGACTACCGAGGATTGTTAGTCCTGCTATAGCAAAGGAGCTTATTTTCACTGCCAGACTAATCAGTGGAAAAGAAGCGAAAGAACTCGGTATTTTTTTTTTCATTAAATCAGTATGTTCAATCAGGTTAACAGTCTGCAAACTTACACTAAATGTTTATTTTTTTAACAATGAACAGCAGCTGTATAATCATTTAATTTTATTTGTCTATGTATTGCTATGCATATTTAAGTAGACTTGTCTTTATGTATATTATGTTGCCTTTTTTAGTCTGCTAAAAAGCACCTTTCATAAAAGTCTGTTAGAATGTACTATCTGATAAAAATGCAAGGTATTTTAATAAAATAAATAAAGGTATTTTATTTACTTAGTTATAAAAAGGTGCAATTAATAATACATGGGGACCCAGCAAAAATAAGATCTTAACAAAAGTTGAGTGTAAAAACATGAATTGGAATCAATGGCTTATAATATTATATGACAAAAAATAAATTAACAGTGGATTTAATATTAAAAAAGATCTATTAATCTAGAAGATATATTTGAAGTAATGCTACCTGTAGAAAACTAATAGGAATATTGCCTGTCAGACACTCATAAATATCAAGCTATGAGATTATTGTAACCACAGTTATGTTTCTCTCTTAATTGGTTAAAATATTTAAATGTTTAGCGTTAGCTTTATTCTCAAATGAGTATCTAAAAAAATATCTTATAGTATGTTTATTTACAGGAATTGTTAATCACTCGGTGAGTCAGACAGAAAGCAAGGATGCTGCATTTAAAAAAGCGCTGGAAATTGCAGAGGAAATTATACCTAATGGACCCGTAGCATTAAGAATGGCAAAACAAGCCATAGATGAAGGCATTCAATATCCTTTAGCAGAAGGTTACAGCATAGAACAAAGGTGTTATGAAGGTGTTCTGTATACCAAAGATAGATTAGAAGGATTAAAAGCTTTTAATCAAAAGAGGAAACCAGTTTATATGGGCAATTGATAAAATATAAAAACAAAAGTATTTTGAAATATTTTATTTATGTAATAAACTTTCTTAAAAACATTGTTTTGCAAAATTTCATCCACTTGCACTGTTTTTTAATTGTTATTTTTATATAGCGGAGCTTTTTATTTTTATGGATGTATTTATACATACTGGCATTCTCAAAACATAATAATATTATATCTTATTATGGTTGAGAGATGCACATAGAATGTCAGCATTATACTAATGGGAAATAAAATCTTTTGTCATTATTTTACTAACTATGAGATCACTCATATGTTTCTGTTTACAATTCTGAACTTTGTAAGTTTTTTCAATAAGTTTTATGTCGCTGAACTGCTCCAAATTTTCTATTGAGCATTGCTCGCCATCAATATTACTCAGTATTTCAGATATCGTATTTTCATCTTCTTCTATCGTTGCAATCAATAAATTGCTCTCCTGGTCATCGATGCCAAACTTAATCAAACTCTGTGTAATGTTTTTGGATAAGGATAAGTTGAAAAGTATTTCAGAATAAATGTTTCGCGTTGTCATTGTATTTCGTTTAGAAGACAGAAGGGCTTTGTTAGTTGCTGCAGTAACTTGGAACGTGCTGCATACTAGACTCGGTTTAATGATGCAACATTTAAGCGATCCATTGATTAACTTTTCCTTCAGATCATTAAGATTTTTCACATCTTTAAATAGATATAGTTTTAATTTTCCACTAGTTTCCGGGTCTAAATCACAGGTGTACGGATTGAATTTTATATTTTGCATTTTGGGAGCCATTTACTGTTGTGAAGTATTTTAATACCTCTGAAAATAAAAATTGATTATTATTAATACTTTTGATATCATAACTACGAAATTAAAAACACTGCATACTTTTATTTGCAGTGTAAACAATTTATATTATTTAAATTGTTAGTTATGTTTTTATAGGGTTAATTTATTGCTGTGTGAATACATAAATATAAATAATAAAAAAAAATTGTATGCACGAATTTATTATTATAATGTCTACTAAGTTACATAATGCATTTTTAGTCTAAATTTTTAATCTGACAGTGATGTTTGTGTAATCTATATCTTTAAATTTTGTATTTTACACTGAAAGTCCTACCAAAAAAAGCATTTTTAACATACGATGTGTTACTTATTGGTACATGGAACAGGTGGTACCGTCTACAAATCCTGGCTGGCACATGTATTGTTATTAAACTAAGTAGTTCTGTACAGTTAACTATTCCTGTTATAATTTTGTAAAGCAGTAGTTAGTCTGCACACACTCTGCGGTATTGTAGAGAAGTGATTCCATGGTAGGTGGAGGCAGTGAGAGTTGATACATAAGAAATACCGGTTTTGAATTTTAGGGACTTTATAAATTTGTTTTTAATATTTTCTATTATTGTTATATATATGACAAAGAATATTGAGGGAACCATTGCAGCTTTCGAAAGAAGAATCCTCAGAGTTGTCTATGGCCCTATGAGAGGAAACAACTATTGGCATCGTCGCTACAATAGGGAGCTTTATGAAATCTACGGAGCGCCCGATGTAATTAACTCCATAAAGGTTGGGAGCTCGAGGTGGGCTGGCATATAATTAGAATGGACAAAACCCAATAAAACGCCTAACTCTGTGCCACAAGGACGACGTACTCATCATACTATCATATACGGATTGCACAAAGTGTATAATGTAAATAGTAGACTTCATAAACTGAATAACAAGTGGGAAAAAACAACTCAACAAGTCTACGAATCTACTAAATATGATTTAGCAAACTTTATTTTATTTGATTTATTTAATACACACAAATATAATTCTATTACAGTACAATTATTAATTTTCATGTCCCGAATAGTTAGAAAATTCCATGTTAAGTCGGGACTCTTCTAAACTAAAATCAATACTGACATCTATACAAGTATGACACATCAATATACAAAGTACATAATAAAAATTAATACATACTGAAAAACACAATGCAGAGAAGTTATTTAATAATACATGGTGTAGCATAATTAAGATCATGTATCCTAAATTTCAATTTAATTCTTTAATAATTTTATAATTCAATTTAGAAATTATTTTTTACAGCAATAATAAAAGAATAATAATTATTATAATTCTACATTCTCATATAATTTTATAATAATTTCATTCATTTTGTAAATAATAGAAATATTAATACAGTACATATTTTTATTTGTATATTTTTCCTATAAAGTTAGTAGTCTCATACATTCAATTTGAATAATTCTATGAGCTGTTTCTCAGTGTCTTCTGGAGAAGTGACCGTATGACCGATTGTCCTTTTATCCTCAAATATTTCGTAGTCGTTCCCACCGGGAGAGGTTTTATCGCCAAAGAAATGAATTTCCTTAAAATCTGTTCCAGACAGAACATGCTGCAGGCAGTAAGTCTTATCCCAGCCGACTGGGAATACATCAACGCTTATTTGGCCTCCGAGAGAGAATTGTAATCCGCTATTTGGAAACTCTTTCTTCAGGGCTTCTACAAAGGTCTCCCTAACCTTGTGTTGTTTGTCGTACTCCACAAACTGTTCTCTTTCTTCCTGAGAACAAGACCTTCCGATAGGAGAAATGTTCAACATTCCGCTACGGAATTCCACAAAATTTCCTCGTTTAACGGGTAAAGTAACATCTGAAAGATACCTTAAACAGAAGTTTATAAACTTTTGAGACATCTCTTCTCCGATAAACTTGTTCATGCTCTGTTTCGACATCAATTTACCATCTTTATAATATACTAATCCATTCTCACAAAATGTATAGTCAAATTTACTGATAATGTCTTCTCCCTTCATTTGCTTGGCTATTTTAGTAAAATCGGATCCGCCAACGATGCCGATGGTAGCGAGGGGCTTTATCTTATGCTGTATAAATTTATCCAAACCGTCGGAGATCATATGAAGTGGTTTGGTCAAGGTTCCGTCAACATCGAATAATAAAATTATGTTATTACGCGGCAACATTTTCAAAGATAAATAACGAACAAAAAATGAATTGAGAGCGATGCGGAACATAAATAAAGTTCCGCTAATTTAAAATTGGTGGCAACTGAACAAAACCGGCGACCGAACCTTTCTCTTTTCGAATTGTTCGCGAAGTGCCGAGCTGTCAGTATGTGGCATAAAACATTGACTACTGTTGTTTACGTGTTTTTTATTGCTGAACTAGCAAAAGTCAATTCGCTAACGCGTAAAAATGTTCTACTCATGATAAGTAAGTAGAAAATTTGTAAAAAATTACCTTGATGACGTTTACATTTGCATCAAATGCTTAAGATAAAACAGAAATGTCGGCGTGCAATCATCAGCCGTTATCAGTCAACTATTAACGATTTCTACTTTATCGACATCAAAACATGAACACTTTTTGAAAACGTCAAAATTGAAAAAATATATTTTTACTAGGTTTAAAAAAAAAACACTTTATTGTAATATTAAAACTACTATTATAATTCTATTATGATTTTCTGTATGCAAAAAC
The DNA here is from genome assembly GCF_059751315.1 of Micrasema longulum. NCBI lineage: Eukaryota > Metazoa > Arthropoda > Insecta > Trichoptera > Brachycentridae > Micrasema > Micrasema longulum. The sequence goes on from NW_028277299.1 coordinate 109,337, forward strand.
GTCCTTGGCTTGATATTTATCTTTTGTGCAATATAATTCTGAATAGGACAATAGGTGTTACAAACTGCAATAAAAAGCTAACATAAATACAAAATAAATTATTTAGGGTACACTGAACAGATAGGTACTACATATTCTGTAAAAAAGTGCACAAAACGTATGGATAAAATAATCGACCTAATAATACACTAAGTACCATCTAAGTACTAATACCCTTAGAGTATATACATTTGACTAATACCATACTAATAGGTACACAATAAAATGGAATCATTGGAGATCAATGTTACTCTACCCTTTTTCCGTTCTATTCCAGACAAGTCAATATAATTATCACTTTTACAAAAAATCTGTGTGTTTAAATAATATTTTTTTAAGTGGTTTTATTGTAATTTTCGCTTATCGGAAAAAAGGTGGTATCACCACAAGAACATCAAACGAAGATCATAAAGATTATTTATACATATGTATTTTTTATGTTCACTATTTTAATGTATTTTCAAATTTTCCTTTAAGCTGATGATGCTGGGTTTGAGATGGGGGCATACAGAAACAAAATATGTCAAACGCCTAACATTGATCTCCTGGCAAAGGAAAGTTTGATATTCAATAATGCTTTTACATCAGCAAGTAGCTGCTCTCCTAGGTGAATAAAATGGTTTTTTTTTTTCTTTTTCAGAATCTTTTTCGTCGAAGATGTAATGATAATTTTACAAAAATTGTATTTAAATAGCTAGGTACCATAGCTAAAAGTTTTGTAAATCTTCAATTATTCTCATAAAATTTCATAATGTAATCTAAAGAATTTTTAAACTATAATTATACATCTATTTGTGATTAGAAATCGAACTTTTTATGATTGTAGATTAAAAAACAAATCAAATATTTGAATTTGTTTATGATACAAATCCTTTACTTAAAGTATGACCTTTTTGCTGCGTGTATTTATGCATAGCTTTTGATGACAGTCCAGGGAAAAACCACATTTAACAAATACATCACGTCAACCAGCTAGGAATCGAATCTGGGTCCTCGAGCATGATAGGTAAACACGCCAACCACCACACTACGTGGCGGACTTATCTCCATTCGATTTTCCTTTTTGGGATTTTCACCTGAAATTAACAATCGTTGAAAAACTTTTCCAGGATTCTAGTTTTATTTCACACATATAACTGTATCCTGGATCCATCTCGACATGGAAAAAATTAGTCTGCGCTTAACAAAACTATTGTCATTTTGTTTATCATTAGTAAAGAAGTAGTTTCTACTTGCACGGGATTTTTTTAAATAACTTAATGAAATTAATTTTTACAGTCGGTCAGCTATTCTTACTGGAACACCAAGTCATCAGAATGGGATGTATGGACTACACCAGGGAGTCCACCATTTTAATTCATTTGACAAAACAGAAAGTGTCACAAAAACTCTGAGTAAACACGGGATCAAAACTGGTACAATTTCTAACAAACCTTACGATTTTTAATAATATTAATAAATGGCCACTTGAATCCAAATTTTTGCTGCCATATTCTGAATTTAATCCTTAAGAGATTTGTCTTCAAGATATCTCATCTTTGGGACATTAATAAATAAATAAATACACAGTATATAAAGTGATCACAGCCAATAACCCTAGATTACCATATTCCCTTCTCAAAAATATTCCCATCTCTACCAAGATTTATTATATCCTTATGGTTTTAAATTAATAGCGATTTACTTTTGTTTTTTAAGGTATTATCGGGAAAAAGCATGTCGGTCCATCCGAGGCTTACCCATTTGATTATGCTCAAACTGAAGAAAATAATCCAATCAACCAAGTGGGTAGGAACATCACTAACATGAAAATATTAACAAGAGAGTTCTTAAAACAGGTCAACAATGAATCAATGTTGGTATTTTATTATCTTTTGTGATACTTTTAATTGACAATAAACTCGCAATGTAGGTACCTACTATACTTTTGAAAGCCAAAAACACGAAAATTCTCATCATCATTCCCTTATCCACACCTAAGTGCATAAGGCACTTGATTAGTATTCCAAGTGTATGAGTGATAATTCTTAACGTGAATGATTGTCAGTCTCATGCTTCAGGCAAGACAAATCTCCTTTTCATCTACATGTCCCTATCCACAGCCGATTGTGCCCGCACACCAAATACAGCGTATATTGATGAAAGTATCATGAAGGTGAGGTGATCAGTCTTACGCTTCAAGTGCCAGTCTAGGAACAATGGAATATTGTTGTTTGAAACCGCCTTTTAAATCAATATTTCATGTCGACCTTCCCAGGAATCGAACCCGGGAAATCAAGTATGGTAGGCGAACGCGTTAACCATTACACTGGGCCGACTTATCTCCACTCTATTACTCTTTTCAGGGTTTTTACCTGGGAGTAGCCATCGAGTCAAAACCGCTCATCCAGAATTCTGGTTCTATTTCACACACAGAACTGTATTTTTCATCCGCCTGGATATGAATAAAAACATTTATTTCGTTGTATAAGTATGCCAACTTTTAATAAAAGAGCAGTAGGACGGCCCCAGAAAAGATGGGCTGATGATATTATCCCTGTTTTAGAATAAAATAAAAATTTGAATAAATATTGTAAGTATTAATTTTTCACTGTATTTCTTACAGTAAAATGTGTAAATGGCACCTCATATTGGAATCTTGTTTCTGGGTCAGAACTCTTCCGATAATGGTTTAAGTTTTTATTGCATCCATAAAAGCAGCTTTTGCAGGCTAACCCAATTTGTTCAAGAATTTATTATTTTATCTATCATATTATATACGCTCATTGAAATAAGAATATTTATGTTTAAGAAGTATAAAAATTGAAAAATATTTTCAGGCATTGTCTAGTATGTAGGTGAAATACTTCAATCAGATGAATCTCACCCACATTAATAAAGGTTTCAGCTCTTTAACTTCACAAAAATTAACAGATGGGTGAATTAAAGAATTTTAGATTTATTTTTTTGCCTAGACTTCCATATTTTCTTTTCTTAAAATTATAATATTTGAGTTTGTCCAAATGTTTGTAGACAAAAGATTGGATTTCACCCCCTCAGGAGTCATTAAGATTAACAAATTACAACAGGGATGGCGAATACCTTAATGAAGGGAATATGGAAATCAAGGCATTTACAGAGCTTGTGACCTGTCATTGGCTGGTTTGAGTGGCCACTTTACACACTGTGTAACATTCACCATTTTTTCTATGATAGAACATACATATTTCTTCAATTCTTCCATTTGTTGATTTTAGTGAAGTTAAAGAGCTGAAACCTTTATTGTTGTGAAGAGATTCATCTGACTAGATTATATCACATACTAGGCAGCGCCTGAAATCTATTTTCTATTTTCAAACCCCTTAAACCACTCAAACCAGCCAATGACATGTCATAAGCCCTGTAAATGCCTTGATTTCCATATTCCCTTCTTTAAGGTATTCTCCATCCCTGTTGTAATTTGTTAATTCTCTAAAAATGTTCTCCATCTCTGTTGTAATATTATGTTAATGCATATATTTTTTGATACAGGCTTGCCTAGTGAAGTATAATGATTTTAAAATAAATAATCATTGTTTTTTAATATTCTGTTTACGGGGGTTTTTTAAAAATTATTCATTTCAAAAATCTTTTGTACATCTATTAGTTAACATAGTGGATATTGTTGTATGGTTTCCAGCAGTATAAATTCTCAGTTGTTTTTGATGAAAAATAAATGCCCATCTATATTGTGTTGATTGTGGTCCTGTGACTTCTTGGACTCATGGATCTTGGACTCAAGGTCCGGGGTTCGAACCCCACTCTACCTCAACTTGATTACCATTTTCTAATAGTGAATTATTTACAACTCGTTGAAAATGGCCCTCAAAATGAAATATATGGGTAAATCATAAGAACGAAAATATTTATTTAAAAAGAAACAAATAAAAATATTGTCTTTATTTATTATTTGGGTTTTCAGACCATTTTTCTTATACATTGGGTTCCATGATCCTCACCGCTGCGGCCATACGACACCACAGTTTGGCCCTTTCTGTGAGCGCTGGGGGACGGGAGAGGAAGGTATGGGACACATACCTGACTGGTTACCGTGGTTCTACCAGTGGGACCAGATCCAGCTCCCCTATCATGTCCAGGTAATTCAGACAGGCCTTCACATTAACCGTAAATTTTTAATCAAAAGAATGTTTTAATTAATAACAAAATATTCAGCTTTTAAACAATGAGGAAGTTCAGTGGTTTTTTTCATTTGTTAGTAGACTGTCAAACTATTCAAAAAAAAAATACCATCACTGCTATGATTTTTTAAAGTTTTGATATTTTGAAATTACTCCGCCAGCGCCTGTAACGTCACGAGTTGTCGTCGGTGAGTTTTACTGACTTTTAAAAGTAGAACCCCATAGCTTTCAAAATACAGTAAACGTTTAAAAAAATGGCTACCCGGAAACCGAAAATCCATCACAACACATAACAAAGCTATAATGGATTGGTTATTCTTTACAAGAAATTGTGATGTTTCAAAGTTAATTTTTTCATAAATTTTCGAGAAACTTTACAGTACAATTAAATGTTCTAATTTTTACCGCATGTAAGAAAACATTTTTTATATCCAATTTCCTGTAACACTGAACTTTCATATAAGTCTACATAGAATACAAGACTTGATATATTTTTCTTATTTTTTAAAATAATAGTCGTATTTTGCTATAACAGGCATTAAAAGAATTAATTTTATAAATTATGGAAGTTATATTACTAAACAGTATATATTGTATGTTAATTTTTTATTTTTATATACCCATTTTTTTAAATATCTCATCTTTTGCTGAATGTTTTTTTTTTTTTAGATTTTTTGAGTCTTTAAGAGTTAACATTTGTAGGAATTTCATCAAAAAGTTTTATTGATAGATCATTTTTTCCTTAAAAATGTCCTAATTTATTTGATTCAACCATCCCCGTATATATATTTTTTAATTAACAATTATCGATTAAATGATTTTTTTGAAAACAGAACTATGGTTACTTCCATATATATTCGATATTTCCTTACTTCTGTATTCTTTTTTTTATTTCATGCAATAAAAATAATTGCACTTCTTTTTGTCTTCAGGACACGGAAGCTGCAAGAAGGGATATTGCTGCACAATACACTACAATTTCAAGATTAGATCAAGGTTATCACCATTTGGAACTAATATTTACAATCCAAAATCAAAATTATTATAATCTTAATGGTGACATCTTTCAGGAGTTGGATTAATAATGAAAGAGCTGGAATCTTCCGGTCACAAAGATGACACTCTTGTAATATTCACATCAGACAATGGAATACCATTTCCTTCAGGCCGCACGAACCTCTATGATTCGGGAATTCGGGAACCAATGTTTATATCTTCCCCAATACACAAGGAGAGAAGGTTCAAGGCCACGTACGCAATGAGCAGTTTGCTAGATATTGTACCTACATTATTAGATTGGTATGAAATCCCAGACAATAATACAATGGCTGATAGTGAAACTGAGAAACCAGGCTTAACTGGAAAAAGCCTGCTACCTCTGCTGATCAATGGTATCATATTTTTTTTATTACATAATTTTTATCTATAGATAATTTATTTAGAAGTTCAGTGCTACGGTTAAAAAATGTTTTCTAACGCGTGGTAAAAATTAGAGCATTTCATTGTACGGCAAAGTTTCTCAAAAATGTATGAAGAAAATTATAAAAATGGGTTAAATAAAAATAAACTGCTTTGCAACATCACAGGTTTATCAGAGATAATGTAGAACTATAACTAGTTAGGTTTATGTGACCATGTGTTATTGAACCAACTAATTATTGTTTTGTGGCAACCATGGGTAATCATGATTGCTACCGGCAACAGACTTCCGTAGCCATGTTTTTTGATGTTTAGCGTATTTGGGGTACAAATTATAATTGTACGAAATGAACGTTAATTAAACCCATGTTTTCTTCCTTCCTTGTCAGTTATGTTTCACCGTTCAGAGATGTGTTTTGATAACTTACCGGCCAGAACTCGTGACATCGCTGGCAGTGTGATTTCAAAGTTTCAGTGGGGATTTTCAAAATTACAAAACTTTTTTTAACTTAGTTTTTAACAAATAAAAAATACATAAAACCACTAAATTTCTTCATTAACAGAAAATTTTGAGTAATTACCACACGATATTGTGTTCTTATTAAATGAAATAATTAGTACCATTTACATACATGTATTATTATTAAAAATATATTGTACACAATTACTTGTCAATCATCATCATCATCATTCCCTTTCCGCACTTAATGGTGAATAGGACACTGTATTCGTACACCAATCGCAGTGTATCTTGATCATTTTTGTTACATGAAGGTAAGATGATCAGTCTTGCGCTTTAGGTACTAGTCAAGGAACTATTATTAATGTAAAAACACCTTTTTAAATAAATATTTCATGTCAACCATGTTGAGAATTGAACTCGAGACCTCTTGCATGGTAGCCAAACGCGCTGACCACTACAACACTAGGCCGACAAAAAAAACTTTTGTAAAACTTGTATATAATACAACAAAAAAAACTTTTTTACAAAAATAATGCCTGATTTAAGGTCAGGTGGGGTAAGAGTGTCGTAGTTTTTTGTAAATGCAAATTAACGCTTTCTGTGTCTAGAATATTGTTTTTTTAATTTTTTTAATTTACTTCAAAATGAAAGCATATTTATTATTATTTTTTATGAAGCTACTTTTTGCACTAAAAACATAGTATTATTAATAATAATCTAAAAATCTGCACGACTAGGTAAGAATACGAGAGCAAGTTATCTTCTAATATGGTCATAGTATAGATATTATCTCCATTATTACAAATAACTAGAGTAACCGCCAAGTAAATTTGTACCTTCAATCATTTAAATGAGCAAGAAAAAGAACTTTCGTCCTGATTCGGGGCAAGAGTGTCATACAAAAGCACGGTCAAAAATTATTCCTCTTTTAAAAAAAAATTAAACGCGATAGTTACATCTTTTTCTCGATTCTTGAACAACAAGGCATCTCTCTGTCTGACCGACTTAGCAAATAGGCCCTTAATTCTATGGATTTTGATAGATTAGCTTTTGTTCCTCTTGCCCCATCTGATCTTATATAATTTTTATCTGTATTACATAAGATATGATATATTAATAATTCACTTGTTAATCCATCTTTTTTTATTGTAGAACCGACTCCTGACCCTGAGGTAGCCATATTTGCTTCTCAAACCCATCACGAAGTGACGATGTACTATCCGATGAGAGCCGTGAGGACCAATAGATACAAGCTCATACATAACCTGAACTATCGAATGCCATTCCCTATTGATCAGGACTTCTACCTCTCTCCTACATTCCAGGTGTGAATTCTTATTCTAAATAGAAAACATATCTGTACAGCAAGATTACAAATCCGCACTTGATTTTTCTACCATATTTATAATCTAAATTACTATTATTCTTTATTGGGGCACAGTGTGCAGTCTAAAAGAAGTATACAGGTCTGTGTGTGAAATTGAACCAGAACCCTGGACGAGAGTTTTCTACTCGATGACTACTCTCTAGAGATATGTCTGTCTCATAGTGTAATGGTTGGCGTCTTCGCCTATCATTTTTGAAATCCTGGGTTCAATTCCTAACAGGCTGGACGTGAAATATTGATTTTAAAGAATGTTTAAACCGCAATACAGTGGAACTCGGCTTTAATGTCATTGAAAGGACCAACAAAATTATGACATTATGAAAGAGACTCCTTGAAAACGCTATTTTGAAGAATTGAAATTTTAGAAAAAGTCTTAATATGTATTTCATTGACATTGTGTTGATATGGACTACATTACGTTAAACTAGCAATATTAAAGTTGATACACAAAGAGTTCATTTAAAAAGGAAACTACGATGAAACTCACGTTCGCTGTACACCTATTGTCGAAAAGAGTCTGTAATTTTTTTCTGAATAGTCCTTTCAGAAAAATAAATTTTCTGTGGCTCTGTGTAAATGCTGAACTACATCGAGTGTGGCAGCAGACGTTTCTCTGAAGCGCAAGAAACTTAAGTGTTTCGGCAGCATTTGTAGCTTCTTGTAGCGGTGGACAAATGAAATTGGCGCTACAACTGAGATTGGTGTTAAAACCGAGTTTTCGATAACGTTAATACATACATTTTGACCGGATTTGCTAAAAAGTGACATTATATCTGAGTTGACGTAACAGCCGAGACCATTACAACCGAGTTACACTGTATTTCATTGTTCCTGGACTTGCACCTAAAGTGTAAGATGATCAAACTTCGCTGCATTTGGTTTACCATGTAGTGCCCTATGCACCACTGGGTACAGAAAAGGGAATGATGATGATGGTGACAGGTTAGACAATACATTTTTATTCCATTACTGAGAAGTTATCTGAGAGAGCTCATTTAACCTCTTTCACAACATGGACTATCTCTTTGTTCTAGTAACGAGAGAACCCTTTTCATACCCTGTCATCGCTCTAATTTTCTTGCCTCCTCTTTCACAGTAGTAGCCGCTTGATTGTGGAATAATCTACCCACTAATGTTAGAGACGCCCCTTCTTTATTTACATTTAAGTCAAGATTGAAATGTCACTATCTAAATATTTCAATTGTTCCTTTATCCTTCTTCTTTCCTTCCCATCCCCTCTCCTCTTTTCATAGTATAGTGTTATTTTTTTTTTTTATATATATATTTTTTTTTGTTAATCTTTGCTTTTAATTTTTGTATAAAATTGTAAGATTCAATATGTCCATGTATTTATAATTTTCTCAAACTGAACGGTTTGGGTAGGTAGGAAGAAATTGCCTTAAGGCAATATGCCCGCCCTTATATGTATATGTATATAAAGTGTCAAATAAATAAGTTATACTACAAGTTATTAGTTGTTCTACATGTGTGTATAAAATTCTTGTTTTGTAGGATATTCTCAACAGAACGAGAAGTAAAGAACCACTGCCGTGGTATAAAACTCTGAAGCAGTATTACAATCGCCCTCAGTGGGAGTTTTATGACTTAAAAGCAGATCCAACAGAATCACAAAACCTCGCATGTAAGTTCTGATGTATATTTTTTTTATCGCGGTGGCGGGTAACGATGCAGCTATCATCGACGTGCAGATTGTGAGTGGAGTGGAGCAAACACTTAACCGAACTGAATTATTACAAAAAATAACCTTACCTTCGATCAGGATTAAGGTCCAATATCACTACGGGCATTCTCCGAGGCTCCCGGGCAAATTTCAACAGGTGGACTATAATATAATACATACCATGGTCCCGTGGTAGTGTTGTGGACTCACAGATCCCACTCTACCACAACCCGATCCCCATTTTTCCAGGACAAGTTATTTTCAATTTTTAGGAAATTATCTGAAATTCAAGTATTTGACTAAATAATAAGAACTCAAACACATTTTTTTTAATTTAAAAAAATGTTTTCAAAATAATAAAGTATTAATAGACCAGTACTGTGGAAGTCAAAATATATAATACATTTATAAAAATGTTCATAAAAAATACTAAAAAAACAAAAAATACTTAACATTTTAAAAATAAAAATGGCAATTCAGTAAGACGTTTATTATGGAAGTTTAAGCATTTACAGGGCCTATGATCTGGCATTGGCTGATTAATGTGATCACTTTAAAAGTGATCACACCAAAACATTCACCATTCTGTTTTTTTTTAAACATTCTCTTGAATATTCCAAAATGAAGATAAAAGTGTATTTATCATACCAAAAAAATAAGTACATTAAAAATTTAAATCTTTGTGAAATGCTGAAAATCTTAGATGGCACTATAAGGAGAGGTTTTCCCTGTGTCACTTCCATAAAACTACTCTACCAAATCTGTTATTCTAATTCTAATTTCTTGCATTATTGTTGTTCTAGGGAAGCCATCAATGAAGGATGCCATGGAAAAACTGAAAACAAAGTTATTTAACTGGCAAAAGGTGACGGCTGACCCTTGGATCTGTGCGCCTGATGCAGTTTTAGAGGATAAGGGAACCTACAAGGACAATCCGCAGTGTATGCCATTAGATAACGAGTCTTAGTTTAAGCACACATTTATTCCAATTATTTACGGTGAACAAAGCCCTATCAATTTTTTTCAAACGTAATATTAAGATGTTTTATGAGGCTATGTTATATTTATATATTGATAATGAACCACCAAGCCAAACAATGTTCACATCATATTTTCATTAGTTAATATATATAGAACCCATTGAAATTTTGTTAGATAACCCATTTGTTGATATTCTATTTCACTAACTGATGTGAAAATAGGTACTTTTTACACACCGGAATCTCATTTTACACAGTTTCAAAATAACACGGTACAATAATGAAATTTAATAATTAATTTAACAACACATAATATTAATATAATTGTACTATTCATTTTTGGAATTCTCCACATCGCTCTTTTAATTACCAGGCACAGAGAGATATGCGCAAGAGAAGGGTGATAGTGAATAATCTTTGTTGCTTTTTTAAAAATATTTTGTTGTTGTCTTTTATTTTTTAACAAAATTAATGCACAATATATATTAAACAATTATTTTTTTTCAATTGCACAACGGTTTTTACGTCTGTCCAAATCAGAAATGGAAACCTGTCCACAGTTGCTCTTTTTTAGTGTACTTTGTTTACACGGTACTACGTAAAATGTAAAAAGGGGTTCTGGTGTACTTAAAAAAACATACTTCATTTTTATTAGAAATTATCAAATAAAACCACTTTGGTACATAATATATTATGTTTATATGATTTTTAGGTTACTCTTTTGGGATATGTATGCACATTTTTTTTAAATTTGATTTTATAATCATACATTTATTTTATTTATTACATTCATACTTTTAAGATTTTTTCTGATACCTATATTGTAAGTTATCTTTGAGAATGTCTATATTATGTAATTGTGTATGTTATAGCGGAATAAATACTTTTTTATTTTTGTATAAAATTCAATCTTACTGTCAAAATTCATCATTCCCTTTCCACACCTAATTGTGCATAGGGCACTGCATTGGTACACCAATTACGGTGTATCTTGATCATTTTTGTTACATGAAATATTCTAGTGTAAAACACCTTTTTAAATAAATATTTCATGTCAACCATGTCGGGAATCAAACCCGAGACCTCTTGCATGGTAGGCAAACGCGCTGACCACTACACCACGAGGCTGACGGTCAAAATTAGGTACCTACTAATCCTGAGAGTTTTTAAACAAAGAGTTATCCTGTATAATGGTTTTCTGTGGCCTACTTACATATTATTTCCATTTACTTTGATAGGCCTGAAACATTACAGTTAGTCGGAGAAAGTTCCTGGTGGAAGTTAATTGTAATTTATTACAGAAATAAAAGATGTATGAAACAGGTCTTTAGTTATTCGAAATGTGTATCAAAGTAGAACTCATAATTTATTTCCAAAATGAATGTTTGTTTTCACTGCTTTGAAATTTTACAATACATTGGTGTCTGTTATATGAGGGGAAAATATAAATATAAACACAAGTAAAAGAGGGCACATACTGAATAAAAATGACTTTAATAAATTAAGTACAGTTATAATCATCCGCAGTGGAGGTGCGGATTACTTCCATTGTCTATGGTTATAATATATTTTTTTAGCATCTAACCAACTTTAAATGTTATGGTTAGCACCAGGTAAGGCTTTCTTTAAGTAAGTGACCCTACTCACAATTGTTAAATGTAAATAGAAACTATGCACATTACATTTGTGTTAATTATCGCACAATTCGAAATTATCGACTATAGTTTAAGGAGGGCAAACTTTTGCTTATTAATAATCTAAAAATATTAGCAAAAAATAAAATATAAAGATTTTCAGGATTCTGAAAATAGTTAAAATCATCAAAATTATGTTTTAGTAATTATCTTTACATTTGGCAAATCCAGCTACAATTTTACACTCAAAGTTTTGAATTTCATAACTTTTTTTAAGAAATGGTAACAATATAACAAGTATATATTATTACCTCAGTTCTTTGTTTGTCAAAATGCCTTATTAAGCTCAAAGATTTCTAAAATGTTATCTTTTGGAAAATATGAATATTCACTTTAATCATTTTTAATTTTTATAAGAAAATTATAAACAATTTTTAAGACAACAAAACTGAAACACCTAATATATACCTACATATTGTGGGGTAATTACTACAACTAGGTAATATCAGATTTTTTAGTTAACCACTAAAAAAGTTTCTTTGCATCCTCCTCCATGAATGTTACAAATAGACAAGTTATGCATTCAAATCATAATATTATTGCCCCACTATATTATCTTCTTAATGATTTTAAATTCAGCTTTATAGGTTTCAATTATATAGATAAGCAAAGTTTATGATTCCTCAATAATTTTCAATGATTTCTTGGCAACATTTTATTTATTTTTCTTAAATTTGAACGATTCAAATTGCCAAAATTTCTGCTCAAAAAATAATATTTTAATTTTGTATTAAAATTTAGTCGACAGTGGATGTTGGATTACCTCTTACCATGAAGCTATTCTGATATGAATATAAATTTTATTGTAGCCCACAAATGTACCGCCATGGAAAGTTAAATCAATGAGCAACTACTAAAATTTATTAAAAAAATATTCAAACTAAATAGGTATTTATTTTGCAATGACAAGGAGATATTTGTTTTCGAGATATTCATTTTTCATTTTTACCACCCAAAAGGCATTTCCATTCCCTTCCACTATTGTTTCCCAACTCAACACGGGGTAGTCCTATAGAGTTGGAGTAAGCGACATTATTTTTGTATTTATTCACTGTGTAATAAATACTAATTATTGGTAAAACATGTTTTAAAAAAATAATAATTTAACGAAATAAATAATAAAATATTATGATATGCTGTAGTTTCAAAGAGGCAGATTTTTTTTAATAACATAAGTGCTTAATTCTATCAATGGCACATAATAATTATAATTTTTGTATCTTTTTCCATGATTCATATATTGTCTTGTTTCATTAATAATTCTCAAGTTCAAGGCAGGAAGTATCCATGCTACTTTCAATACTAATTAAAGTATGGCTAAAAACTAACATTATAAGTACGTAGCACATTTTTATACTATTAATTTATCACCTTTAACGCATACTGTTCATAATTTCTTTACTATAAATTATTTTGAAGGGGTTATGAATAGGTCAGTCTAAATTAGTAAGCTTAAATAACAAATATACTTAGAAAAAACACATTCTCACCTCTAGAAGTTTTCATACTTATTAAGTTTGCATATATTTTTGCTACACATTTTGTTATTATATTCATAAAAACCTATATTATGCTGAATCACTCTTTGTCAAATCTTTGAAAAATTAAGTACACAAATAACTTCCAAACAGCTGTTAGTGCTTAAAATTTTTAATTAATTGTTATTTTATGTATGGTCCATTCTCAAGTGATGTATTAACTTGCAGGCAAAAAACAAATCTTATTCAGATTAAGTTGAATTTTTTGTTCCAATCCAAGATTGTATAGCTATGAAGGCGAGATTTTTTTTTCATTTATTGGGTGTTTTTTTTTTTTCAATGCACCTGTGTGTTTCTTTCTTTTAAGATCATATTCAAGGCAGAATTATTTATCAATCAGTTAATGTTTTTTTTACCTTATACAGATAAAAAATTCCCCTTGTATTGTTTAAACATTGTTTTGCGTTGCTTCTGAATTTCTTTAATCATGTGGTTAAAAGTAATATATTGTTGGATTTTTAAATAATAAGAGTTGTATGAAAGAAAGATAAATTAAATTAGAAGATAAATAAATAAAAAGATGAATTAAAATGAAAATAATAATAAATGAGTCGTAAATAGATCTACATATCTTCGAAGAATAGAAAATAAAAATTTAATCAGAAATATTTGGGAAGTACCTGAATGCGTTACTCTCTAATAATTTGATGAAATCTATTTTTAAGAAGATATTCACAAGTGTTCTATTGATATAATTAAGCATTTTAAATATGCAGAATTATTCCTATAGATAAACCTCTGGACGAAGCCTGCACCAAGCGCAAAATAATGTTGATAAAGCCCTGTTTTAATGTAAACACATTTTTTACAATCAATAAATCAAGTCAGATGTACATTAATTATTTACATTGATTTTTTTTTTAACAGCATCACTTGTACTAAGGCTTATTAAATTGAATTATCAAAATATTTGAAAAAATATACATCCTACACACACTATTATTTTTTTATATAATACTATAAATTGACTGAGATGGTAACTTTTTATTATCTCAGATTTTTATTTGAATAAAAAGTGAGTTGGTAAGATTCTTATAAATAATATTGCTCTACAATAAAAAATTGTGTATCCACACTAGTAAAATAATTAATGTAATATCAAGTTTGCATTCTTATGCAGTCACTAGACTTTACTTTAATATTATATTTATTTTTGAACAAGAATACTTTACAGCACACAACCAATTTTCGAAAAATTGATACTTAATAAATATTTTGATTACACACTAATAAATATTTTGTTTCGACAAATCAATCTAATAATTTAAAAGTATTGTAGAAAAATACTTCGTCTTTAAACCATACTCACCACAAACATACAATTTCAATTTTTTGTTGACATCGATAAATGTTCAAACCCTACGATGGATTTGTTGTAGGATTTTGCGTAATGTGGAGAACAGATTTGATGTATTTGGCTGCCTCATTTAAATTCTTTATTTCATCAACAATTTGATAAGTGTTCTTGGATTTTTTAACTTGTTTTTCCACTTCTTCCAATGTTTTGACCACATCTTGTAACTAGAAACAAAGATAATAAGCATGTAAAACCATGTTTTGTGAACAGGGCCGGACCTGCCATAGGATCACTTAGCACAAAAAACCAGACAGTCACTTACAAGGGAGGGAAATATAATATCTTCTTATTAACACACTTCGGTCAGGAAAGGTATTGCGCCTGTAGACCACTGGCGACGGGCAAAAATAAAGGTCCCCCACCAATTTAGTTTAATTTGTTTGAAATCGCTATATCTTTGAAAATAAAAAAAATATTTCATTAAAAATTTCTATTTACTAACTCAGCATATCCAAGCTATAAAATTACAAACTAAAACCAAATATTATTTGTAATTCAACATCATTATGGTTCAATTATTTAAGTAAAATTCGATTTCTATTTTATAACCTTACATATTTTGTATTTTATTTTATATTTTGTGTATAAAAAAAGAAGATTTGCATTACTATTTGATAATTATGTACATATAGTTAAGACCTTAACAAAGAGATTGGTATATAATACTCATATAAAAATATTGGATAATTCCTTCTTTTTTGCCTTTAAAATGAGGCTGGCGCAAAAGGTATTTCTACCCTTCGCGCCGTTAAGCATCAATCGACTGAACGGGTAGAAATACCTTTTCCGCCCGAAGCGTGTTAATTTACAAAGTGTATATCCCTTTTCAGTAAGTGACATAGTGCTAGCGCCCCTTAGGTCCGACACGGCATCTAAACAGTCATTATAATCATTTTATTTTTTAAAAAAGAGAATTTAATTTATAATTTTAATAATATAATTATTTTCTTACGAGCAAAGAATATTTTTCAAATCTTTGATTTCTTTGGTGGTTATCATACATGTTCTTGAGTAACACCACAAGAATTATGTAAACAATTAGTATAAATATATGCAATAATGAGGGCAAGCGACTTCTAATCGAATGCATATTCTGAATTTTCGTGCCATCGCCAAACGGTAGACTTTTATCTGGAAACAAGAGAAGGTAAATACATTTCCAAACTTGAATTCAAAGGATGTTAATAAGAGCCATCAAAAGGAAGAAAAATACTACAGCAAAAGTAAAGCCAGTAAACCTGACTTTTTTTAAACTTACTAGACTTTTAAAAACTCTTGAATCGCCTGTTCATATATCTCTATCTTGATAAAATAGGAGGTATTTCATCAGTTGTTTAAACATATACATAATTTTATATAATATTCCCAGGGAGTTATGGGAAAAACCCATTTTCAAATTTTATTATGGAAATACCCAACTGCAAAGCACCCTTGAGTTTTAAGTTATAACATAAAAAATGCACTGTTTAGAAATAAACTGTAATGCTTATTATAAATGGTGGTTTATGAAATTGTCATTTTAAAAGTGAACTTATTTATTATTAAAAAAAGTTTTATAGTATGAGTGAAACCGATAGAAAGACCCTTGGTCTTTTAAATGGTTTTCAGGTATGTGGAGGGAGTGCTTTCATATTGTGTACATATTTTAAGAAATGTAATATTAGGGTGTTTGTAGTGTGCTTGTATTCTATATCTCTTATTATACCTCTATGCAAACTCTAGCGCACTAAATTCGGCGAATGCGCATTTGCGGTCGCAGGCCCTACGGCATGGAATGCTCTCCCAGCAGAGGTCCGAAACTGTGAGAGTGAAGTGATGTTTCAGAAGAAACTTTAAACCTACTTGTTCTCTAAATCATTTGAATAAATCCTTAACATGTGGTGACAAAGTACATGTTTTTCTTAAATTAAAAAAGTTAAAATTAAATATATATCTTTATATAATCACTTTGTAAAGCGCCCTTGAGGTATTATATTACGAAAATGGTGCCATATAAGTTATCCATAATAATAATCATAATAATAAAAAATTAAAAAAAATAGTTTGACGATGTCGGTCACGACGAAACCCGGTCACTAATAAAAAAATTATAAAATAATTATAAATAAAAGTGGAAAAACCTATAAAGTATTTTTATTATTATAATTAAAATGCAGTTCCACCAAGAAATGTCGGTAGAAAAACTCAATATAATAATAATAATCGTCAGTTGACACGTAAAACTCTTTAAGTACAGATTTATGGTAGAGTGATTAAATGTCACTAAGTTCTATATTTTTCAACAATCTCTTGCAAAACTATAGCTAGTGAAATTATACAATCCTAAACAGCTGTTTCGAGGATCTTAGTGACTTAGTGACAGAGTTACTACCATGGATCTGTACTAAATGAGTTTTACCTGTCAACTGACAATATTATCTATACTATGTACCAAATATTCCACATAGGACAAGGGACAACATTTCAAAATTGCAAGATAATCTGTGAGAGCACATATTTACATAACGAGATATTTTTTACACTAATTCACACTAAACAAATAAAATACCATTATATGATTAATCCAAAGTGTTATAATACTTTTTACGTAGTTTGGTTGAAAGAAAACTTAAATCGTTTAAAGTACTTACCTTAATATTCTGGAAATTAACAAAAATGGTGCAGTTGCATGGATCATCTTGGTTTCATTTTAAGTATCTAATATTAACCCATAATTTATACAACTATCAGGGTTACAAAAACCTTTAATTTGTGAAATGCATCTATAAAAATATCAAATTATACCGATTTATCTGTTGTTTTGAGGCTCGATGATGAAAAATCTAATCTGGATGATTTTTGACGTTTGAGTTTGACAGAAGTGACCATAGAGGAAAGATATAGACGGGATAGAATAAATACGACACCGAGAGAATAGACAAAGCAACATAGACAGGTCGCAGAATTAATGATGGGATATTTAGATAATCGAAATACAAGCATTCGAAATATGCAAATAATCGAATCAATTGATTTTTTTACCGTGAAAAATAAGAAAACGGCCAAAAAAAAAAAACAAAAAAAAACAAACAAACATTGGTAACTGTTGGGTGGGGGGATAAAAATACATCTGTAATAACAAAGTACTTCAAAATAATTATGAGGAAGTTCAGCCCTACGGGAAATTTGATATAAAACATGTTTTATTACGCACGGTAAAAATTAGAACGATAAATTGTAAATTTCTTGAAAACGTATGAAAGATAGTTCGCTAAAATCAACCAATAATATAGCTTTGGAATAGTTATATATCAGCCTCGTGGTGTAATGGTCAGCACGTTTGCCTGCCATGCAAGAGGTCTTTGACATGGTTGATTTGAAATATTTATTTTTAAGGGTGTTTTCACACTAAAATATTTCATAGTCCCTGGTCTGGTATCTGAAGCGTAAGACTAATCATCTGACCTTCATGTAACACAAAATGATCAAATTACGCTGCGATTGGTTTACCAATACAGTGCCCTATGCACCATTAGGTGTGGAAAGGGAATGATGTTGACGATGATAGCTATCCTATTTCCGGGAAACAAACTAACAAACTTAATACGTCACACGCAGAGTAATTTCAAAATAAAATCAAAATTAAAATCACAGTGCTGGTGATACGACACACAAAAACGTTAAAAGTTGTGAATGTTTACCCACATGTCAGAATTCATATCTCGATTGTCTCGAAATGTCTAGTCCGAAATCATATTTCGATTGTCTCGAAATCTCAAGTCCGAAATCACATTTCGATTGTCTCGAAATCTCAAGTCCGAAATCATATTTCGATTGTGTCGAAATGTCAAGACCGAAATCATATTTCGATTGTCTCGAAATCTCAAGTCCGAAATCATATTTCGATTGTCTCGAAATCTCAAGTCCGAAATCATATTTCGATTGTGTCGAAATGTCAAGTCCGAAATCATATTTCGATTGTCTCGAAATCTCAAGTCCGAATTCATACCTCGATTGTCTCGGAAAACCATTTCGAATTAATTCACTCGAGATATCTCGATTATTTTTCCGATTAGTACGAGTGAACTCGATTAGTTGTAAGCATTTCGAAATGTCTCGATCTTTTTAATAATCGAATATTTCGATTATTTTAATTCGATTCTTCCCACCATTACGCAGAATACATAAGCATAGATAAAACATAAATATACTGTCACTTTGGTCACTTTCACATAACCTCAAATTTTGAAAATTTACATTTTATCGTTTCATTAAATTTTATTTGTGATCTGCAGTTGTAAGGGTTAATCTTGTGATTCTCTAAATTCTTATAGAATACGTAAAGTAGGTAAATCATTCAAAATACATATAAATTTATCACATCATTACTCAAAATGTACTTAGTGGGTACCCCTTTTTTCAAATTTTAGCCAGAAATGAGTAACTACGCAAAATATTCCCAACTCGTACAGTCTACAACTAATTATGGAAAACGAATGAAATTTCTATCGAACCGTATCTTTGGAGAGGTTGCCAGACCTACAAATAACAAATCAATGAAAGTTGTGAAAATGTTTCAAAAAGAGCCATTGCATCTAAACCGTGATATAGTAAACTACTACCCGAGACATTGGGAGACCCACTTACTTACCATGAAGCTAAGAGATTACGGACTCTTCCGAGATGAGCATCAGGACTTCAAAGAAGAGATGGCAAGATTAAAAGCTCTTCGAGGAAAAGCACCCCCTGTCAGAGGCTCTGCCAAAAAGGCATTATCAAATTCATAAACGCTTTATTTAATCTAAATGTTTTGTAAATACCCTAGCAACTCCCGACCCTTTTACAACCCTCACAATAAAATTTTATAGGATTGATGATGGTATTTTAACTTTATCCACCTAGTGGTGTAGTTGTTAGAGCATTTGCCCAGCATGCTAAAGTCCCGAGTTTGATTCCCAGCATATAATATTGATTTAAAGGGTGGTTTTTCACTGCAATACTTCATAGTCTAGACTGGCTTCTAATACAAGATGCATCATCTTGCCTTTAAATAACAAATGATCGATATACGTTGCATTTGGCATACCAATGTAATGCTCTCTGCATCGTTTGGATGTTCTAATTCAAAAAAAGAATATATAAAAAAACGCAAATCTTTTGTAAACAAAGGAGTTTTTGAAAAAAAAAAGTTTACCGTTCTAAGCTAAAAAAATGTTTTTGCAATGTGCGGATCAGAAAAGACCTTCAAACCAGATCCGGGCAAGTGTGTGGGGTTTTTAATGCATTGTCTGGGTGCAGAGAAGGGGATGATTGAAATTTTTACTTTATTATTGTTATTATTGATTTGAAAATGTTTATTTTAAATGGCTAAAATGCTGATGAACCATCCAGATGTTCCGGATTCGATTCCTGAAGAGATTTCAACAATAATTAAGTAAATGTATTTCTACAATGTTTGATTATGTCCAAATGCTTGCAGACTGGCTGGATTTCCTCCCTAGGGAGTTGTTCATATTTAAATTCATTTCAACAGAGAGAGAAAAATTTTTGAGAAGGGAATATGGAAGTCTAGGCATTTATAGGGCATATGACCTGTCATTGGCTGGTTTAAGTGGCCACTTTACACACTGTGTAACATTCACCATTCTGCCCATGTTTGAACATCCACATTTCCTCAACTCTTCCATCTGTTGACTTTTGTGAAGTAAAAGAGCTGAAAGTGGCCACTTAAACCAGCCAATGACAGGTCATAAGCCCTGTAAATGCCTAGACTTCCATTTTCCCTTCTCAAAAATTTTTCCCTCTCTGTTGAAATGAATTTGAAAATGTATTTCTTCTCACGCCTGTTCTAGGCTGTAATTCATCACCGGGGAAAAAAACATAATTATCGTCAGTAAAAGCCAAATGAATAGCATAACAACAATATATTTGTTCAGCAAAACAGTGATTAATACAGATTATTTTTAAATAATACAATTTAACATATTGATAAAGATTGTTATTGACATTATTCATTTGTGAAAATAAAAATAAAATAGATAAAATGATTGACACATTAAAAAAAACATAAAATTTTATTTATACGAACATCTGAATATGGAAGCATAATAAAAAGTTTTAATTTATTGTATTTAAAAGGAATCTATCATCGAAGGGCTTTATGGTGATGTTTGACATCCTAGTATTAAAACAATAGG
Organism: Micrasema longulum; assembly: GCF_059751315.1. NCBI lineage: Eukaryota > Metazoa > Arthropoda > Insecta > Trichoptera > Brachycentridae > Micrasema > Micrasema longulum. The sequence goes on from NW_028277299.1 coordinate 130,228, forward strand.
AGTGTAAAGATTGAAGACTTTAATTATTATTCATAAATAAAATTGCACAGATGCACAAATTCAAATCCGTTGGTGAAATTTATTAATGTACATTTACGTATTTGTAACAGCTAATGATATCCGTTTTGTCCCCCATGAATGTTATATTATTATAATATTATCATCATTGCGCTGGCAATATCGGTTAAGTAACATTGTTGAGGAGATTAATAAAATAATTTATCTATTGATGATGGGGTTATTGTTTACATGTATTTTCATGAACAACAAAAAGGAAAAATACGTAATTTTATTTTGAAAATATATTTTGATGAGATGATGATGATCTTAATGAGATAGAAAGAATAATTGCTTTATAGATAGTGCCAGCGCAACCACATTATGTACATCCAATGGGGAGTAATGCATCAACTTACTTAGAATATAAGTAGTGAGTACATTTGATTAAATTTCAACCAATCTTCATAAAACACCTAAAGCTTTAATCTAAATTACTATGCACGAAATATCATACATTATTTTCATTGTATTATATTTAGTGTGTTAATTATCTTTTGGATAAAAAATCAATAATCATTACAATAATTTATTAGGACAAGAAACTATCGAATTTATAAAAACATAGAATATTTAATATAAAAAATCTGCATTTGTTTATTGGATGCGGAAATTAAACTATTTTTTTATCTGTTTATAACTTACATATAAATACAAATGATTGTAATTGTTATGTTCATTTCAACTTAGAAATAATGCTGAGTGAGAAGTCATTCTTTTATTTTAATATTAAAAAACAAAATTTTGTGAAACGTATTTGAATTTTTGGATATGCAACTTTATACATTCATATTTCTACTCGAGTCATAGTTATCATATAAAATATGTATTCAATTTGTGCTAAATAATTTATTGTTTGCCAAATATTTTTAGTGTAATTTTTAGGCCACCGAAATCAGTTCGCTGTTGTATCCAGCAGATAATTCAATATTTTTGCAAGGCTAATCTTTTGTCAATTTGTAAATGAAATTAATTAAACTGCAGCTTATGAAAGTGCGATTACAATAGGAATATTCATTTTATAAACAAAATAATTAATACATACACTAACATGGATGATTTGGTTACTCAAACTACCGAGGTAATTAATTTAGTAAGAAATTTTAAAAATACACATACTGCGCACAATTTGAACCACTAATAAATAACAACTACTTATGTGATTGGAAGCATTTCTGTACATTAATTTGTATTTTCCTTAGATAATAACCTTGTTGTCTCGGCAGATCAGGCCAGGCTACGAGGCCTCTCCGATATGGGTGCCACTACTTGACTAAAGCGTTACAAATTACAATAAAACCAAGATCCTTAATGTTGTAATTAGAAAAGTGTTATCTTTATAAAATAAAAATATATTGGTCCTGAATAATGAATACCGCAGCGCACAGTGTACTTTCTTATCAAACAGTCACAAAAACCAAATCTGACATTTAGTAAAAGTTTCAGTAAAAAATATCTCTCAAATATAGCTAAAGAATGCACATTTGTATCAAAATAGAATTATAAAATGTAATCATGAAAATGTACCATTTTTGGCCTTAAGTAGTTATGTTTATATTTACAAAATTCCATTTATTTAAGGTTATGTATACTCGGTGAAGTCTTCCATATAGAGTCTATTCCTTCCGTCGCCGGAATTAGGAAAACTAACGTGGTGGCTGGAACTGGACTTGAGTTTTTCATTTCTTTCCTCCAAGAGTTTATTGCGGAGACGCTTGATGATGCGGAGTCTCTCTAGCCAGTTGGAAGCATACGGAGTAGGTACTGTGGAGTTGGTTCTTAAGGACTGTGATACTAAAGAAGCCAGCTGTAACACAATAAAATTAGGAAATATAACAAAAACAAAGTTTTATTTTTATTTAAAGAACATTTTACAGTATACAAAAGAAAAAAAGCATTAAGTCATATGAATCAATATGTATTTAGTTCCACATTTGATCAACGTATTTTATTTCGCAACAACAACAGCAGACTCCTTTACGTTACAGAACAAAAACCAAACCGAAACAATTTATTAATCAAAAATAAGTCAATAATTTACCGATCAATCGCAATAAAATATACACAGCTGGCAACAATTATTAACTAAAATAATAAATTATCCGTGGAAGTCTGGAAAAAGTACTTTATTGCATATTACTCAAAATGTTCAAAATTGCAGAATGCCTTCTTTGTTTAAACACGCCTCGTACGCAAGTCATCATCATGCCTTACTATTGTTAAGTGTAAACATATTTTTATTTATAAATTATTGTTATTTTGGTTGGTTGGAAGAAATTGCTGTGTAGCAATAATACAATGTACAAAAGTTAAATAAAGATGATAAAGGGAATGACACCATTTCAGATTTGTACTTACATTAGCATGTAACGCCAACTGGCGAGCCAACAGGGCAACATTCTGGTCAGATATAATTTTTGGTTCTGTAGTATTAAGAAACTCTTTTTCAATAAGTTCTCCTTTGGTTTTGATGGTGACCTTGTTGGTACCGTGGTCCAGAGGTTCGATAATAATGCAGGCAAAATTAAAATGACCCTGAAAACAAATACAAAATGACTACAGGCAAACAACCACATACATTCCCGTGTGTGAAATAGAGTGTCTTTCGCTCCACAGCTACTCTCGGGTAAAAATCCAGAAAAAATAATGAAGAAGTTCGGTGGTTTTTTCTATTTCTTTTTATTTATTAATAGACTATCAAACTGGCCTCGTGGTGTAATGGTCAGCGCGTTTGCCTGTTAAGCAAGAGGTCTCGGGTTCGATTCCCGACATGGTTGATAAGAAATATTCATTTAAAAAGGTTGTTTTTTCACTGGAATATTTAATAGTCCCTGGACTGGTACCTGAAGCGTAAGACTGATCATCTTACCTTCATGTAACAAAAATGATCAAGATACACTGCAATTGGTGTACCGATGCAGTGCTCTATGCACCATTAGGTGCGGAAAGGGAATGATGATGATGATAACTATCAAACTACGACAATTTTTTTAAAATTTTATGTATCACCCTTTATGATTTTATAAAGTTTTGTAATTTTGAAATTATTCCGCCAGTAATGTCACAAATTCTAGTCGGTGGGTTCTGCCGATTGGGGAGTTGGCTTTCCGGAAACTGGAAATCTATCACAACACTATCATTGGTTGGTTTTTGTTTTGAAGAATTTGTGACGTAGTTAAAAGTTCACTGGAATGGATCTGAAGCGTAACAAATTACTAAGATGCCCTGCAGTTAGAGCTCCAATCCAGTGCCCTAAGCGCCACAGGGTGCAAATGGGGAAATCATGATGACAGGTGAACAATAGTAAAACAACTTAGTCACAATTACATTTATTCTAATACGTTGCTTTGTTTGTAATTTGATTTTTTTTTTATATTTTGTTATTGCACAAATGTCTATAGGATGTCAATGAACTAAGAAAGAATGACATTTTATGTTAGATTTATTCAAAAGCGAAGAACAAATTTTATTTTAAAAATCACTTGGTTGGTGTTATTATCATTATCATGGATAACATATATAGCACCATTTAAGAAGCATAATACCTCAAGGACGCTTTCCGAGTGATTTGCGAGTGTTTATGCAAAATTTGACAAATAATGTAAGCAAAACATCAACTTATTTTGTCATCACATGCTAAGGATTTAATCAAATGATTTAGAGAAGAGATGGGTTTTAAGTTTTATTTTTTTACAAAACATCACAACACCCTCACAGTTTCGCACTTCGGCTGGGAGAGTATTTAATCCCGTACGGCCTATAAAACTGCAAATGTGCTAAATTTAGTAAATTGATTGCATACAGACAGGTATAATGACTTTTTCTATTACTATAGATGCAGCTAATCTAAGCGCAAGATTTTCAGTTAGTTCATCTGTAATGCATTATTCTTTTAGATATTCCAGAGCATCATTGTGCAGTGACATTAACATGAGCCAACAGAATTTGTATTCCACATTCTGTGGAAAGTACTAAATTGAAGTAAAAAGTGATTACCTTGATTGTTTGAATATTAAAATCTTCTCCACTCTCATTATATACTATAGAAACAAAATCGTTTCCAATATGCTTCCGTTTCTCATTACACTCAGGATCTGAGGGATTATTTGGCATCAGAGTAGCTACGTGGAACAGCACCTGCAACCGAGGAAATGTTAGTGTATGCCGGGGACAGTATTCTGAATAATCGGAACGCAAACAGAAAAGGGCGCAAACCTGCATAATATCATCCTTCCATACATAGGCAAACCTTCCATCTCGGCCGCCCTTTTCTACGTCGAGGAAGAGTCCCAAACTCTTGGGGTCCTCCAGTGAGATCAATGTGCCTAAATCCTGCAAGAATTCGGCGTACCTGTCCAACAAAAAGATGAATATGAAGATGAAGAAGAAAAAGAAATAAACAAAATAATAAAGCTAAACCAAGAAATTTTATTGATATTTTTCTCAAAATCACTAATAATAGATAAACTGTATTGTCATAAAATCAAAAATGACACCATTTATACAAAGGTATAAAACAACTGAAAAAAATATAATCGCACACATCCTAAGTGTACATGTGGACTTAGGTTATAAAAGTTATTTTACTACCATATTTCTTTAATAAGACGCCATTGAATATAAGGCGCACGACTAAATCATAATTAAAAGGATTTAAAAATAGGCATATTATTTATTTACTATCACCATCACCAATTCATACACAATAACTTTTCAATTAATATCATAATGTCTTCTTGCCAACATTTTAAACGGTAATTAGGGTCAATTTTATTACACAGAATTTTACACCTATTGTAAGGCGCTCCTCGAATTCAGAGACACCAAAATAGGAAAAAACAAGTCTTATTCATAATCAAGAAAATGCGGTATCTTTCTTTAATATAGCAATTAAAAAATGTGAAAAAAAATATTTACATTTATTTTATAGGTGTGTCTAATAAATACGCGAACTAAGTTCCTAAGTTTAGTTCATCAGCAATCATCCGCACAGTTTCCCGATGATCAGTGAGGACAAGGGACCTCACTTGATCAATGTTTTCATAAACACAAGAGGTTGAAGGTCGTCCAGATCTTGCATCATCCTTAGCGTCTTCTCGGGCATCTTTAAAACGCTTCATTCACTTAAAAACTGATGTTTTCTTTAGAGCACTATCACCATAAATAGTCCTCAACATATCCGTAATTTCCTGCGAACTTTTCCCAAGCTCACTGATTTTGTCGATTTCCATTTCGATGGACAGCTAAAACCCGCACAACAGAAACAAACGCTAGAGGCACAGTGCGTACAGCTTCACAGTCATACGAGTACTGACCGCTCATTGGCTTGTTAGGCAACACGTGAGCTAGTGGGCGAGGCTATACATTGCGTCATAGTCGCCATATTGGATCAGTTCGCGTATTTATTGGACACACCTTGTACTCTTTGAAAAAAAGAAATTATTACTAAAGTTAGAGATACAAATTATAACTATTATTTTAAGGAGCTGTGGCAATCAAAACAGGTGATTAATAAAATAAATGAAGACAATTTTTTCTTTGATCCAGATGTGCCACTATTAGTTTGTACCTAGACAGATTTGTTCGTACCTTAAACTTCCAAACTCATTCTTCAGTATGCTAGTTTCATTATCGTGCTGCCCCCTGCCAATGTAGAGGACCCCGATGCGATAAGTCTCCAGGGGCGGCACGAGGTCCAGGTTACTGACGGAGCGCATGTGCAGGGGTGTGCTCAGTAGCAGCGGGTGCTCTGCCCCTCCTGCTCCCGATCCGTGGTACAGCTGGAGGAACACGAAGGCGGGACTGGCCCCCCAGCGGGAGCACGAATCTTTGGGCTTCGGGGAAGGGTTGTCTCTGTGCACAGATTGGATACAATCGTAGGGGTGAAATACACAAGTTATTCATTCTGTATCTCCTTTTTAAATTATTTTAATATTTCTAGATCTATTATGAAAAATCTGCAAATTTTGGCTGACCACTTGTGAAACCATCAAGATTGATGTTTATTATATAAAATATCGCTCCATGGCTATAAACATGCTAATGTATGACGTATAAAAAGTGCAAATAATATAGTTTTGATCTTTAAAAGGTATCCAAATAAAAACTGGATTATAATAAGGATTCACACGTAATACAGTGAAACCCCAAAATTACATCCGCGCAATTTGCGTTTTCCTGCGATTTATGTATAATTTTGTCTAAAGTCTCATTGAATTTTGAATTTTTCGGTACATTTAAAACCCAGTTTAAATTATTTTTTTCCCCGCAATTAACATTGGAGAAATTTGCAATCCGCACAGAAAACTGATAGCTGAAAAGTCTGAAGTTAGTCTCTATCTTATCTAAATTTGTAATTTTAAAGACAGTTTATTGTTATTGATTGATTTGGTGTTTATTTTGTAGAACTCCATATTTAAACTTGTAATTAGAAATCAAACACTGATTTGAGTCTACTGAACACTTTATTTTATTTTGAGTCTACTGAACAGTTTATTGTGTTTTGCAGACATTTATTGCCACCATTTAGTGTTTTTGACAGCTCACGAAACTGAAGTTAGTCTCTAGTTATTATACTTGTTGGTTGGAAAAAATTGCAATCCCCACTGAAAACCGACAGCTCAAGAGTCTAAAGGTAGTATCTATCACTATACCAACTTGTTAAATTAATAGATTAAATTATTGCCACCATTTTTGTGTTTTTTTAGTAGTAATTTTAAAACAATTTGTGTTTTTCTGATTTACAGCCACTTTTTCTGATTCCCACCATTTTTTGTGTTTTTTGGTTGTAATTTTACAAACAGTTTGCTGTACGAACATTTATTGCTGCCATTTTCATGTTTAAGTTGCTATTTTTAAGATGCTTATTGTGTTTTACAGACATTTATAATTTATGAATATGATATTTTAAAAAATTGGAATAAAAAATGGGTCAAACATTTCTCAATAATTTAATAAATAATAATTTGCTGAATTCTTTTTTTTTCAGTACCCTCCCATTTACATATTTTTTGCCGGTCCCTTAAAAAACTTAATTTGGGGGTTTAACTGTAATTTAAGTAGATTTGATGTCTTAATGTCTTAAGATGAAATACCTCACAAAGATTTTTATTTGAATGCCATTTTAAAACTAATATGGAATTCAACCAATTAACCACCAACACATTAAATAATAGAAACAATATTTTTAAAATTATAATAAAAGTGTTTTTTTTATTTATAATTCTTAAAACTCGCTAGGGTTATATAAACATATTATAAGGTCTAGTCATATTATGTCTCGTCTGGATAGCGTAGTCATTGTGTGCTTTTTAATGTTGATTTTAAATTTGTCTCCAATATAATTATTGAAGGAGTCAGATAAGTTAGTTACTAAAATTATTTTAATGTTTCTGAGATTAGAAAAAATTCTCAAATTTTGAGGGACAGCTTTTGTGAAACCATCAAAACTGACATTATAAAAAATATAACTAGTTTTATTTAAAAATATTGTTCCATGACAGTATTACATTTAAAAAAATGTATTTTATCATCGCTCCCTTTCAGCACCTAAAGATGCATAGGGTATTGCATTGGTACACCAACTGCAGTATATCTTGATCATTTTGGCTTCAGGCGCCTCTCCGGGGACTACGAAATATTTCAATGTAAAAGCACCTTTATATATTGTATAATATCTCTTATCAGGAATAAAAATCACTGATACATGATAAAAATATGTAACTTTATTCACTCACCGTCTCCTCCTCGTCGGGCTCATGACGGAGATGGTATTGGAGCGTTTGGATCTGGACACAGGTGGCAAATCGTCTAGCTGCATATTTCCTTGTTGACTAGATTGCATTTCGTTAAACTTTAAACTAAAATTAGCTGCGTTTCTTAGGTTATCCGTGGGCAGCAGGGAGTTGCTTCTGCCTTGGGACATGAGCGGCTGTCTAGAAGGCGCCGGAAGGTTGGGAACTCTGCTGGTGGGACGGGGAGAGGCGGGTGCCGGGGAGTGGGGGGGTTTAGCGCTTAGCTTCATCACATCTTGAGACATCTGCACCTTGGTGATCGTATCTCCCGTGAAGTTCGTGGCTTTGGTGGAGTTCACAATAACTATATCGGCGGGTTTGTTCACTTTGGAGAACACGTCAGATTCGGCTTTAGAATGCTCCAGTTCAAACGAAACTTTGGCTACGTTTATTTCTGACGTAGAAGTCGAAGATACTTGAAGACTATCGGATTTTTCAGAAATAGTTGATCCTGAAAATACATATTCATTTATTATTTTATATAAACATTTGAAAGCAGGTGAATTAATTGTAATCAAATCTAAAATTAATTGGAAAAATATATATCTTTATTTAAAAAATGGTTGTAACAATATTTTGAGTTTGTCTAAATGTTTGTAGACAAGGACTGATTGATATTCCATAAAGAATTGAAGAAATGTGGATGTTCAAACATAGGCATAATGGTGAATGTTACACAATGTGCAATGTGACCACTAAAAGCAGCCAGGGTAAAATCATAACAGGTCATAAATCCTGTAATACCAATACTCAGCAAAGTCTCATATCTCAAGAAGATGAAAGTTAAAAAATATAAGTGTACCTGGATCAGAGTTGTAAGTCGAGAGATGCGGGTGATGAAGTGGATGAGGAGGTGTACTGCCGGACATCTCCTCGGGAATGGCTTCACAGCTGACCCTCATATCCTTAGTTAAACTCTTCATAGTGTGACCCTTCTTACTTAGCTGTAAGCCAGAGCTAGGGAACAGTATTTTTATGAACCTACACGTTTTGTCAAAGAAAAATTATTACTATGGGGTTTGCATGCATATATATTATAAAAAGATGAGAATAAATACATATAATAAAAGCATACATTAAGGTATTAGTACACCAGGTGAATTAACATATAACATATATTGACATAATCATGCTCTAGTTTTCATGCGATATATAAATTGTCAAAATAAATAGTGTAAATGGGTGAATACTTATGAAGCAACAAAATATTTAAAATACAATAGAACAAATAACAATTTAAAAGTTGCTAATAATCTCACAAGTCACGGAACAAATTTATTGATACATAATAAATATGAAAGAAATATTTTAAGCTCATTCTCATTAGAATAAAAACACTACACATCGACTGTGTACAGGACAAAGGCTACAAACCACAATTCTGAAAAAAGAGGTTTCATTATTTCAAATGTGTTTTAGACCGATCGTGTAAGTCTCATACACATTCTGGCAAAAGGATTTAAGTCAATAGACAATGAAACAATGAAACCACTTTTTATAGAATTGAGGTTTGAAGGTTTGTTCTGAATATTACATTTCATAAAAATATAAAATAAAATAAAAACTTTTATGAAAGAAAAGTATTTTTTACCTATTTATTACATAAATGTTAAATAATCGGAGTGAAAGTACAGGGGGTTGCATAAATATACTCATATATATTAGTAAATCACTGAAAAAGCAAACATAAAAACAACTATGGTTATTTTCATTAAATAAGCGTGATTATTTATGCAAACTATTAACCCTTTTAATCTTCGGCCTCGAAGTTTTCACAGAAGTTTTTTGTGGATTTTGTAATTATTCATCTCACCAAAATTCATTAAGTTTTTTGTTGGAAAATTGATTAAGATTTTTCGCACATTCTATGTAAAACCGGTTAAGATTAAAAAGTTAATATGTCATGTATATTGTCTGCTTAGCTAGCAAACTGTTTATGTATTTTCATAAGAGCAAATTGTGCAGAAGAGCGGAAAAACTTAATTACTTAATAAATAAATTAAGAGAGCAATTTGATTTATTTATTTATATACATAGTACAGTTTTTCTTCTGTATGAGGGCCTCACTGGGCACAACCTGTGTCAAGGCATTCGTTTCCACTGTCGTATTTTTATTTATTCATATTAAGATTCACATTAAAAAAATTAAAAAAATAACAACGTATGTATCTAGTTACTAGTAACTCTAGTAATATTTTTCTAAATAATAAAGCAAATTAAATAATACCTAATAAAAATGGTAGGTAAAAAATAATGAATTAAAAAAATTAAAACTGTTCTCAAGAACAAAAAAATTAAAAAAAATAAATGACAACAATGGCAAACGAGAATACTTCCATATTTACGAGACCACTGCTTTAGTAGGGTGGCCATCTCGAGTCAGTTCTCAGGACCCAAATCATACAGACATTTTTTTGCAAATAATTAAAATTGCATCTCTTTTACAGCCTGGTTTCATATTTAGTATTTTATTTACTCCCACCATTTTTGTGTGTGTGAACAAGAAGCGCCCTAGCGTACAGTTGCCCGACATCCAGAACACCTACTTGTTCAAACACCTCTGCTGTGGGTGTTCTGATAAGGACCACGAGTACAGCTATTTCCAAGGTGTTTTTAGTACTTTTGCTGGCTCCTGCCCATGCAACTATTCTGTACTCTATAATAGTTTGGAAAATCGAGCAATATACTTAATTCAAGGTCTTTTCATCAAGAATGTGTCTTAAATGAACAAAATAAATTTATTATGAGAAATACTTTTGATAAATTTCCATACATCAAAGCATTAAACAATATTAAAACTGTTACGAAAATGTATGACATAAAATAACATTAATTAACAAGTATTTACATAATAATATATATATATGCATTCGATAAACTGAGAATTATAACAATTGCTACTGTATCAAATATAATAATTTACATAACATAATCGAGGAAAGAATTTTGCAAGTACTTTTTTCTCAATTCACAATCTGCTAGTTAAACTGACAATATACACAAATAATATACATACATATTATTCATTGGCATATTATGCATCTACATATTATAAGAAGCTGCAAGGAATTTTGTGTTTTTTTACATACATACTTGCCGGTGATACGGGAGGCAGGATACTTATTTGTTTTGAAGAATATTTAACTTGCGTGACATTTCCTTCCATATGCTAATAATATTGGAAACTCTAGATTTACAAGTTGGCCAGTAGTGATGATGTACAAAGAGATGCAAGAAGCCTATTTTATTATCAATATTTAGTAAAAAAAATACATTTGCATTCTTGTGATTTAACAACATATTTTAATTTTGGGGCCATTTTCAACGAGTTGTAAATAACTCACTATTAGAAAATGGGAATCAAGTTGGGGTAGAGTATTCATAGTGAATAACTATTTTAACTATTCAGTGTGTGTGGCCGCGTCTAGTGACGATACAGTTCATAATATGAATACAGATGATCATATTTACTGACTCACACATCTACAAGCACACATCTACACACACACACACATGCTCCCGCGCACAAACGCACAAATGTATGCAATCACGCAAGCACATACATACACTATATATTAGTTTAATTCCCTCTGATTTTACCACGTTTATTACATTTTTAAATAAAATTTGTATTCTTACAATTTAAAAAAAACATTTCTATTTTTGAGTAATTTTCAACTAACTTTGCTGTCTTCACCAACGTTTCGTATCGCATTGCAGTGTCCATCATCAGGGTTGAAGTCTAAGAAATTTTATGAAAATCAAGTTGCGGTTTATATAACATTATGCTTTTGCGGGGTGTCATTTTCGGATCTTATTTTGGAAATAATAGGCCTTTTTGTAGTAAATAGCATAAATTGATCCAAAATTAAAATGTAATTAATCGGGGCTCTGTAATAAAAGACATTAGTTTATTATATTATTAAGATTACCTATTCCCTTCTTCTATGGATTTGGCGTACGTCACATTGTCTTGAGTTTGTTCGTTCCCGTTGTTGAGGCGGGACACTGCATCAGAGCACTCCCCGGCCAGCGTTTCCAGCTTATCTTCGGCCTCCATGGCCTCCATCCTCTCCCGCACGTGGAACGGGTTCTTCCAACTGGAAGACATCTCCGGAGAGGAATTGGAACGCCGAACTGGGTGCCGCGATTTGTTCTGTAAAGAAATTTATTTCAAATATTTATTCGTAATATAGCGCAGAAATAATATTAAATAATGATTTTGATAAAAATATCAATAAAATTCCTTGGTTAAGTTTTGCTTTGTTTTATTTGACCAACAAGCGAAGATGCCTTTTTTTATTTTTTATATGTTAGTTGCATTATTCTTTTACCTTGCTTGTAATGTACAAGGTTAATATATACTTCAAAGCAATAGTTATTTATTTGTTTACTTAAAAAAAAATTTTTTTTTTTCTTTTAAATTTATATTAAATTTACTTCAATGAAAAACTTTATTTCGTTATTTTATGTAAGGATCGGTAAGATGTTTCGGCTGTGACCTGTTTCAAGAGGAAACCACAGAAAACTCGTCAGAAGAAGGCGGACCGTTGTAATTCGTCAACAGATCTTCCGATCCACTTGAATAGTGTTCGGCATTTGGTGTCCTGCTATCATTGATACCTTTTATTGCCTTTACTATATCTGTCATGTATAATGTTACCTCTCTTGACAAGTGTATAATGTTACCTCTCTTGACAAGCGAAGATGCCTTAGGCGAAAGCGTTCTATGGTCAAACTACAGACTATGAAGTTTTATCGAAAAATATCTGCAAAAACATCAATATTTCTGTGGCTTGGATCTAAAAGAGTCAATGTCAGATTTCATTCATATCTTACCAACATTTTGTAGAGGGTCAATTTTTTTATATTTATATTGAATTTAACATATTGTCCGTGATACTCCAATACCGCACAACTATCAATTGAATTTTTATGGTTATGTTGATATATTACTTGTAAAAATAGCAATAATTAAAAACAAACAGCTCTTAGTCCCTATAATAAACTTATTTCAGTAAAACATATTCGTGAAAAAAAAACAGGTTACGCGGTATTGTAGTATCACCGACGATATGATATATGATTAGAGGTAGAAAAATTATTTTGTTTGTAAGTTTTAATTGATTTTATTATGTTTAATGTGTTATGATTTTATAATGTTTAGTAAAGAATTATTATTATTAATAAAAATACACTAGCAGCTATTAAGCTGATGTGTGTAGATCAAGTGTACATGGTTATTATAAATTGATGTGCGCATCTAGGCGGTTTTTGAACACATTAACTGAACTAGCACCAATCACTTTCTCGAAAAGGCCATTCCATTTTTCCACAACTCTGTTTATCAAGAAGTTCTTCCTGGGGTTGAATGAGAAGGAGCTAGTGTTTAGTTTCAATGAATGACCTCTGAGATGGCAGTTTTCATTCATAGTGAACATTGATTTTATCTTGGGTACATTATATTGCTCAGTTAAGATTTTGAATGTTTCAATCAAGTCACCATGCTGCCTCCGCTCTTCCAGTGAACTTAACCCAAGCTCCCTCAAGCGAATGTTCCCAAATTATATAAAATGTCGCCCTCGGCAACGTACACACCCGACCCCAATGAGGAACATTATCCACAATGTAAAAATAAATAATACGTACATTGAAAAAATAATAAAGAATATACCCATACATAATAACTACAACTAGGTAACTTCCAAGTCAGCATTTTCGAGTTAACCACTAAAAACAAGTACTACATTCAAATCATCATAATATTATTTAAATGCATCACGACTTGTCTATTTTTAGCATTCATGGAGGAAGATACAAAGATGTATTTCAGTGGCAAACTTAAAAATCCTGATATTGAGTTTACCTAGTTGTAGTAATTACCTAGCAATATGCGATAATGTTTTATTATCAATATTCGTTTCAAACACGTCAAATAGTTCATTACAATGCCACAAAGAGATTGAAAAAGTACTCTCCTGTAATATTGGGATTTATGACATCGGTCCTTTTTGATCCAAGCCAGAGATTTAATAGATATTTCAATACAGGAGAAGAAGAGAAAAAAATATGGAAGTTTAGGGATTATTGAACATCCATATTTCTCGGATTCCTTCATCAATGGATTTTTGTGAAGAAAAAGAACCGAAGCCTTTATTTATGCGAGTGAGACTCTACGAAACGATTTCACATTTCCGCGTTTATATTACCTGTTCATCGAGAAAAGCTTGCGATGAAGGGTCATTAGGATTCATCTGCCCTTCCTCATCATCAGTATTGGTGCCAGAAGAGTTCTGTCTCTGTGGTGAGCCGGGAATATTAATCGGTCCGGTGCTGATTACATGTGACCTTGAACACACAAATATTGTGATGACAATCAAAAGGTAGTCAATACCCGCCATCTGCCTTCAATATATATAACAGTCGGCCATAGCAATATGTGCGGGCGCGCATAGTCAGCGATAATTATGTCCATATTTAAAGACAAACTTTAAGCTGTGCAAAGCATTAGGTGTTAACATAAGTTGAGTCCATTTTTTCCCAAATTTGAAAATGAGCACCAAAAGTAAAAGAAAATGGTAAAGATTTTACGTCATTTGAAAGAAGTACCTGATGGCTGGCACGATGCAGTGAGTGGAGGCGTGGGGTGGAGCGGGAGGGGCGGTGAGTCCCACTACACTGTCTGAGCTGGACTTCTGGATCTGCTCCGGCTGAGAGCCCCCACTGCCACTTCGTGACCGTGGGTCTCCATCTGACAACTGGGCACAAAACACCAATCATTTAATTTTATCATCACAATAACATCACATCCTCAGATCATTATTCACACATGGATACACCATTACACCATATCAATTCTTTACCAGGTATATCACCTGTTATTCCTTAATATTTTATTTATTGAATAGTGGCACTCCCAATTAAATCATAAGACTAAGCATATCACTTGTCATTACTTACCATATCACTTTTAGCATCCTGGAAGCCGCTGGAAGCAATGGAAGCTGCACTACCGAGGTGCTGCGGGGGAGCAGGGGCGCAGGGGGAGGGGGAGGGGCCCGAGTTGCCCCCCAAAAACAGAGAGGAGATGTCACTCAGTGGAAACTCACTCCACAGAGAGTCAAAGTTTACCTAAAAAACGGACATTTCAAATAATATTATACAACAAAGACACAAAAAATTTAAATGTCAGTATTCCGTTTACTCCGGTCAAAGAACCTAAAATTAATTACACTTAAACAAAACATACATCGACGAAGATTGAAAAAGACGTGGCATAGAAGTGAAGAACACGTGGAGTAGAATAAAATTTTAAAAATATATAGTCCTTTTCAGAATAGAATATTCATAAACTTTCAGTGCATTGATTTGTTCTTTTTAAATCTTAACATAATATTGCATTGAGATACGCTGCATTATTTAACAATGCAGTTCCCTATGCACCACCGGTTGGGGATAAGGGTTTGATGATGAAGATATTTTTACTCTAAATAATGATGATTGTTCTATTCCTCTAATGGAAAATCGTAAGTAATAAATAATATATTAACAGAATAACTTTTAGGTTCCCCATAAAAATAAATTGATAATAATGTGGTATTGCAGTATTACTGACAATGTGTTTCTTAGTTGCAAAAATTTTAATTCATTAAAATCATTTTTGATCATAAATTATGTAATTCAAACCTGGTTCTGTATTCTCATGACCCAAGACACGTCTCCTGTGGGGCCCCTCACATGGACCTCCGCCCAGCCCCCACACCAGCAGCCACACTGCAAGCGGGACTCTGAGGCTCCCGACCCACTGCCTCCCATGATGTGCTCCAGCCGCGGGGGCAGTGCACTGAGGTAACCCTTCTCCTCCGACGACTGGAAAACAGAAAGGTCTGATTCAATACAACTGAAAAAAAGAAACACCTTTTTTACTCTTATTTTTTACATACATTTTTTAATATTTTTTATTCAGAATAATGTCCCCTCTCTGGGATGCCCTGCATTTTACATATTTTAACATTTTACGCTTTTTTTATGTTCCATCCCTCAGCCCTCTCGTGTCCAATGGTGAACATAGGCCTTCCCCTTAGATCTCCACATCTTTCTATCCTGAGCCAATCGCATTCAACCGGTTTCTGCAACCCATCTTATGTCATCAGACCACCTTACCTGAGGCCTGAGGACACTTCTTCTGCCTTTTCTGGATTCATTCCAGGACTTATTTAGTCTTTCTAGAGTCTGTGGTTCGGGCTGAATTATTTCACCTACTAGGCAACGCCTGTAAAATACTTTTCATTTTATATACATCTTTTCATACCAGTTGGTTTAATCAACAATATTTTGTGTATGTCAAAATGTTTGTGGACAAAGATGAATCTCACCCACATCAATAAAGGTTTCAGCTCTTCAAAAGTGAACAGATGGAAGAGTTAAGAAAATGTAGATGTTAAAATATAGGTGGAATGCTAAATGTTACGCAGCTTGTAAAGTGCCCACATAAACCAGCCAATGGCGGGTTATAAGTTCTGTAAATACCAAAACTTCCATATTACCTAATCAAAAATGTTTGCAATTAGAGCATAGATACCGGTTTTCGATAATATAATAAAACCGGAATATCGGACCAAAAACTCGATATTGAAAACACTAATATTGACTTCTCTATTACTAGAATTTCAATATTAGATGAGATTTTTTTTATTTTGTCTGGTTTTTTGTAAGGTAATTCTGTATCACGCTCCTTATTCTGCTCATTCAACCAATTATCAACCAATGCTAATTTTGTTCGACCAAATTCCGTCAGTAGCATCAGTAGCGTCAGTAGCGACAGTAGCTTCCTAGTCATTTTAGTTAACATTACAACTACAAGCTGTACCCACCTAATATTTTCTTAATTTAGATTTTATTTCATACTTACAGACTTACTTAAAAGATCATAATTTTTGTACGGTTTGTTTAAATATTTTAAATTTTGTTGAATTTGTTCAAAAACATAGCATAGCATGTTTAAAGAAATGTATGTATTTGTTAGGTTAAAGTTGAAGACCTCAAAAATAAACAATGAATTTAAATAATTATTATTGATTTAGTTTAAAACACTTTTATTTCCCGGATTCCCATCTTTTGAAATGATTTTAACTTGAAAACTGAATACGGTGAAGCAAACAAGATTATGATTTTTAAGTATTTATTTTAGCATAAAATATCGAGAAAATATCAAAATACCGGGTTTCCGATGTTTGAAATCGTAATATCGAAAAAAAACCGGTATTAAAAAAATGGTCCTATAGTCTATGCTCTAGTTGCGATAAACTTCAATCTGATCAAACGAAGGAACACTAGACCGGTGATTTTACATTATGTGATTTACGGTGGTATTACAAAAAAATATTAGAAAAAAGCCTCGTATGTTTAAGCAATGCAATAAATAACTGAAGCAAGAAAAAAATATATATTTCAATCTGATAATATCTAATTCGAAGTCATTTACCTGCTTATTGGCCAAACTTTCAAGCTTGAGACTAAGTTGTGCTGGTTGGGGTGGTTCTGTACTTCCCTTGGGTGATCCAGTGTGCACTTCATTCTTATTCTCCGATGAATTTTGGCTATTACAAACAAATCACAATTAATATCAAAGGTTGATTGGAGTATTTTCTTAAAAAGATATTCTTACTTGCCAATGTGCTCTAAACTAACAGATTTGATTAAAATTGTGGTGCGATTTATTTTTTTAAAAACCCACAATACAACTTGTGACTTATGAGAGTTAATTGATATGTTCCACCCCTGACCTATTCCAGGAACGATTTCATGTTGAACACCTCCTATATACACCTGATCTAGCTCCCAGTGATTACCGGCTATTCCCAAAACTCAAAGAACATTTGCGTGGAATAAATTTTTGGACGACAATGAGGTTATGTGCTGTGCAGATGAGTGGATGGCAGGGGTTGGACAAATGTTCTACCAGGAAGCTAAAGAAATGTTAGAGCATAGCTGGAAGTGCATACAAGTCAGTCCAGGGTGACTAGAGATGAGTGTTTTGGCTATTTAAAATGAGTAGCGGTTACAGTTACCAAACTGTTTTGTGAAACGGTTCCTAAAATATCAGTCCAGCACGAAAAATCTGGTACAAGCAGCTGCTGAAACAGTTTCACAGAAGTAAATTAAGTTCGCTTATGAACACAACTCCTCGAACGGAATAAATAGTGCAAATTATTTTTAGAAACAGTTTCTCAAAGCAATTTAATCTATAGTAAATAGTTTTTCTGTACTGTAGCAATTTAATTTTTTGTGAAACTGTGTCGGCTGTTTTGGGAGAATAACTGTTTTAAAATAAACATTTTTTTTCTTTTACCACCCCTAAGGGGGACTACGTCTAAAAATAAGATACTAAATAGGTCGGGGGTGAAGTATATCAATCAACCCTTGCATAGTCAACAGCAAAAAAACAAAAATTTGGGCAAAAATAATAGGAATAACAGTTCTAAGAATCTAGAATGAATTAGGTTTGGACCATACTTCAATAAATAATATTAAAATATATTTAAAAAATATGGATTACGAAATCAAACGCAATAAAACATTTAACTATTACTTATAAGTTCTCTAAAATTTCTAAGAAAAAAAAACTAGCTACCATAAGAGAAACATCCAAAATTATTTTTTAAAGTAAAATATGCAGGAATTTTATAATTTCCAAATAATATATATAATATTGAAATTGGCACAAAATTCAAAATGTAGGTATGTAATATTATGATTACTGCAACATATGTACTGGAAATATAACTCTTGGTGCTGTCGACAAGTATATTTACCTTGGGCACAAAATCAAATTGGGAAAAATAAATCAAACTGCGGAACTGCCTAGATAAATTGGGTTAAGTTGGGCTGCTTTTGGAGAGGTGAAACATGTTTTCAGAAATGAGAAAATTCGAAATAATCTAAAGGCGACAGTCTACGACTCTTGTATTATGCCGGTGGCAACATACGGTCTAGAAACCGGATCACTCACTGCCAGAAGCGACTATAAAATTAAGTGGACTCAGTGGTGTATGGAAAGACAAATATTGGGCATCTCCTTAAAAGACCGAATAAGGAGATACGACGCCATACAAAGATATTGCAGAAAGAGGGGAAAGACAAAAATGGCAGTGGGCGGGTCATGTGGTGAGACAAGAAGTTGATAAGTAGACCTCTAAAATACTGAATTGGAGAACCTACGAAAATCAAGGAAAAGTAGGGAGACCACAGAGGAGATGAACTGACGACATTGTCGAACTTGTGGGACATGGGTGGAAACAGAGTGCCGAGGGAAAAAAAAAAAAAATTTCGGAAGAGGCCTTTATCCAGCAATGGAGAGAAACGAGATGACAAGAAGAAGAAAAACATTATGATTATTTTTCTGATCTCTGATAAAATAAAATAGGAGTAAAATGTCATATTGAGTATATAATTTGATTGAACTACATACTTTATACCACAATTAATGACAGTGATATTTTTTTTACTGAATAATAATTTGAAAATCTAAGTGATGTGGATAAAATAAATCTGAGTGGCTAACAGAAGAGTCGCAAACTGTTTGTTCGTATGTAGAAACGGGAGCAAAATACAATTTTGATAGCATTAACGTGATATAGCCGTATGGAATATGAACGAACTAATGAAATGAAGGCATGACATGCTAAGGGTTCTGAGGAACAATAAATGGAAAATACCTTTTGAATTTTTAAATGCACTATTGACACTGTTCAACTTTTAATTCAGCCTACTCAGAAATAATAAAAAAAAATAACAACTCCATATGGTTTTATAAAAATGCCTATACATAATTTTTTTAATTCTTTGTTGCGCTAAATGACAATTCTCGTGTATTTAAAATTAATTTTAATTGGGTAAGTAAGCTTATAACGCAAAAACATCCAGTTGAGTGCATATAATCAAAGTGAGTAAAATGTAGTTTTACATCATTTCTTATAAAAAAGAGTAATAGATTTTTTTAAAGTTGCTGCAAAATCAATGAGAAGCCCAAGCTACTTGTTGATAGAATCAGTTAATTAAAAGAAGATTCTCGACTATCAGCACAAAACAGTTGTGAAAAAGAACAGTATCAGAAATAATAAAATCTCCATGCTTTCTTTTTAGTATTAGGTAAGTTTGACCAAACAAATAGTAAAAATTTGCTGAAGAATTTCTTAAGTGGTAATGCAAGCAAATAATTTAAATACATGGTGTATGTTAATTATTTATTTTATATAAACGGCATA
Organism: Micrasema longulum; assembly: GCF_059751315.1. Taxonomy (NCBI): domain Eukaryota; kingdom Metazoa; phylum Arthropoda; class Insecta; order Trichoptera; family Brachycentridae; genus Micrasema; species Micrasema longulum. The sequence goes on from NW_028277299.1 coordinate 150,344, forward strand.
AATTGCCTTTAACATAATCATGAAAAGTGTAAAATAATTGTAAACATAGACCAAATCTAAGAATGTTATGTGGGTACGAATGCAATGATGATTAATTATAATTTAAAGGGGTAGTAAAAGAAATGTGTGTAAATTTATTGACACAAGATTAAAACAAATAATTGATTAAATATCTTTATGTATTTACATAATTTGATGTATGTATAGCTCATTGAAACATTTGAGATTTATATATTAATGAAGATACTAAACAACATTGATTAATGGGGTATTAGTCAATCACAATGGAGTCCTGGTGAAGACCTTTATGAAATTGGAAAAACAAGAATGAAATTAGGAAAACATGATATCTCCGGCAAATGCGTGGTAAAATTATGTATGATAGGTGGTGGACAAATGACGAGATCCTTGCATCATGTAAGGCCGAGATAAGCATTATAGACAAAATAAAAAAAAGGGTTCTGCGTTGGTTTGGACATGTAGAGCGAAGAAAAAGGTATATGGCATTTTATCCTCTCCCCCTACCCCTACGGGAAACAGCGTGACGGTTTTTTTGTTTCATTACACTATTAATATGGTTTGTTAAACTAGTGGTTTGACGAACAGTATTGATAGTTTGACACTCCATAATGACAAATTTGTCTTAATTCTGAAGAATTATCCGGATGCTTTGAAATCCTAAATTATCTGGGGGCGTGGCTTTAATAAAATTGACAGTGCAAACGCTCTATGCTTCAATATCGTCATGGAGAAAGGTAACTTTTTTTTTCTAACTGCTTCTCTGAATGATCACAAAATGTGTTGGGAGATAATTTTAAATTATTTACCAACACGAATCAGATCTGCCCTGCATGGTGGAACTTATAGCAATTACTTAAATAAAACCAAATAAAATTAAGAACTTGACAAATTGATAGAGATTATTAACTTTACTATGTCAAATGCGACGAGAGACGACATAAATGAGAGAATTAACAGTCTTCTCTCATTCTAAAGTAATTGTTGCAATTGTCCAATTCATTTCTCAAGAGCATTTATTGCATGATATATTGGTTATGTTTTAAAATACATTTTTGTGCGCAACAGCTTTTGTGATGTTTACTTTTTGATGCAATTATAAGTACAACTATGGCGGCTCTTCTTCTACTATCCATCTTCAAGGCACAAACACAAAACACTCTTTTCTTCACAAGTCTCTTTTCAGTAAAATTTAATTTGCATACTGATGTCTGTAAAATTGATAGTTCAAAAACCCGACCTTTAATATTACATTCTTAAAATGTGTGTGATATAGTAGTTTGACAAACCATATTGATAGTGCAACAGGCCCCATTAATCTAGTGTGGTAACATTTAGCTAAAGATCAATTTTACTCGACTGTTATGAAATCCATAGGCACCTCAAAAACATTTTAAATCAAGATTTTAAAAAGAATGCAAATATACCAAACATATGTTCGAAAATTAGTGGAAGTACACAGATAAAAATATGGAGATGAAAACATGCTAAAATATAAATAAACATTTAGGAAGTGTACTTTAGTGGAGGGAGAAATAGCATAATGAATATCAACCAAAAGTGATAATAAAATTAATTATTGCGTGTAAGGACTCTTCTCTTAACCATGAGAAATAAGAACCTCTCTTTTTTAGATATAGTGAGCTTATACTACAAATATTGTATATTTTAATCGTTATAAAATGTACCTTTTCTTCAATAAGGCTATGCATTTCATTATATATTTTAAGTATTTCTGGAATGATTTTTTAATGAAATCTCACTCACAGTGGGTATTTCCCTTTGGCCAGACAAAGTATTGTTTATCCTATAATATCCCTGTTTTTTTTTTTTTTTATTGTAGTGCATTCATGTTCAGTTAAATAATTACAAAATTTAGAAGTGGGCTACTTTTACTACGAAAAAAGGTTTTTGAAACTAGAAATATTGTATTAAAATATGTAGATAAATATAAGGGAAATAACATATGTAAATATACAATAATTACAGTTCTTAGATGTAAGTCTATATATCAGAAGAAAAAAATGACAAACGACATTACATATTATGAGAGCCACCAATCTACTTTTTGTGACTTGCCTGTGGAGACATTCCACAATAAATATTTGACCTTCCGAATGTACAATCACAAACTGTAAATGTGATAATTAAAAGATAAAAGCATGTTATGATTAAATATCTTTAAAAATCAAATACTTCTCTGTAATTTATTTATATTCTTACGATTTATCAAAATATTTAAATTTTGAACAAGTAGTAAATAACTCGCTGCTATAAAATGGTAATCAAGTTGTGGTTAAGTAAGGTACGAACCTCTGGTCCGTGAGTTGGGGCATTACCATAGGACGACAAACTGATTCAAACACTAAATAAATTCTCACGAGTCAGAAAATGCTGGTATCAATTAATAATTATCTTTATTTTGTACTAAAAAACCATCGCCTACCAATAAATTTCAGCAAGAAGTTACTACATTAAGGAGTGTATTAAAAGCATGCTGAGACTAAAATGATCCTAAACAGAGTAGGTAATTGCAACGGTTTACCGGGTGGTATGACCAGAAAGGCTTTGGAGTGACATAGTATAGTACCCGGATGGCGGATACAAAACATTGTCCGAAATGGAAGAAGAGGAATATGTGGTCTCGTTACTTTTGCTGTGTTGTAGAGTATACTTTGTGTATCTTCGAACAAAAAAGAGACACATAAACAGTGTCCGTGAAAAAAATTTAAACTTTAAAACTATACAAACTAAGTTTTATTCAAGTTTTAATGGTATTGTATTATTGCAAAATAAAATACAGAAATGCGAATTCACTTTTAGAAAATAATTTATGTGAAATGTCTACCAAGGAGATGAATTCACCCATCTAAGCAAAATACCATATCGTCAGTGATACTGCAAAGTCGAAAAATAAAGGGGGAACCTTAAAAGCGTTCTGTTAATATATGACTATTATTTTAATCAACCAAAAATACCCCTGAAGTATCTATCATTATTCAAAGTAAAAATAACAATAATTCAAAACTAATGGCTCTTAGTCCCTAAAGCAAATTTATTGCAGCAAAATATTTTCATTAAAAAAAAAAACAGCTTATGAGGTTTTGCAGCATCACCGATGATATTCCTAAATATGTTTCATGGGAAATTCTTGAAACTTTATTGCAAATATTTATAGTAAAAACCTTGACCAACTTACACCTGTCTGTTTTTGGCTGGTTGGAAGATAATTGTTTAAATCAACAAGCCCGCAAATGTACATACATAATGTAAAAAAAGTTGGAAAACTTTTTTTTTCAGTTGCAATAAATTAGGCAGTTTGTTGATGTAATTTCTTGAATAAGGAAACCCACATAAAAAAAATAATTATTAAATGTAAATTATTTTCCTAAAGTAAAACCGGATTTGTGTACTCCAGAACCTCATTTTACACGGGGGATATGTTGCACGCAGTACCGTGTAAAAAAGTTACTATCACCCTCCCTTTGCGCATATCTTCTGCGCCTAGTAAGTAAAGGACGATGTAGGGAATTCAGAAACGAATATTTTCACTATTACGTTTCATTATTAAATTAATGTTTAAAATATTTTTTCATTTTTCATTTCGTCATTTTTATTTTGAAAGTATCTAAAAGGAGGTTCCAGTGTGTTTTATTTTGCGATAAAAAACTTTATATGAAAGCTTATAAAATTTTATTAATTAATTTTAATCTTGAAAACCATTAAGTGAACACCTTTATTATCAATGATGGATATAAATGCTACAAATAATTTTAATGTGATGAAATAATACGTAATTATTTTTAACAGCTATCCAACGAGTGAAATTTTAAAATGAAAATGATTTTTTGTGTTAAAATGAACATGGTAAAACATTTAAATGAATCCACAAAATATATAAAAATGTTAATAAAAAAAGCCTCGAGTTGTCTTCAGTACACACCCGGCTTATTCAATATTTTTTTATTAAATCTATTTATGTACTGAAAAATTAAAATAATCATTCCCCCTTACCAACTTCAATTCATATAAGTTATAGATTACTTTTAAAACAAATTAATAATAAAATATTATACAAAATGACATATAAGCTTGAAGCAACTTATGTGACATCAATGAAATGAAAATGAAAATCAATATTGTTAGCTTAGTTAAGGATAGGTGCATATGATAATTACCTTTTGATGTCACCGTCGACGGTCTTAAGCAATCCTTCGCTGGATCCGCGATCAGATTCCGAGCCCGCTGTTAGAGTTCCGGAAGTTCCAGTACCTCCAGTACCATACGGGCTCTGTACAGAATCAGTGTGAGCTTTACAAAGCACGAGACACCTAAAAGGGAAGTTAAATTTATAAATTTCAGACAACTATTGCACGCATTCATATAAATACATCAAGTTCAATGTATAAAAAGAAAATGAATTTTGTATTTGTATAAAATAAATAAGTACGCATCCCTTTTGGTATATATGCGTCTTTTCCGATGTGCATGAGTCTCTTTCGATATGTAAGAGTCGCTTTTGATATATAAGAAAAACTTTTAATATGTAATTCACTTTAAAAGTCGCTTTAAGAATCAATTTAAATATTTAAAAGTCACCTTATGTAAAAGAGTCACTTTTAATCCGCATGTGTTCATCGTACCATACGACATTTCTTAGGCATCCAGATGTTTTACTAACTGAGATGGATATGTTCTAATCATCACTGCCACTATGACTGGTTTGTTGCTGGTTTTTGGCTTATATATTGTTGTGTTATATTTAGTTATAAAGGTGCTAAACTTGCTTCATATCTTTGTTGTTCTCAATTGTGTTTTTTTTTTTAATGTTAATATTATTTAAGTCCCGAGTTGTTGTAACTCCTGGGAATGTAATTCGTATGTATTATACTTGTAAAATACTTTGTGTTATATGATTTATAAATAAATAAAATATGTAAGAGTCGCCGTTGGTATGTAGGAGTAACTTTTAATATGCAAAGGTCATTTTCAATAAACAAAAGTCACTTTTTATGAGTAAGGGTCAATCTTAATATAGAAGAGTCACTTTCAATATTTATGTCATTTTAAATGTGTACGAGTTTATTTTAATATGAAGGTCACCTTCGATTACTTTTAATAAGAAAAAGTCACTTTTAATATATAAGTCATTTTGATATTTATGGGTGTGTAAGTCTATTTTAATATGTAAACCAGCCTTCTATTGCACTTATAATATGATACACATAAACATTATAGGTAAATAAATCAAATTAAACATGACACGAGTAAAAATAAATACAGGTAAAATTGTAATATAGAATATATAAATTTAATTTTCATTCAACAGATAAAAAAGTCAAATCAAATTACCTGTCACACAGTCCCTGGCGGAGCGCATTTTGGGCACATCCTGATGTTGTAATAGAGATGATCTTTTGCCCCACGAGCCACATCATGGTCTGTCCACCCGACAAAAGAAAATCCGCCGTGTGCAACCTAATGACAGGAATCATTTACATAATTCAATTCTGATTTGAAACCCCTTACTTAAAATCATTGTCACCATCATACCCCTTCCGCACCTAATGATGCATAGGGGACTGCATTGGTACACTAAGTGGAGCGTATATCGATCACCTGTTACATGAAGGTGAGGTGATCAGCCTTACACTTCAGGTGCCAGTTCAGGAACATGAAAGATCACAGTGTGAAACCACCTTTCCAAACAATACTTCACGTCGACCTTCCCAGGAAGTGAACCTGGGGCCTCAAGCATGGTAGGCAAACGCGCCAACGACTACACAACAAGGCGAACTTATCTCCACTAAATTTCCTTATTCGGAATTATTACCTGAGAGTAACCATTGAGTCAAAAGCACTCGTCCAGGATTCTGGTTCTATTTCACACGCAAAACTGTATTCCTCATCCGCCTGGAGAATAATCAACACATATGTATAAAGGACTTCTAGCCGCAAGAGCTTCGCTCTTTAGAATAACTTACAAAATTGTGTTTTATAGAAATATGAGTTTAAAAATAAAAAAATAAAGAAAAAAATTAACACTGTACAAGTTTTCAAGAACAGGTTGTCCAAGTTAGGAGGACTAAATTAAATTGGAATACAAATTATTATATAATATTCCCAGTTTGAGAAATAAATGTATTATGTCACAACAAACGATGGTGCAAATATACCTTTTAGGGGCCAATATACTGGGAGAATAGGTGTAGCGTGCCAACAGATCTATGCAAGTCTCAGTAAGCTCGATGTGGAAGGTAACGGATGCCTCGTGCAGAGTTGGCTCTCCTAAGGGCAGCTGTTTTGGCAGTTCTCTGCGTCGGGAGCCCTACAAAATTGATTTTAATAGTGACTATTTTACATATATGTATATTATGCAAATCATTTTGAGTGCGCTGTTAGGATCTCTGTCAAGTACTAAATTGTTTTATTTATATTGAGTTGCCAGTTTCACTAAACTGCGATTCAATTGACACCCATTTTGAAATGTGTAATTTTCGTAGTTTTTATATATGAGAAACGCACGAGGATCGACCTCTTTCCCATCTGAACTCGGAGGAGTTAACACCGAGCCTGTCCCCTTGTAATGGAGGAGGCCCACAAGCAACTACACAACCTGGTTTAGAAGATAGAATAACAATACTAAAGTCCACTGCTCTAAAAGGCGCTTTAAATAATAAAAAAAAATCAACGCCTATAAAGCTATTAATAATAAGAATAAGACTAAACAATAATAAATAGTAAGTGCTCCATCATTCGCTGACAGCATATTTAGAAAATAAGTAATGACTTTAATTTGTTTCAACAGAGAGGGAAAACAAGATAATCATAAGCCCTGTAAATGCCTAGACTTCCATATTTTACTCTCAAAAATGTTTTTCCTCTGTTGCAACAAATTTGAATCTAAATAACTCCAAAGGAAGGAATTCCAGCCTGTCTACAAAAATTTGGACATACTCAAAACATTTATTTATTTATTAAGGAAATCATACATAAAACAAGGTACAAAAGAACAATTAAAAGAAGTAAGACCAATACCAAACATTGTAAAAATTTAAGTTTAACTTTTGATACACATGAAAAATATCAATATTCACGGCGTATTTATTACCCAAATTGTGAAACCTTTTTGACAAACTCTATAGCAAAGTAAACATTGGGTAGATTTGATCTACCTCCATATTAAAGTAACTTGGGAATGTTCTGGCAAAAACATGGTATTAATAATTTTAAATTACTAACTTGTTCTGTTAAACTTGAACTTCTCTTCCTGCTTGAAGAATCCTGATTAACCTCCATAAAATCTTGATGAAGTTTACCTTCTTCAATGGGTTTTAATATATTACTGTGAAGGCACTGAAAATATAATAAAAGTTAAATTTTGTACTTTTCATTAAAATTCCATTATTTTTGTTAAAAAAAAAATTCACTGTCAAATTGTAACCTACTTAGGCAGATACTTACGCCCGAGTGAAAATTGGAATACCACACGCCAGAAGGCCCAAATACAGTGGTAATTTACAGCACAGCACACCCAGGCTTGAGAAAAATCACATTACATTTTTGTGTTCTCACCGGGAATCGAACCCGGATCTCTCCGTTTGTGAGTCTGACCACTACACGGAGGCCGCCGCATATTTCAGAGTTTCCGGTTTAACACCTCTGGCTTTTGAGACAACACTTTAATATTAAAGCAATGAATTGCTGCAAAGGCAAAACTCACCTGTTTGATGAATTTGACAGAATCCCTTCTGAATGGCAGGCGACATTTCAAGAACCAGGCTGCCGTGACGTGATGTGCCAAGGACACAATGTAATGATTGTATTTAAATGGGTTGGTGTATGGAAGGAGAATGGCAAAAACTGACATGTATTGGTCTCCCACAAAGGAGGCGAAAACCGTTGGCAAACGAGTCAATGCTGAAATAAAATACAAGTAACATTTTACAAAAACATAACAAGTACACATCTAGAATGAAAGTATTCAAATTCTGATTGAATTGTGTGATGATTTATTGATTTTAAATACTTTTTTTAAGTACATTTTATAGTCCTTGTTTTTCTTCTGTATGAACACCTCACTGAGCACAATCCTTGTTTACACTGTATAATTCTAAAATAGACATATTATTCCATTACTGGATACATCTGAGGTATAGCAAATATTGCGATGCCATCGTCAATTTTTCAAAAAAAGAGATAGACAATCACGATACACATGCGATTATTCATGTAAGTTATGTTTGTTATATTTTGTTGTAATTTTTCTAGTTATTAAGTTTTATCTACCTATATGTATTTTACTGTAAGTATCTCTTTTCTGTTAAATACGCGCAATCAGGTTTTAGGTGGGTTTTTTCTGATAGTGCATATTTTTTATTTTTTTATTGACATAAACGGCAAATCTGCTTTTTACAAAAATTTATAATACTAACATATTTGGCTTAATATGTATATATATTTTTTAAAAACATAAATTTCCTTTTACCCAAGGTTTATAAAAAAAAAAAACCTAAAAATTATACAACATATTCAGTAGAAAGTTTAAACAATTCAATAATAAATGTAAAAAGCAAATTAAATAAAAAAATATTTTAAAGTAATATAACAAGAAAATCATAAGTACTGTTTCATACTGCTGGGCAAAGTGAACAAAACATTGTATATGTGTATTATGAAATGCACAATTAAATAAATATAATTACCATTCACCATCTTTGAAAAAGTTCAATAGGTTTGTTCCATAGGAACAATACCCTACACTAAATATATCCGATACGTGGGAATAACTAAATATATCCGATACGTGGGAATAACTATATATATATATCACATTTATGTTGAAATTTTGTTAATTTGGGTACATGTTTATTATTACAAATATTATTTTTTGTTATTCTTGTACATGTATTTTTATTGTCTATTGTTTGTATCCATATTGTTATTCCTTTCTGTTTATGTTGTTTTAATGATTATTATGATTTGTAAATCTATGTAACTTATTTTTGGCCGATGTTATCATGTTTTGGTAGAATGCTTTCTGTGTAACTTTTTATCATAGAAATGATAGTATTTGGCAGTTGTCAAAATTTTGAACAATGTGCTTAAAAATATAACTAATTATCTATTTATTCCATAAATTGGATTGTATTTACGGATAAAACGATATGTCCGTTTTGTTTTTCACAGCTGCAAAGCAATTAAAACATTTTTTATCACAAACGACGGCATATTTCTATGTAGTATCATGTCTAATCGCAATGAAAGTCTATTAGAGAATGAAGACAAGGAAGGCAATTACTCGCTAATTTGAATGCCATTTTCTTTGTGCTAGTAATGTGTTTATTCAATTATACACTATTGATATAATTTATGCATCTAGTTAAATAGTTACATTAGTAACTAAATGACTAAATAATAAAGCAAATGAAATAATAATAAAAATATTGGGTAAAAAAATCTAATTTAATAAAATGAAAACTGTCTTCAAAAAAGAAAACGATAAAAAATTGTGAAAATAATACGAGTAGAATATAAAGCTCGTAAGACTTGTGCAAGATTTGAACCAATGAGTATTGTGTTGTGTTACAAACAAATTGGGTGAAATCTGTGGTCACTTTTAGGAAAATTAGAACTACTGATGGTTCTCACACACAAAACCGCATTCTTCGTCCGCCCAGATATGGAGAAAAACAGAATCTTACTTGATAAAAATTCTAGAATAGGAACTGCAATATAAACAGTGGCGGATATTTTGGAGAGATCCAACAGCACTTCAGGCAGAAGCTTCACCATAGTATCTCTCATCTCCAAGGTGAATATAGTGAGAGCTGTCACACACTGCTGCGCACATCGGGATACTACAAACATTTATCAAAATTAATTTACACAAATATAAAGTAGATCATAAGCCATGTTCATAATAATTATTTTGTACTTTATTTCTTTAACCTGTCATAACCCATGTAACCTTTGACAGAACTAACTCTCTGGATTTACCTCGTATATAGAATCTTTGGATATATCAAATAAATGTACCAATGCAATTATTAAAAAGACAGTTGTTTGGAATCATAAGTTTTGAAACAACAAATGATTACCTAATCCAAACTTTATTAAGCGGTTAATGATCCGCTGCTGAGGTTGGGGGTCGAGGTGGGCGTGGTACGGGGCGAGGCAGGTCAACACGGGCAGTACCGAGTAGTGGAACTCGGAACGGGAAAACATTTTGCCCGTGACCCGAAGGCTGGAGGGAAGAGAATTGTCTACTACCTGGAAACCAAATACATATTGTTTAATGAAAAATGTATTTAATGTTTACATTCTAAATTTGTCTTGTATGTGTTCACGCAATACTAGAGTTCGACTCATATTGTTGTAATGACCCATCAACTAATGATCCAATAAATACTTTTCTTTTTTCATAGATTGAGTTTATCTACTGACATTTCTTGGTACAATAGGGAAATATCAGGTTTTTTTTTACATTTTTAAAGTAATAAAGTTTTATGAAATACTGTCCAGTAAAAAAAAATTTTTGCTTATTATTAATAAAAATTATTATAGCATAAAAAATACTTTTAAATTTGTGATTTTGAATTCCCGCAAAGCCAGTGAACGTATTCATGTGTATTTGTTCCTGCCATTGAGATTTTTGTAGAACAATTTCATGAATCTTGACGTCACAACAACCAAGGCCAAACACATCGCGTTTTTCTACTAACATATTTTTATTGAATTTCTTTTTTACATTTATGCATGAAAACATTTCTCTACAATATCCATATTGATTTTGAAAATACAATTAATTATTCTAAATCCATTTCATATATTTTTATTGGTAATCATATTATGTAAAATTTTCCTATTGCATTTTAATTGTACAAGAAAAATTGTGAAAATACTTTTTTTTTTTTTTAAATTGTAAAAAAATAATTTTAAAAAAATTATTACCTAACTATTTTTAATCGCTTTTAACTTTCCTTTGAAACTCATATTTTTCAAAGGAAAGTATGTAGTTTAAAATAACCATTATTTTTTTCACATTTATTATTTTGTTTAATTTACCTTTTAATTGTTTTTTATCTTTCACAGCTGTTTCTTTTTTGTTGATACTTTTAACTTATTAATATTTTTTTTTCTTTGAATCTCCATTTTTACTATATCAAATGTTGCATCTAATGTTTTATTTTATTTTGTAATACTACCGTTTCATCTTTACTACTGTTTCATCATGTTTTTTTTTTCATATTTTATTTTGTAATATCACCATATAAGTGACTGAATAATTTAACTAAAATCTTGATGTTTTGGACTTGCGTGATTAATGACCTGGACAATCAACAAACAAAATAAATAATTAACTTACCATTGAACATAGTGCAGTGGCAAGGTGATGAATATCGTTGCTATTCTTTGACAAAACTAAGGCCTTGTTCTGCATTATTTTGGGTATTTCCCTCAGGACCATCTGCAGTACTGACCAGTCCTTCTCGTGCTTCAGGCAGGTGACTATTGTGTTGCACGCCTTTCGAATAGACACATACGCTATCTGGGACTAGAACACAAACCAACAGGTAGGGGAAATGTTTAGGAAGAAAGTAAAATTAAGCGTTACACAAAACCAGATGGATATTTACTCTTTTTTCATTCAATATTTCATCCCATAGCACTGATGCTTTAGCAATCTGAATTTAAGCTTTTTTTTTTTAAACCCAATAAGTTGAACTACAAAAAAGACAACTGTAAGATTCTAATGATGTTTTTCTGGGTGATGTCCTTGATCTGGGCTGATGGACAATGCAATGCCGAACAAAACAGTGGGAAGAAGGGTGAAAAACATACGGTAGGTATAATCACTCAGAAAAACGTCATCAGTTTCAAAAAGACCGAGAAATTCAAGAGTATTTAATTTTCTACGAATGTGAATGGCCCGATTTGGAGTCATTTTATTCCCTTCTTAAAAATGTTTTCCCTCTCTGTTAAAATAAATTAAAATATGGATAACTCCCTAGGGAGGAAATCCAGCCAGTCTGCAAGCATTTGGACATACTCAAACATTGTTGAATTAACTACCTGGTAAAAGAAGAAGAAAAAAATGGAAAATTGTTTTCAGGCGTTGCCTGGTAGGTGATTTGGTTCAGCAGGATGAATCTCACCCACGTGATAAAGGTTTCCGCTCTTTTACTTCACAAAGGTCAACAGATGGAGAAGAGTTGAGGAAATGTGAATGTTCAAACATGGGCAGAATGGTGAATATTACACAGTGTGTAAAGTGGCCACTTAAACCAGCCAATGATAGGTCATAAGCCCTGTAAATGCCTAGACTTCCATATTCCCTTCTCAAAAATGTTTTCCCTCTCTGTTGAAATAAATTTTAAAATGTTATTTTTTGGTTTGTCTATGATTCAACTCAGCACAGAACAAAGGTCACATGGAATTAGAACATAGTTAATTTTGTAATGAGGAAATTCAGTGCTACAGGAAATTGGGGACAAAAATGTTTTCTTACATTTAAAAATTAGAGCATTTAATTGTGTGGCAAAATTTCTCAAAAATGCATGAAAATGGTTTTAATAAAAATTACTTTGCAACGTCACAGGACCACGTGTTTTCGATAACCAATAATTTATAGCGTTATATTGTTGTGATAACCGGCATTTAGCGTGTTTTCGCGTTTAGCATGTTTTGACATATTTTGACGTTTTAGCGTATTTTGAAGTTACGTTTGGTTTGTTTTGACGTTTAGCGGATAATTTGTACGGGGTTCACAAGTTTCAAATGTTAGGAATACTTGCCGACCTGAACACGTGACGATGCGAGTGGTGTAACTTTGAAGTTTTAATGGGGATTTTCAAAATTACAAAACTTAAAAAAATCATAGCGATGATAATACGAAATATAATATTTTTTTGGTTTAGTTTGGTAGTCTATTAACAAATGTAAATATTTTTGAAACCAATGAACTTCCTCATTATGTAATACAAGGACAGACAAATACAGTACAGTAAGGGAAGTGGAGAATGTTACCTTTACCTGAATATTGTGGGGCTGCGGGGTGGGGCTGTGTGAGGGGCGAGCCCCCTCCATCCCCTCCACACACAGGTAGGGGCTGTAGTACACCCGCCCGCCAGCCGCGCTGGGGAAACCCACGTGGTAGTATGAGTTAGCACGCGCCGACAGCAGCCACTCCAATAACTGACAGGAACAGAATGATAAAACTGCTGTACGGAATGTTCCCTGGATGTATGAATAGGAGTTTAGTGTAGTAGTTTATTTTGTTTGTATTACTACGTTCTTCATCCTTTCGAAGCGGGATCCGAGAAATATGGCCACGGTCTCAATTTTGAACTGTATTCCTTCACTATCATGCAGGGATACTAGAATAAGGTGTATTTGATAGATCACAACTTGACAATACTGCAGTGAGGGGTGTGATGAAAGTTTTTAAAGTTTCGATAATTTCTGAGAGGAAGGTAAGGTAAACCAGCATAAAACCACCTTGTAGACATATAAAATACTCGACAGTGACTATAGCTGTCCAAATTTGGATTCTAAGTAAAACAAGATGCTCGACTGAGGCCACAGTCTAAGGCTGGAGAAAACTAAATTCAACCCCACAGAAGCATTTCCTGAGCAATAGGATTGTTGATGGTTGAAATGAGCTGCCACAAGAGCTGGTCTCAATGTGCAGTCTCAATAACTTCAAAAATGGGCTAAGAAAAATAAAAAACAAAAATTAAAAAAATAGATATAAGCTGAAAACTATAATGATATAATTTACCGTAAATCTAACGCTGGGGTGATTTTCAAACAGAGAAGGCTTTTCATAGTGCATCTCGAGGTGGCGCAGGGCAGCAAAATAAGCTCGCACGGCGTAGGACGACGGCAGGCGGTGTAACTTGTCCAGAAACACCTTCACCATCCCACTGGCCACAGCAGATATGTCAGAGATGTCCGTGTCGGCCGACAGACTGATGGGTTCCGTGGTGACGTATAGCTCGAAGGGGCGATTCAGCAGCTGCCGGATAACATCATTTGTTTTCAAATATGAAATAAAACAACAGCAACTACGAAGCTGAAAATAATGTCAATAATAATAACCGTCACCTAAGAGGTCGCTTATTGAAATTGAACATTATTTCCTTCAAATCTAAACCCAGAAAGAACTTCCTGATAAACTAAGTTGTAGATCAGTGAAATAGTCTTCCTAGGAATATATCGTCGGTTGACAGGTAAAACTCATTAAGTACAGATTTATGGTAGAACAACTTTATATCACTAAATCTTTCAACAAACTCGCACAAAAAATAGCTAAGCCCATTAAGCAATCCAAAACATCTGTTATGCATAATTTCACTCACTACAAATTCGCAAGGATTGTTGAAAAATATAGAACAGAACATAAAGTCATTTGCCCATAAATCTGGCCTTAATGAAAACCCATTGATCAAGGATATATTTAATCTCTTGATGAGCAAGTATTAATGAAAAAGTCCTGCTCTGCAGAGTGAATTATTTTTAATAGAAAAAAATATGTATTTGTCAAAACAAATTTAACGCTTTCGCAGAAAATTCAAAATCAATAAAAAAAAAAAACTAAATAAGCATATTTATTCGAATTTCAATTAATTTTTCTTTCAGATAATATAAGACGCAATTGATATGTAATTTTTACTAAATCTTTATGTATATTATAATATTGGTTGAAAATGTAAAAAAAAATGTAGAAAATACTTTTTTTTAAATATGGAACAAACTCCCTCTCTAAACACGAGCAGTTTACTCACTAAAAGCAGTAACATGTTAAATAATATGTGAACTTGTCTGTTGTTATTATTTTTTTAATTAGATTTTTCAACCCTGAATCATTCACACGCTGGATGTTTTCGTCAGTTGAATCAGATGGAGCTGGACCTTGGCAACATCTTTTGACAGCTGTCCCTGAAGCTCTAAATCTAGCTACCCAATTTTGAATTATCTTTACTGAAGACGCTTTACTTATTCGCCGAATATTGTAACGAATACAGAATAACGCCTAGCCGCAGTAACCGAAAAATTGCTTGTAAAGTACGCCTCAATAGTGAACGCACGCGTCTCTTCCGACCAACAATCCATGGCAACTGAAATATCTGCAGTGCCTGCAACTTTAACGTCCCCCCCACCCCTCTCTCGCTATTTGCATTCAAAAATTATTTCAGTTTAAAATATGAAATTAGCTACCAGACACACATATTAATAATTATATTACTTGTATCTATTTGTTTCTTGCACGTGTTTTAAAACTAAAATAATATAATTAACACCTTTTATTTTATCGGTTGGTTGGAAGAAATTTCCATTTAGCATCAAACCCGTCGATGCACAAAAAGTTAAATAAGTTAAAAATAATGTAAATGATTATACTTTACACAAAATGTGAGATACATATTTAAGTTTTTGATTTTAATTTTAATTTTTGAGTTACAATTCTATAGAAGAATAATATAAATTTATGTTTACTTTTTCTAATATATCGAAGATGTCAGAAAACCGTTTTGAGTGACAATGTAGAGCCAATTCTATGAGAAGTTTAGCCGATGCACATCGAATTGTAGGGTCCGCTTCCATAGAGCACTGCTGAAGATTTGGTAATATAACTCGGTCGAGTAACTCTTCTTCGTAACATGATCTGAAACATTAAACATGGTATGCTCAAGTAAGTTTTACATACAAAATCTATGTAGAAACATATAAATACAGCATTTTAATATCTAAAATGTTTCAAATTACACTAATCGTAATAAAAAAAAAAGAATAAATCAAAGTTATGTTTTTATTATTTTACTTTAGTATAAACTTGAATTGACTGGACTGGAAAAAAATCATAATAACATACCAAATTCATAGTACTAATTTGATTTTTATTATTTGTGGACAAGGAGGAAGTTCAGCCCTATGGGAAATTGGATATAAAAAATGTATTCTTACGCTTAAATTAGAGCATTAAATTGTACGGTTCTTCCAAATCAACCAATCACAAGAGGGTTGTGATAGATTTCCAGTTTACAGTAAGTCAACTGGCCAATTAGCAGAACTCCCCAAGAAGAAGGGGAAGAGAAGTTGAAACGTCGCACATGGAGTAATTTCAAAATAACAAAACTTTTAAAAATCGTGGTGCTGATAATACGATGCACAATTTTTTTATTTTTTTTATTGGCTTAGTTTAATAATCTATTGACAAAAAAACAAAAAAACCACTGAACTTCCTAATTCATGGTGGAACCCTATTTTCGTATGGTTTTAATCTTTTTTTAGATGTACTCGAGGTTTTGTATAAACGCTTTTAACTCCTCCATGGTGGCCTCTGTGGTGTAGTGGTTAAGACATTTGACTCAGACATGAAAGTTTCTGGGTTCGATTCCCTGTGAGAACACAAAAATTAAATGTGATTTTTCTCAAGCCTGGGTGTACTGTGGTGTAATTCACCGCTGTAATTAGGTCTCAAAACCTGTTGTGGTTAAAAAAAAAACAATAAAATAAAAAAACTCCATATTTTTACCAGTCTGCAGATGCCTGTTAGAAGGTTAAAGCGCTAATTGGTTAAATAAATTAGTAGACATGTACCAAATATTTTAATTTATCTTCTTATTTTCCACGTGCGCTCCTAATTGGAGCATGTGGACACACCAGACATCTCCAGGAGGCCCTATCGCCAGCTAGTGCTCTTGCCTCCTCTCAATCCCGCGTCCCTTAGTTCCACCGAAAAAAACCGAAAGATTGTCATCAACAGCCTTCTAGGACAGCGGTGGATTTTTCAATTTATCAGTTTTAATTTATAACTTAAATGAAAATGTAAGTTATTACATTTGTGTAATTTATGTATAGATAAAAAAAAGCATTTACATAATGAGGAAGCTCAGTGCTACGGGAAATTGGATAAAAAAAAGTTTTCTTACACAAAAACTCAATAAAAATATGTTTTGATAAAAATGAACTACTTTAAAATGTCAAAAAATCTGGTTAACAGCTCTTTAGAATAGCCATTCAATTATGTCTTGTGATAGATTTCCGGTTTCCGGAAAGACATGTTTAGCGTGTTTTCATGAATACGGGGTTCTCTTTTAAAATGTGATTTCCAAATTACAAAACTTAAAAAAAGAATAGCAATGATAGCGTACAATACAAGTCTATTAACAAACACTTTTTTTTTAAAACCAATGAACTCTCTCCTCATTTCATACCTGTTTTGTTCCATTATAGTTTGAAGAATCTGCAAAACCTTCAGCCTGATACTGACACGAGCTTCTTGGCGACAGTAACGCTCCACAAGAGTATTGAGGGTCAGGAGCCAGTCATGATTGGTCGGTATAACGCGGAACGTCATGTAATTTATTAGCTTTATCACAGACGCTTCCTGAAATATGAAAACCAAGTTAATCTAAAATTGAATTTATAGTGAAATTTACTTTAACAGACAGGGAAGTCTAGGCATTTACAGGGCTGTTGTTGGCTTGTTCAAGTGGCCACTTTACACACTGTGTGACATTCACCATTCTGGCTATTTTTAAACATCCACATTTGACAAAAGTCAACAGAAGGTAGAGTTGAGGAAATGTGGATGTTTAAACATAGACAGAATGGTGAATGTTACGCTGTGTGTAAAGTGGCCACCTAAATCAGTCGACGGCAGTTTATAAGCCTTGTAAATTCCTAGACTTCCATAATCCCTTCTCAAAAGTTTTTTCCCTCTCTGTTACAATAAATTTCAATCGTATTAACTCCCTAGGGAGTGAAATCCAGTATTTTCTACAAACATTTGAACTTCCTCAAAATATTGATGATTTAATTTATCCGTTCCCATATATTTTTATTTTGTTCTCTCTCATAACCAATCCCAATTTTTTCATCAAAACTACTATTCCCCTATCTGCAACCAATGGAGAGCTATCTTTTGATGGGAAAAAACTGATATCATATTTGAATTCAGAAGTTTTTTTATTGTTGTAACTTTTTGACATTTACACTCTCATACTCGTTCAGCTTGTATATATACATACATGTAATTTTTTAACTTTCAATTTATTTATTTTTCTTTTATAGATTGTTACATTTTTTTTTTATAACAATAGTTTTTTACAAAAACTCCTTGGGAATATTATATAAAACTATGTATAATATGTTTTCAATTAAAAAATATTAAAAAAAACTATTAGAACCACATATTTTTCTTAATGAGACAAAAAAAAAGTTTTTTTTGCTGCCCAGTGTCATCTTTTTCAGGATTTTTACCTGAATAGCTTGGTGGCTTGATGTCAAAAACACTTACAGGATTCTGGTTCAAATTCACACAGAAATGTATTCTTCATTCTATCTGAACATAGAAATAATTCAAAATAGCAATGGATAAATCCTGAAAATTTTATAAGTTACTTTTTTATTTATTCTTTTGTCAAATAATTCACTCCATCTTTATATGCATACATAAGTAGGAAATATAAATTACCGGTCTTGTATGACCACACATATTTATGACATTATACATATTGTCAACATTTCCATTAAAGTGGCCAGAATCATGGAGCTTCTCGATGCATGTGATTGTCTCATGAAGGTGGGACACCGTTAATTGGTATGGGGATTGCGATGACTCTGTTGAAAACAAAATAATCATTTTTCCATTAATTTAGTTCCATGAATCAACGTTTCATGCAAAATGTTGGATGGCTCACGATGGAAATAATATACAAATACCTTTTTATAAAAAAAATGTTTAATTAAAATAATAATTATTAAATAATATAACTACGTATTTAAATTATATAAATAAATAAACAAAAATTCATTTAACATGCCGACCGATTTCAGAACACGGATGTTCCTTTGTCGAAGCTTAAAAATAAACAAACACAAAGTTAACGCCTCAAATGTTAATTTGATTTATTATAACATTATTTTGATATCTGTATAAAAAAAACGCGATGATTATATGATTAAGGGTTCAAAAATTTTTACACATTACTATCGACAATGAATATCGAAGGAATTTGATGTAAATTTAAATTGATTTCTTTTGAATTTGGAATTCTTCAAGATAGTGCAAGTGCTACGGAACCGTCTCGGAATAATTGTACTGTAGTCCCAAGCCCAAGTTTCTTCTAATTGAACCGGGTTGTGGTCCTGTAGTAGTGTTGTGGTGGTTCAAATCTCACTCTACTACAACTCGATTCCCATTTTTCCAAGTTATTTACAACTTTTAAGAAATGGTCTGATTGTTCAAATATTTGGGTAAATAATAAGAACTCAAATATTTTATATTTTCTTTAAAAATAGTCATAATAGTAATAAAATAACTAGTGTAGGAAGACTCCTCTTTAGAAAGATGTTAATCACCTTGTATTATTCTAGTGTGACAGTAAAGCTATGGTGCCGTTACCTAGCGGCCATGAATTCAAATTCAAGTTCAAATTATTTATTCACAAAGTAACATAACAAATGATTTAAGACGTTAAATTGGAACTTTATATCAAACCAAGAACTTTTGAGCAATGGTTTGACATTATTAAGGTATAATACTCTCTAATGGCAAGAGTATTTGCCTCTTAAACTAGTTTCACTAATGTGAAAGATGTCGATCTCCAGAGTGATAATGTTCAGCTGCTTGACTTCTTAATGAAATGCTGTAACGCGGTGGCCGTAACAACACGGCTATCTTAATGGTGACCAGAGATATCAACTTAAAGAGAGCAGTGCCGTTATCCTATGGCTGTGACCACATAATTATATTAACTTATTTTTTAAAACTGAGATGTGCTGCGGCAAAAACTGGACAAACAAAGCATTACGAGTGGGTATATTTAGAAGATGAAGAGTCATCGGCAGTCTAATAATATTACATAGAGGAGAGTGGGATGTTTCAAAATCGTGATACAGGTGTGCATTTCAAGGTTCAATGTGAAAAAAATAATTCAATGTTTTTCCTACAGAATCAATCAAATTTTCCTTTTTGATAGTCTAATACCCGTATGCAGAGACAAAACTTAAGGTGAGGAAAGTACATTCTATTGTTTTCACCTTCAGGTTATTCTCCGCATTTGAAATTAGAATGTACTTTCCTCACCTTAAGTTTTGTCTCTGCATACGGGTATAAATCACGTTTGCATTCATTTTTGACACAAAAATGCTCAATGAGAAAAAAGGTTCCAAAACTGTTTGCACCACTTTAATTTGACGTTCTGCCACAGTCAACGCTCTCTAGGAAACCTGCACTATCTAGTTTTTACAGATGTCTTAATGGCGTCATCCACCATTACACGAAGGCACCGCACTCTTGGGAAACTATAGCTCAAAGGGTACAAATGCAATCAAAGATTGAATCTTTTGTTGTACATATTATAATATCAAATAAATTAGTGTTTAAAATGAAAGAATAAAGTTTAAACTCACCTATTTGATTAATAATAGTAAGTAAAATGCTAAAAATGAGATCCCAAGCCGGCTCATGCAGTTCTTTGCCATGTTTGTTGACAAGACTTTGCATAGCCAGTATTACTTCATACGTCACTACAGACTGGTTGCCTTCCAGAGCCTAAAGTCAAACAAATTTACAAAATACACTTTTGATAATGTGAGCATTGTAGTAGAAATATTTTTAATTCTTAAAACACATCACTTTTTTAGCATTTAATTACTTATTTGTGTATACTAGTTTCAGTTTCTGGACAAATAATAATAGCCGACTTGAAATGATGTTATAATATGTGTTTCTAAACACGACAAGAAAAAAAAATTACCCTGAAGATGGCTCCGGCAATGGTAGCCGAAACGTCGGAACAAATCCAACACACACGGTATCACCCAAAAAAAGAAATAAATTGATACCTAATATGTTTTTTTTTTCGTCATATGTGGGAATTCATTATTACGAATTTTTTTTTTTGGTCCCTTGGATTTCGTTATATCGCGGTTCATCTGTATTTGGATATTTCGTCAGTAACATGATTGGTACTATGTAACTGAGGAAAGCTTAACTAAAAATTGAATAGAAATATTGAAAAGAGAATAGGTACATTTGAACACTATCATCAGAACCCAAAAAACATTGCAACAGAGTGTAGTAATAAGTTATATACGATTCGAAATATATTTTTAAGGTAAACATTATTTGTTGATGACATCTCCACTCAATTAGCTTCAGTTCAGAGATAATCGTAACCAACAAAAAAGAACCACCATACTATTTTATAATCTATTGAGTAATGTCTATGATAATCATTGGAAATAAATAACCATTTGGAATTGTTTCCAAAATATTAACTAATAAAAATATGAGGATTTCACCTTGAGAAAACTAGGAAGAACCTGCGTGGGTGTGCACTTGAGCGTCGTTACCCTCTTAGAGCCCCACAGGGCCATGTTGAGGTAGAACACCGCCCCCCGCACGAGGGCACAGTCTGAGTCCCCTGAGTTGAGAGCCACACACATGAGGTGCAGCGCTGAGTGCCCCAAGTCTGTACCCAAGACAGATCGCATTATCTGCAAAATAATTGTATTGTAGTATGGTAGTTGTTATTTCAAACCACATGTAGTGAAATTTGAAAGTAAGTACAGTATGGTCTATAATTCGAACAATTAAAAACCGAGCCAGTTTGGTTTAACAAATAGTCGGGTCACTGGAATCTAAAATAGAGAATAAAAAATTAAACATTTTTTTACATATTGTTCATCAATAAGTTTTTTATTTTATTTAACATTGATGTACACATGCTATAAAGCATAAGTAAATGTGTTATAGTCCTTAAAATATAGTTCGATTAGAATGATGGCTGTGAAACTAATTTCATTAGTGATGGGAAATTACTGATCACTGATCAAATCGATTTTATCAGTTATTTCATGCAATCATAAAACTCTGTTTCCAAAAATTGATATAAAAAACGTAAAAACAAGCCTACTATAGTGTGTTAAACACAATTCTTTACCAAAAAATGAGACATTTATACTTTTTTCATGACAAAACATCAAATGAATTATTTTTTTATTCGATCAATTTACATTGATCAATTTGTCGCATCTCTAAAGTTTTTGCAAAATGATGTAACCTTGTAAGAACGTCGTTAATAATTAGATTTCTTTTAGTTTTAAAGCTAATTTTATATATTAATGTTGATTTATGTTTCAAGCATTGTATTAAAAAAATAAATTAACACGCCAGATACAAATAATTTTTCGTGGGTCAATATAAATAACTCCTTTGATGTTACTACAAAGTTATGTCGTCACTTTTTCTGACAACTGTCATTCTAATCATGTTACATTTTAAGGACTATAGTTTAAAAATTCTTGATTTTTTTTTTTGTCAAGCACCGTATGTATGATTCTGATATGCTTTATCACACAATGAGGAACTTTAGCCCTACACGAAATTGGATACAAATGGTATGGTAAAATTTCTTAAAAATGTATAAAAAAAAATTTAAAAACATTTGGATAAAAACGCACTACTTTGAATGACGTCACTGGTCACAGCTTGACGTCACAGCTTTGAAGGATATCCGGTTTGGTCACCGTAAACAAACCAATCAGAAGAACTGTCATCGAACAACCTCTGACGTCACACGCGGAGTTATTTTAGAAATTCAAAACTTTAAAAAAATCATAGCGCTGATAATACGATATATAAAAATATAAAAAATTTGGCTTAGTTTAATATTCTATTAACAAAAAAAGACACTGAACTTCCTCATTGGTGCAAAACTATAATCTGATGGGTTCCACATTGTTTTCGACTGCCCACTGCCCACTGCAAACAAGTATTAAAAGATGAAATGACATATTTTTGTTTAACCGTGTCAGATGTTAGGTCTTCATCTTCTGCAAAGCTCTCATTTTCTTTCAGCGCATTCAAAACACTTTAATCTCAGAACTTTTCTCCATATCACCGCCTGAATAATCTTTTGATTCATGGGCTGCACGGATAGAGTACAGTTTGGAGGAAGAAATATAACTGTAATTTATCCATCATCACTTTTCAAATTAATGCTATTTGGATAGCCAGGAGCATTATCGAGTAACAATAAGGCTTTTGGAGGCAGCTTTAGATCTTTCATTTTCTTGCCCCTCCCCGATGCTATGGTTTGTATTACTGGAGGTTCAGTTTATGGTGGGTTCGCATTACAGGACTATTGAAATATAATTATATAAACGTACATTATATTGGTCCCACCGTCTATCGTTGCTCTTAATTTTCCTAACATTTGTACCGAGTGACTGGATAAATAAAATTTACTACCACTCCAGCCTTAGATTTGTACACTTTTTGTAGCATTTTTTTTACACTTGAGATCAATAAATTGGCGGTGTAATTATTGTACCAGAAGAAGAGTTTTATTCAAATTTGAATTAGCAGCCCATGTAGCCAAAAAACATCGCAACAGGGTCTATAATACAAGAAATAAAAATCATAATTTCTATATTTTTTTAAATAAATAAAATAAATTAATAGAATTTTACTATGTGGCTGCCTGTAATTTAAAAAATAACTACTATGTATATTACGTACTAATTCATAAACACATGATTATTTTACTAATGAGTAAGTTTATTACTATGGAAAATTGGATATAAAAATGTTTTCTTAATACGATAATACAACATATATTTTTTTTAGCATTATTAATTTGATAGTCTATTAACAATTTTTTTTAAAATTTATATAATACTTAAAAAAATAGTAAAAACTACTGAAGTTCCTCTTTCAATTCATTTTTATTATAATTTCTTACCTTCCAACTGGTCTGACAGTACTGTTCCACATTGACGGTTCTACAGAGAGCCGAGATAAATGTCTGCAAGGACTCGTGCGGAAATATGGAATAGCATACAACCGTCTCTAGAACTTGCAGACATCCTAACACGACCTGTGGAGCTGCCGAGTAACAGCACAAGAAACAGGTTTTGCTGAAATCAACAACACATCTGTTACTCGCTTACCCCACACATAATAGCAATGAGGGCGAAATCCAGCTGATTATGTGAAAGCACTCGCTCTCACATTAGCAATAATACATTTCGTGGCTTCGTTAGTGATTTTATTAATTTGAAATCATTTTTCTGTTAATAATGTTTTGAGATCGTTTACATTTTCCCTTTGCATTTATTATAACTCTCCCAAAACGAGTAGTTCATGAAAAATACACATTTGTATCTGATTAAAAACTAATTACTTTTTTAAAATGTTATTTTGTATGTGTGAATTATTACTACTACTACCATCATGCCATTTCTCCGTAGGGGTAGGCAGAGAGGATGAACCGCCACACACTTCTAACACATTCATATATCTTGCCATACGTGCCCTTCGGTTCTGCCTGCTTTAAGATTTTGGTTAATCTGATAATGCCACACCTTCTTTGGTAATCCTCGTCTTACGATACCGTTTATACAATCGCCATATATACCTGTTTTACCATTCTTTCGTCATCCACTCATTCTACATGATCAAACCATCTCAGAGACCCATTCTTAATCTTATCAATTATACCTGACTCAGATTTATACTCTCGTCTGATTTTGTAATTTTATTATTTACTATTATTACCAATTATATTGACTGTGAAGTGAAAATCTCAGATTTAGTATGTTAGTTAATAGTAAGTATGTCTCTAGCTGTTTACTCTAGGACAGACTATCGTGGAATGCCCTGCCAGAATATGTGGGTATATTGTTACCTGTTGCCAATAAACATACCTACAACTCTTACAGCGTGTAAAAAGTGAAATTCCAAAAAACATAAATTTAAAAAAAAGAACAACTTACTCTACTTAATAAATATCTCCATAGTAAAGTAAATTTGCATTCATTTATGTATTTGAGACTCTGAGGCTCGCATATAAAAATTTATTTATAAAATAAATCAATAACAAAAAAAAGAATTGGTAATAGTATGACCCAGTATTATTTTTAAATATTACCATCACAATGTATATAATAATTTCTTTTTTATTTATTAAATAATATCCCTTTACAATTGAACCTTAATTTAGTAATACCTATTTCCTTCCAACACCTGTTCAGAGTTATTTTTTACTGCTATACATAAAAAGTTAGGAGTTAATGTTATGAACGAACAAGTGATTCTCTAAATGAAGAATTATATTACTAGACTGTTACAATATCTGGTATATGTTTATTATTGACAAACCTGATAAACACTGTAGGTATTGAGAATTATAGAAATAAAAAAATGTGTATGTTTGCATTTGAATCCATAAAATAAGTTATACATACTTAACAAAGCCTGAAATCACATCTTCATCTAAATAAGCTGCATTGAATTTGATAAGGTTCACTAGGACAGATAGAAAATCTTTAATAAGATCTGGACTATTTATGGTAGGCATCCATTGCAGCATAAATTTTCCAATCTGAAAACAAATGAATATCAATAAATATAGATAAACAAATAATAATAAGAAAGATAATATACATTTAATAAGAAAATTAATAACACGATAAAAAAAAACTTCATTTGTCATTTTGTCTCTCTCATCCACACCTAACGGGGCATGGGGCACTAATTGCAGTGTATCTTCATTGTTTACCAGTACAATATAAATTCACTAGTATAATATATACATACAAAATACAGTAAGAAACATCATAGGTACATTTTTGTATTTATCTATTTCCTTTTTATTAGACCAAAATAACATGAAAAATAAAATGTTATTGCAGGCGTTAAATTGGGGCATTATATCAGGCCAGGAACCCTTAAGCAATGGCCTGATATGATGAAGGCTTAATACTCTCCAATAGCAAGAGTATTTGCCTCATAAACATTATTTCACAGATGTGAATGACATTGATATCCAAAGTAATCATGTTCAGCTGCCTGATTGCTCTTCCTGTCAGCATGACCAGATGCATGTTAGTTCGAGGAGGCCGGGAGGTAAAACAGTGTGTGATGCTGCTGTCCAAAATCGCCAAGTTCTCGATATAACTTCTTAACAACAACAACAAACTGTAACGCCGTTTCGCCGTAGGGGTAGGCAGAGAGGATAGAATGCCATATCACTCTGTCTTTGCATACAGACCTTGCTTCCTCTACATTCATACATCTTCTCATATTCTTAACAGGCTAAAAAGTATGAAGTCATCCCTTCTATGTTTCAAACTGTTGGTCCCCAGCATGCCCGAGAGAAATACAGTTGGAATACAGATAACTACCACACTCTCTAATGTAGAGATATCTCAGATTTTTTTCTGAACCCTCTCCAACATAAGGGAAAAATCACTTGCACACTTGTGACTCACCTGATCTTCAAAATACTTTATATCTTTTCCATTATCAGTGAGGGTCTGCAATAAATCCAGCCTCTGTTGTGTATCTTCATGGTGCTGGTGTTCTTTGACAACCCGAAAGAACTGGACCCTGACCAACTTCAAGAGGTCATATTGACTTTGGATTAAACTGCGCAAGAACAGAAGTACAGTGTGGCGACATTCCTTACTCTGTTCTAGCTCCAATAGGTCGCACGTACATAGCCACAATTTTTCCACGGCTTGTTCCTGGAAAATCATCAAGAAATCAGATTTTTACTATGCATAACTTATACAGGGACATAAAACATAATACCTGCTAAACGCTTTAAAAAATTGATTCAAGCAGTACTGAACTAAAGTTAAAGCTATTTGATTATCTTTGGCCTTGTGGTGTAATAGTCAGTGCGTCTGCCTACCATGCAAGAGGTCTCGGGTTCGATTCCCAACATGATTGATATGAAATATTTATTTAAAAGGGTGTTTTCTGTGTGGTACCGAAAGCATAAGAGTCTCACCTTCATGTAACAAAAATGATCAAGATAAGCTACGATTCGTGTACCAATACAGCGCCCTATGTACTGGAAGGGAAATGATGATGAATTATCATTAGAATTTAAATTTAGAATCTAAGAATTTATTCAAACGATTTAAAGATTAGGTGGGTTTTAAAGAGTTTCATGCCATAGCATCTTTTTTTTCACCTTAAAATGAAATCACCACTAAACAAAAACAGAACTTTTTCTTAAATTTAAACCTTATAAATAATATATTGCGTATATATAGACATACTGTCCAATTGCTCAAGAAATTCAGGGTTCTAGATATAAAATTGTTGTTTAAAAAGAATCGTTTACTTCAAATCCATAAAGACAACATACATAGTAGTGTTTCTACATCACGAAACGTAAATACACGACCTAGAACAATTGGTAACATCTTAATTCCAACATTAAAAACAACTACAGCACAACATCGGTATACTTACAGAGGAGTATTTTTCTTTGATGAAATGAACAAAGGAAATAAAAAGTGCAGTCAGGAATACAATATATGTATTTAAGAAAGAAGTAAAAAATTATATTCATAATTTTTTTTTTTATGTAGCACTCATTGAAAACACTGTATATGGTTTAGTAATTTATACTTTATTTTGAAAACATTTACTTGTTAAAAATAAAATAAACACATTATTGTAAGACTTCACTCCCCTTTATGTAGACAAGAATTGTTTTTCTTTTATGTAATGGGAAACATTAACATAAAAATATGTATTAAATTTATATTTCGTTGAATATACTTAAATTTTTTTCAAAATAAACTTAATATTTTTAATTTCTTTAAACATAATTTATTTTTCATTTAATAACCACCTTTCCTTACTATAATCTATGTGCACATAAAGTATGATGCATTCAATTATTATTTTTAGTACCTAGACTTGTATAACTGTACATGAGAACCTTCAGTCCACTTAATCTTCACATTCCTTTGAAAATTCCGTAATAAGGCGAAACAATTGCACGATTTTTAGTTTTAAAAAATAAAATTAGTAGACTCAAATCAGTGTTTGATTTCAATATTAAGATTAGACATACAAGATTCTAATTGGTCCTTATGATTGCCTCCTGCACGAGATGTTCAACTTAACCCGAGCACCCATTTGTAGGGTCATCACATGAAACTCTATTTTCCCCAATTCCACCTCAACCCCACATAAAACTTCCTCTCCGGTTGAATGATTTCATGCTAGAATAATGTTCCTAGTTGATTACATTCGTCTCTAAAGGAATAATGGAACATACAAAATACGCATAAGATATGTACCAGCATCAATAATAACTGTTATAATGCTATAATAATAAGTATATAAATAATAATAATTATGTTCTACCCAAAACCTGTACGACTTTTGGTCAGAGACACCTCTCCTTTATCGCACTGATTGTTCAATATTTTGGAAGAGCATATTAAGCTTTCAAGGACAAAACCTATTTTCAAGAGACGGGTTAAGGACTGGATTTTTCTTAGCAGGACGGATCTGAGTGGGAAACTCCTCAATGATTTTTTTAAATATATAACCTCCTTATTTCTCTTTTTTTTATTATTAAACGTAAAAAAAAGTGTGTTTGCTGTTTATCATATTGATGTGCCATGTACATATTATTTCCTTTTTTTATTATTATGTTTCTGATTTTATATAATATTTGTGGTGATGTATGTCTGTGTTCATTAATTATTTGTCCCGACCCTACACAGGACTTTGGTCCCATGGTGTTGGGAATTATGCCTCAAAAAATGTATAATAAGCTGTAAGTAAATAAATAGTAAAAACATAAAACAAAACCACAATTTTGTATTCTTACATTAAAAATAATTACTACCTACGTATTGCTCCAATTTACATTTCTTACCTACCAAATTATCAATCGAAGATAGTTTTAATGCATACCTACATCAATGAATAAATCGAGACATTTTGAAAATGAACAATAGTTGGATCAAACACAAATTGGACATTTAAATAATGCAATACAAACTTACATCTTCTAACTGAATAGTTGACACATTTCCACAAAGTTCTTTAATAGCCTTTAATCTCTGATTTATTGGAGTTTCTTTGCCGAGTTCTCTTTCTAACTCGGGGGTTATAGCAAAGTCTATTCTGGTTTTAATGTTACCTGAAATAGAGAAATGGTCAATAAATCGTAACAAACCACGAATAAAGTTGAATTGTCTTATTATCAAACGAATCATACTACTGGTAATGCATTTCAACAATCATTAAAATTATTATAATAAGCAAAGACTTACCGGTACCACCTTTTCCAAGACGAAAGAATTGCTTAAGCTTTTCTTGAATAGATTTGTTTTCTTTGTCTTTTGAACTCATTTTAATGGAGCTAATATAATATCATTGGCAATGGAAGTCGAGTAAGAAATTTTATTCGATGAAACGGTAAAATTGTAACTACCTACTAACACTTACACTAAATATTAAACACATCTTTTTGTATTAAAAAATTGTCCCAATACCAGCTAACCCAACGAAATTTGACAGCTCTCTGGCCAAAGATATCTGTGCATGATCCATAAACAATAAATATAAAGCATAAAGACATCAGCTGTTAAAAATAGTCGAATAACTCACACGTAGGTACTAAAATAACGAAGACTTGAAATGTGATCAGAAAACTTCCAATGTTTATTTGGCGTTTATGTATCGGGATTTTGAGCACATTATCTGAAAAATATTGTCCTTAAATAGTAAAGTTCCATTTTTATTTTTATAATAAAAATAGGTATGCAATTTTTTGTGGTGTTTTTCTAGGTTATTGTGCAGTGTGTTAAAACTTCTTATCGATTTTTTGTACAGTGTTCAGCGCTCATCATCTGAGCTGATGATGGACGTTGTAACGCTGTCCAAAACGTTGGCAAGAAGGAATTTTGTTACATAACACAATTAACTAAAAAAACATCACAAGAATCTGAAAGGCCGTGAAAACCTACGGACATTTTTTTTTTCCACTTTTGCTGTTAATTTTACCGGTGGCTGGGTTTCATCGTGACCGGCATCATCAGACTGATGAGATTGAAAACATTTACTTGTGAAAACCTAGAATCAGCTTATTTGTTTTGTTTTTTTATAAATATGATAAATGTAGCTGTTGATTATCCGAATAAAAAATAAAATAACAAAACAAACATATTTTTATAATTATAATTAAAATGCACTTCCACTTAGAAATGCCAGTAGAAAAGTTCAAACTATTATAGTTTAATACTTTACTATTAAGACGTCCTAACTGAGTCATTAGTCATTATATAGGTTCACCGGACTGTTACTCTAAACGCTCTCGTGGACGTAGAAAATGGTTTTATGTATAACGCGTATTTACGTAATACGTACGCACTATAAAAGTATTTTCTACGCCTGTGGGAGCGTTCAAAATAGCAACGCCGAATGAGATAATCAAGACATTCTTTTCTCGCTTATTGAGGCCTTCTACCAAGACGTGATAATATTGGCCCAAAACAATATTATTTATTTACAAAAAACATAATGTGATATTATAAAAACAACAAAACCAGAAATTAATGAAAAGAATGGATGGCAACAAATTAAGAAAAGCATAAAAAATAATGCATATACATATACAAGGCCCGTCTTAGGCCACTCAGGAGTCCATGGGCACACGGTGGTTGGGGCTTTTAGAAAGCTTAGTATTGGTAAATGGTAATTGGTGATTCCCGGTTATGTTTATAGTTGGTAAAATAAAATCAAGTAATTTTTCCTAAAAATTTTATAGTTTCTTTTTATTAAATAGAATGTCGTGGGATTAATATTAACTAGACAATTTTTTCTCCTTTTTTTTGCCCAAATTTAAATACCTATTTTAGCGATTTGTAGTTATTGATTGAGCTTAAAATTACGATAAAAGCGCCGTAAACGTTAAAAAATTATGTAAATTATTGTAATCTCACCAGAAGTCAAATCCGGAACCCTCCGTGTGTCAGGTAAGCGTCTTAGCCATTATTGTTTATTTATGCTAAAATAAAGGTTTTTTAAAAAAAAATAAAAAAAATAAAAAATTTGTTTGTTTTAGTTTTGTTTGATTCCGATTGTCATGAAACCTCAAACCAGGTAACACAACTTTTTTTTCTTTCTTCTTTTTCGCATGTGTAATTCTTTACATTGTTATATTAAAAAATAAAAAACAAACAAAAACATGGATGATATAGATAAACTACCGAATCCACCGTATGGATCCCAATCTGATTCATCATGCGGCACTATGGATACAGTTCCAGACCCCGCCGAATTTGTAACAGTAAAGGCCAAATCCAAAAAAACGAAACTTATGAATACGAAGAGGAAATTGAGTTCTGATTCAGACCGCCCTCTCCCACACAAACCTTCAACCTCTCGACCTCTGACTTCTGCAACCCCAGGTACCTCACAGGTCCTAAACGCAGTTCCACCTACCACCACAGCTACCACCACATCTACCACCACATCTACCACCACACCTACCACCACACCTACCAAAGTTCAATCCCGAATGTATAATGGAATGGATCGCACACCATTCATTGTACACGTAACCAAAGTACAAATAGACGGCGTCACTCCAACCAACTTGTACGATATTGACTTCGGTAAATTTCTTCATAGAAATAACATCCGGACTGCCTGGAACGGAATTAAGTTCGTCGGTCATAACCGTGTTTCTGTGTAGTTTAAGACGGCAAACGAGGCCAATGCGTTTGTAGCATCTGAGATAGCCAAAAAGGCTAATTACAACGTATTTATTCCGACTTTTCCAGTTACCAAACAGGGTGTCACCAAAGGCATCCCTTCGCACTGGTCCGAACAGGACATTGTGGAGAATGCCGAGGTACCTCATGGACTTGGTAAAGTAATCAAGGCTCAAGACGTGACGTAGTCGACTAAAAACCCTCTAACACGGTGGTTTTGACCTTGGACTCGAAATCTCTGCCTTCCTATATATCCATATTCAATGTGTCCCTCTTTGTAGAACTGTATGTGTTTAACTTTGTGTGTCTGCAGATCTCCACCACGCTGCTACAAATGTGGATCCTCACACAATGGGGGATCCTGCACGGTAGCAGTGGAGGATATAAAATGCCTTAATTGTTTCGGTAACCACTCTTCCACCAGACAGCTGTGCTCTGAGCTGAAAAGGCAAAAAAATATTAAACATACGATGGCTGAAAAAAGTATATCGTACGTAGAAGCAACGAAAATGTTCGGAAAAGTGACGATTTCTTACGCAGAAATTGCCTCTAAAACAACAAAGCCGAAAACTATTCTTCACCCCCCCCCCCCCCCCCATCAACAACCTTAAAAAAAACAGTGGAGAAAAAGTCGAAGTCAAAAAAACCGTCCTCCAAACCTAATGCTCATCACGATCTCTCACTCCTTTTTTTCCCGAACGGACAACTTCCTTCGGATCTAACGGGGGTGCTTTTCCGAGCATGGTACCAACATCAAATAACTCACTGATTTCCACAATATTGAGTATTTTACTTTCACTCCTCCAAAACAACCCTCGAATACCGTCCAACGTCGCCCACCAACTTCAACATGTTACCTCTCTCCTTAACTACTGCAATGGCTCCTCAGATGAGGATTCTTCAGTGGAACAGTCATAGTATCCTGAACAAAAAAGAAGATCTTCTGAACACCATTCAAGAAGAATCTATCTCTCTTGCGGCTATCTCGGAGACATGGATTACTCTGGGATCTACCATTAAATTCCGGGGATTCCACTGCCTTCGGGATGACCGTGGGGATGGGAGGGGTGGCTCTGAATTCTTCTCATCAGAAACTCCCTCCCTTTTATCCCTGGCAACGTCAACCTTGAAAGGTGTCCCTTTCAAGTGACAGCTGGAAAAATTAATGACTTGACTATCCTATTCATATACATCTCCCCATCTAATAAACCCCGAAGTCAATGTTGTTATCTATGTTTCAAAAATTGACTCCTCCGTTCCTTATCCTTGGAGACTTTAATGCTCACCATGCCTTGTGAGGTGCTCCGACATGCGACAGGATGGGAAGAGACATTGTTGATCTCTTAGATGAGCTGAATATGTTTATCCTTAATGATGGCTCCCCAACTCGTCTTCAACTCCCAAATCTACGACCCAGTGCAGTGGATCTTACAGTCTGCAGCGCTGCAATAGCATCATCGCTACAATGGGCAATTATTGATGATACTCTTGGTAGTGACCATTATCCTATAGTGGTTAACATCATGTTCAGCCATAGACATTGCCAAAGTGGTATATCCCACGAGGGAAGAAGAAGACTGAGATACATCACAAAAAAGGTTAAGTGGAGAGACTTCTCTGATGACATTGAACTCAACGTCAACGAGCTGCCCACTCTGACGAATAAAAATGTAATGAAATGCTATGAAGCATTATCATCATACATCGTCGATGCAGCAGACAAACATGTTCCTATAAGAAAGAAAAAAAATGGAAATAAACCCCCTCCAGCCCCATGGTGGGATAGCGAATGTGCGGAGGCAGTTTCGAAAAGGAAAAGGCAAGCCAAAATTTACTCTTCAAACATGAGCCTAGAAAACCTGTTGACTTTCAAACAGGTTGAAGCAAGGGATGGAAAAACTTATGTTGCTCTTTGTCACGAAATGTGCCTATTTCGGCCGTTTGGAACATGATACGTAGATTTAGAGGCTCTTTTACTCCTTTAGTGAAACGGCCCGAGTCCCTTGGGTGAGTTAAGGAGCTCGCCAACAAGCTAGCCCCACAGACTGCAAATAACTGGAATGAGTCTTCCTATTGGTACCAGTTTACTAATAAAAGCTAGTTGGATCATAGCAATAGTTTAGAAGAACTGAAGACTGTTCTGGCTGGACCTACCAACTCAGCTCCAGGGATTGACGGTATCATATATAGTTTTATCCAACACAACAGCGATCCTACTCTCTCCTACATTTTGTCACTGATCAATATGATCTTTGAATCAGGAAACATTCCCCCTTAATGGAAAACCCGATCTATCATCCCTATCCTTAAACCCAACAAAGACCCAAATTTTGGATCTTCCTACCGCCCCATAGCCCTCTCCTCCACACTGTTGAAAGTGGTGGAACATATGGTGAGACAGCGCTTGGACTGGTTTGTGGAGAGCTCGAAAACTCTCCCCGAATCTTAATTTGTATTCAGGAAAAGAAAGAGCACCATCGAAAGCGTGTCAATTCTGACACCCGAGATCAAAGCCACTCTGACTTAGGAGTTATTAATAGGTGTCTGTCTGGACATCAGTGGAGCATACGACAATGTTATCATTCATATTCTAGAAACTAAAATGCTGCGAATTGGAATCCCGCGAAAGCTCACGTCTTTCATGGCAAATTTGATTCTTTACAGAAAGGTAGAAATCAGTGTTCACAGTCATGCTGCGGTGGAGAGAGAATTGAGCAAGGGACTGCCCCAAGGTTCTGTTCTGAGCCCAATTCTCTTCAATATCTATACGCATGACATCAGTGACATTGTTCCTATGGAAGCAATTTTGCTTCAGTACGCGGATGATTTTTTCATGTATGCAAATGAGAAGGACCCAAAGAATCTAGAAAATGTTCTGAATTTAGGTATGAATAACATCAAGAATTGGTAGTGGAACATGGCTTAGATCTATCAACTGGTAAAAGTAACTCCATAACCTTTTGTAAACAGCGGAAAATTCCAACCATAAAAATTCAGCACGGAGATGAGATAGTCCCGTTTACGACCCAGATTAAGTTCTTGGGAGTAATTTTGGACATTCATCTTACATGGAACTCATACATATGTAAGTAAAATAGTAAACATAATATCATATAGTAAACAAGTGTCAAGCTGGATTGAATACGTTAAGAGCAGTCTCGCGAGTATGGTGGGGGAGCCTTCCTTTTATACAGAGACTTTTTTACACTGCGTATATCCGGAGCCATCTCGATTATGCCTCGTTCCTTTTAGAACCTTGTTCAAAAAAAATCTCCAAAGACTAGACCGGATCCATCCCAAAGTCTGAGACTAGTCATCGGAGCAATGAAGTTTTCTCCAATTAACGCTTTACAGGTAAAGACTGATACCCTACTCGGAATGAGAAGACAATATTTGGCGGATAGGTTTTTGCTAAAATGCTCCATCCAAATAAGTAACCTACTCATCAAAAAAGTAAAATTTCTCTCTGACTGTGTAACATTTTCATCTTTTTGGTCCCATAAACCACCCCCTTTACTAGTCAACAGTTTTAAATTTTACAAATCTTTTGAATTTAACATTAACCCTAAAGACCTTCTTCTCCTTTATCGTTTTCCATTTAATGTTTCTATATACGCCCTAAATATTGAGCTTACATTCGGAGTTGAAAGCCATCTACGGCCCCGGTGTACATCCAACCACATTCGGTCGTCAAGATGGATCGGTTTGAAAATTATCTACACTGATGGATCCAGAGATAATGTACAACTAATATCGGTCAGATTTACCATCCCACACGGGTGCGGCCATATATTGTGAAGATGACGACTCCCAAAGATTATACAAATTGCACAATAATGCATTTGTATTTACAGCGGAATGCATTGCAATCAGAGAAGCTGTCAAGTACGCTTTAAGCTCACAATATAGCAAGTTTCTTATCCTGTCAGATTCTCTGAGTGCCTTACAAAAAATCAAATCTCCCCAATCTTTTTATCCCGAGTACGAGCTCTGCATGTTTACTCGGTTTCTTCTGTCTTTATCAGGGGCGTCCAATAAAAGCATTTTTATTTCTTGGATCCCTAGCCATTGTGGAATTCTCAGTAACGAAAAGATGGACGCGTTGGCAAAGAAGGCGGCCCGTTCCGGGGATCCTGCCTACAGTAACTTCCTACCACTAGGTGATATCCTTTTTATGACAAAGGAGAAGCAAGGCTCGCACATGGCAAGAATATTATAGGTAGCCTCCTCCCAAGCTAAGGGAAGACACCTTTTCCAATTGAAACCAAATATAACAGAAAAGCCTTGGTTCTTCAAAGTGATTCTGAACAAATTTGAGACATCTTCTATACGCAGAATGCGCATTGGACATTGTTGTAATAGTTCTCATTTGTTTAAAACCCATGTCCGGGACTCTGCTATGTACGAATGTCAGCTTGAGGAGGAAGATCTAAAACATGTTTTCTTTGGATGCCTCATAAATGATTGTTATCCCGAGTTTCTATCTGACATCTCCAAAATCAGCGTCCCATTCCCTACTATTATTTTAACTCTCTTGTCCCCACCCAATAAACATATATTAAAAAAAATATGCAAATATGTAGCTATAAATGGTAAGTTTTATATTATGTTAAGTGTATGTAATATTAAATACTAACATGCTAACTTGTATGTATTGTACTAACACATGTGTAAATATTTAAATAAGTCAATCTCAAACTTGACACTGGCTGAAAAAAGCCAAAAAAAAAACTAAAAAGAAGAAGACTTCCGATTCATTCCGATTTAGCACTTAGCATTTATTTTAGGTTATTAATTTAGCTCGTTAGCTGTCATTATCAACAACTGTCAATATTCAACATTGTGAACGCGGAATCCGAATGGAAGCAATTGTGAAATCATTTTAGTTTAAGACAGCAACTAAACGAACCCAAGAAAACGACAAGTTTAAATAAAAAGGTATATTTTGTCCGTTATCATAATTTATGTTTATATTCAATAATGGTTTTGGATAGCCACTACTGAAATATGTTTATAGTATGTTAACGTAAACTGCGGAATATTTTCTTACAGCTGCTATGTTAAAAATCTTTGGAAAATTATCTATACGGAATGGCTTCCAATATTCACATCGTTTTAAGAGCGCGTTGGCTATAAACAAAAGTAATGGAGATCTCAAATTAAGAACAAAAATTCCCCTAAGTTACGTTCAAGAAGACGTGCCATCATTGACTCCTACTAAAATCGACGAAGATACCATTTGCTTACTAGAGCATCTGTCCCTTGTAAACTGTGCCAACAAACAGAGTATTCAAACTTTGGAAGATGCAATTTTATTTGCTGATCGGATACTACACATTAATACTGACACAGTTGAACCAATGTATACAGTTTTAGAGGACAGGTATTAATTTCGTTAAAATGTTTTTAAAGCTTTTTATGTGATAACTTTTTTGTGTATTTTACAACAACTGCAATCATATTAATAAGGGTGTATCTCTTTTAGGAATTTGACACTGCGTGAAGATTTAATAACCGATGGAAATTGCCAGAAAGATATTCTAAAAAATGCTGCAGTCACGGAAGAAGATTATTTCGTAGCTCCTCCGGGAAATATTCCACTTCAACCGAGGGATAACTTGCTTCACAAAGAGAGCCCCGAAACCAAATCATTGTGATTTGTCATCATGTATCTAGATAAAGTGTTAAAATTAGCCCAAAAGTATTTATTTTTTAGTCCTCTGTTAACTAAGACTGGGAAAAATGTCCTTTGTCTTCAAATGGGCCCATCTGGGTCCTTATTTCAACATAACATTAAGAAAGAATGGATGTATTCCAATGTAGTCAGTAGGGATATTACTGTATTCCTCTTTATTGAGAATCAGCCGGAGGATATTCACGATCATTACATGTATATCAATACACGAGAAATTTGCAATAAACAACTGCCGTTTGGCGTGGCTAAAAGAATCATAATGAAGAGGCAAGAACAAGAGTCTGATGATCTTTCAGAAAACAGTTATTTCTCAACTCTACTTAAAACTAGCCTCATATCAGAAACATTTATGCCTCCTACTGAAGGAAAACAGTTTTTTTTTCATTGGCAGAGACAAAGAACGCTATGGTGGAAAAAGGTATTTAAATTTCATATATTACACATAATGCTTCTTCTAGGTAACTCACATTTCACAAAAATGTTTATCATCATGACCGACCATAAATCTCAGAACATCTATTATTGATATTGCTTTTTCTGTATTGGCATTCAAGTTATTAAAAATTTATGCATTAAATTTTTTTTTTAAACAGATTGTTTTTTTTTTTAATATATAATTTCTTGATATAACTCCATAGTTAATAAATATGAAAGATTTTTTTTTAGTACTTGAACTACTTAGGCAAAAGTGCATGGTTGATAAATAATTTTCAGGTTGTGGTCCTGTGTAAGTGCCGCTACATAGATCAAAAGGTTCAAACCCCGCTCTGCCACGACTTTATTTTCATTTTTTAAGTGCAAATGTTTTCTCTCTTTTGAAAACAGTTAAAAAAAAAAAATATGCGTATTAGAGTCAATCATAAGAACCCAAATAGATATATATTTTTTTTAAATAATAAAAAAAGTGAAGAGTGATTATTTGTATCAAAATTATTAGCAAAATAGATTTTCAACACTGAGAGGACTCGTCACACAAGCAAAAATTTTATTTCTCATATTAGACAGGCACCGTGATGCAATTGGTTAGACGGCCAACTGTGAACTGGCATTGCGGGTTTGATTCCTGCCAGCTGCGAGAAAAAAATCCAAGAAAGCTTTTTTCTCAATTGGTCTGTGTGTTGTGGTGTATTTTCCATATCCTCTTTCCCACTTGCTGACAGGCCTCTAAAATAGAATCTTGGCGTTCCTTTATGAAAACTTTTGTATTGATTTTCAAAGTAGAAAACTCGTATATTTCTAGTTATACAAAATTTCTGGAATAAAATACTGCCTATTAAATTGTATATCTTTTAAAATTTGTCTCAATATCTAAAACACATGTCTGGTTCTAGCTTTCAGCTTTGCCAGGAAGATTCACATTGGGTGGAGCGAGTCAAGACTCGGATACAATGTTCGTCAACATACTGGCAAATTTTTCATGGGGAAATCAAGTCGTCGAAACAATATCTATGAGACCATTTCAAGATAGCGAATCTGATGTTGATTTGACAGTGAGTATTCAATTTCGGTCCAATCTAATCATAACTTAAATTTTTACCAAATTACTATTTACTGAACCTATACTTTTATATAATAAAATATGTCATCAGCCACTATTATTTATCTTATGTAGGGTCTAAAATATTTGTTTAATTCTCACATGGGGCTGTAAATTTTTAACTGCATAAAAAACAAAATTTTATCAAAATTTCTGTCGAGTTTAATTTTTCATCTGTTATAGTCAAGTAGACATGCTGATTTCAAAACTGTAGTTAGTTTTCTTCTATCATTTAAATTTTTCTCTCTACAGTGATGTTATCTTAATGTGATGAGAAAAGAGAGGGTGTTCCGTAACTTAAAAACTTGACGCGATAGACAAAAACTGGGAAAATTCAGAAGCCAAAAGTTAGATCTAAGTCAACGAAATTTGTGTTTTTCACATGAAAATTGTTTAGCCACTCCTGAATCGTTTATACTAAACGGTAGTTTTTCTTTTTAGGCACGCCACGGTCGTGATACTGTAGTTCCAATAGTGGTAAAAAGTGAGACATCTCTTGAGGCTGCTGTTGCCGGACTCTTTACTGACTCTATCGATGACGATTCCATATATGATGCACCAATCCTTAGAATACACAGAAAACTTACGCCATTTAAGTGTATTTTTGCAGCTCTTAGTCCAGGTATTTTACTGAGGTTAAATACATTATTGTTGTGGCTTTTCTTTTACCAAGTTCTTAAACTCATTAAAATAACTTATAAACTCTTGTATCTACACTCTGAACACTTTTATCCCAAGCAATATGAGCATATTTTAGCCCAAACCTAAAAAAAATAAAATAGTTTTGATTTTTGGCATAAGTGTTCCTCAGGACCCTAGAAGTATCCCTTCCAATCTCCCCACTCTTTGAGTGACCGCTTCCCCAAATTCTTATTTTGGCCCAAACAGAACTTACATACGAGGTTACAACATAACATATGTATCTTGCAGGGGCGAGCTCTCCCAATAACCGATTATTTGCAGCTTACCATTTTTTTTTGACATCGAAAGTAATGTTTTATATTACATTATTATTAGGAAAAAATATATCACAAATATAGTACCTAATAATAATAATACAATTTCTTGTGTTAATCAGTTTACGTCATATTCCACACAGCGAGCAAGCTACACCTCTATCGGCCAAAATTATTACTACCAAATTATAGAAGCTTGCGTAGCCAAAGATAAAACATGAATTTCATTACGTCTCCAAACTCCAAATTTCAGCTTTAACTTACGATTTCAGTAAAATCTTGCAGCTTTCCTAAATGCAATTTAGTCTTTCAACACTCTTTTATAAGGGCTATTATTATTTAAAATAAAACTGCTTCACTTAAGACGGTGCAAGTGAGATAGTATTATACGCACCCGTTATAATGTGAAAAGGAGATAACGAATATGTGTACAAGTATATTATAACATAGAAGTTAGATTAGGATAATACTTGAGTCCTGTTCGGTGGTTTATAAGTTAATTTCTTGTAAAATACATAATATTACGAATTTAAATTTTAATCCTTAGTATCAGTATGAATACTTAAGTGAGTTTTCAAAAACAAAGATTTGCTAAACAAGAATAAAATATACATGAAACATATAAGGTTTTTAACGGACGATGACAGTTATAGGTTATTCTTCAGTATCCATTTAAAATTTTAAAATAATGTTTGAGTTATATATATATATACTAGTAAATTAAAATTGAATAGTGTCGAGAGTAAATTATGCATAAAGAATAGTAAAATGTATAACTTACACCGTTTTTTTAATATTAAAGTGATATAAAAATCGATGAAAGAATGATTCTAAAAAGGCAATTATTAGTGAACTATCGTTGTCGGTGAGGAATATTTTTAAATAATTTAGATTTTATCATTATTTACTAAGAAATAGTGTTTTTACTTCAAGACAAGTAAAGGTAGTCACAATTTAGTGAAAATTTTCGGTACGTTTATGAATAATACTATTTTATAAATCACTTTTTCGGCGGATGATCTTGTATATGAAATAGCCGTGCGGATATGTCATTGCTTTCTAACGATGCGGGGTACCAGTTTTTTGCAATCATGTTTTTTTTAAATTAATTTTTTTGTTTGTTAAATGTACGTGTTAAATTAGAAAATATTTTAACTGAAACTATTAGCCGCTAGTGCCATTTGTT
This sequence comes from Micrasema longulum, assembly GCF_059751315.1. NCBI lineage: Eukaryota > Metazoa > Arthropoda > Insecta > Trichoptera > Brachycentridae > Micrasema > Micrasema longulum. The sequence goes on from NW_028277299.1 coordinate 191,293, forward strand.
ATAGATTATTTATCAAACATAAAATATTCCAGTTTTTTGCAATTACGTTTTTTTTTCGATGCATTTTTTTGTTAATTAAATGTGCGTATTAAATTAGAAAATATTTTAACTGAAACTATTAGCCCCTAGTGCCATTTGTTATAGATTATTTATCAAACATAAAATATTCCAGTTTTTTGCAATTACGTTTTTTTAATGCATTTTTTTGTCAATTAAATGTGCGTATTAAATTAGAAAATATTTTCAGTTTCAGTGTAACCCCATTGATTCCACATTTAGCCATCACATTGGATTATCAACATTCATCAGCAAATCACTCCCCTTGCACACATCATAGACTTTATTTACCAAGAATTACTGTTACTCAATTCAAAAATTACACCAAGAATTTTCGCTAACAAACTTTAATATTATATTATGCATTTCTTCTAGATACGTTTACGGCTGAGGAGTTAGCTCAGTTGGCTTTCTATCTGACAAAACAACTGAGAAAATCTGGGATCTCCACAGCTTGTCTTCCAGACTGCACTAGAGCACCACTAAAGGAACAGGTATGCCTTGTGAACTTAAACAAACCATAGACTGATACAATACTTTCAATGTTGAACGAGGTGTTAACATAAGTTTTGTCCGTTTCTTTCCAAACGAAGAGAACAAGTAGCATTTGACTCACTGCCATAGTCAGCCGCTGCCGGGGTAGAATGCAGTTCCGCGCCTGAGCCCGCAGCAGTCGGGTGATATAATGTGAGCTGATCTGCAAGCTGGCTCAAAACTCCAAGTTGTCACTTGAGCTGCGAGCCGACCTGCAGCTCAAAAAATAATCTCGAGTTCCCATGTGTTATTATGCAGTTCAATTTTTTTTTTTAACTAAGGTGTCTTTAAAAATGAATGCATCAACTCTTTAACTATTGTTGGTAAATAAGTATGTAATGACTTACCGACTTTTAAATGGCTACTATTTCTTTTATTTTTATTATTATTAAAACTAATTTGTATTTTTAAAATAATTTAGTTCCAGAGAAACGATGAGTGGGGTATTCCATTCACAGTAGTACTGGACTCCAAATCTCTAACAACGGGTATTGTTCGTGTTCGTAATCGAGATACAACTCTCAAGGTTAGTAATCTCATATGTACATATTATATACTTACAAACAATACTGTCTTTTCCTTACGTTTGTTTTTTTTTCAATCTTGACATGCGCCGTGGGGCAGTTGGTTAGACGACTACAAGCTGTGAAACTGGTGTCGCAGGTTCGATTCCGCCAGTTGCAAGAAGGGAATTCAAGCCAGATTATTTTCTCAATTGGTCTGGGGGTTGTAGTGTATTTTTCATAACTTCCTTCCACATCCCATATTTCGCACCTGCTGATAATCCTCTAAAATAGTGACTTAGCAGATTATTCCTTTATTCAAAAAATATTTTTAAAATGGAATTTTTACACTATTTTTCTTACCTTCACTCAGTTTTCGATAGATCATTTTATTTTATTAAAATTTTAAGAATAACCAATTTTTCTTTAAATTTCAGGAAGAAGTTCATGTGAAGAATTTAGCAAAACACATCATTAAATTATTCAATGATCTGTAATTCCTTCCCCAGCACATGCAACCAAAAAACTTACGAATTTATATATATAATAATGTTAATCTTTCTTTTAAGTTCACAATTTTTTTTTTATCATCAAAATGTATTATTTAGTAATAAATACTTGTTACATTCATATTTTCATATCTTTTTAATGAAACAGGAAATAATAAAAACATCCACTTAGTTCTTACTGAATATTTATTTGTCATCGAACAGTAATCTAATAGAAATACTATTCCGTTTTTGTATCAATAAAATTAAAATACATATAATATTGAATGTTGTACCATACGACAATATCTAAATGCCTCTATGTGGTAATGACAAACACACAAAAATGGAGAATGGAGTACACCGACTGTTAAAATAAATTATTTGAATACACATTAAATACCGAATAATTACACAATTGTTTATGAACAACAATGACTGTGCTTTCTAGCTTAATTTTAATTATTTTTATGCAACTTCCTTTAAATACCTTTACCAATAATGCGAAGAAAATAAGTGAACTTTACTCTTTATCAACAGCGTGTAAACTATTAGTTTAACTTATCACATACTGGATCGAGATGTCAACAAAATACATTCAAAAAATTATATATTTGGCATTAATATTATAGACAATAAGTAAAGTGCTACGGCACTGTGGCACTAAATAAATATTCATTTTCATTCACCGACATGTTGGACTAATTTATTCTTAAGGATAACCATACTATTGATTCCCTTTTGCACATAACATAGGTATTTTAGAAAACATTCACATATGGTCATCACGTGTGTAGGAGAAATCAATAGTAATAAAAACAACAATAACTTTGTAAAAAAAAAAAATGATGAATGAAATGAAATTTTCTTAAATTGTAGTTTCCTACACAACTTTAAGACAAAACCAATACAGCATTCCTTCGGGTTGTCACAAGCACCTCTCTATGGACACCCATTACGCTGGCAATTGGAGCTTTTTCCCCTTCAGCACTGTTGGACAAACATTACATATATTATTATCTTTCGGAGACCCATACCGAGTACCAACATAAAAGTATAATAAACACCAACAGGTTCAAATATAAAAGAGAAGGATAAAATACTTCTAAAATATGTTTTGTTATATTGCGACAGTTGTGTGCCCCATCTGGCAATGGATGCATGACACGTCTTTAAAAATATGCATCGATACAAATAATAAATCAAAGAAACAAGTTATTTAATATTAAGTGGTAAAATTATTAAATACCTTTCGTGATGTAGAGATAGAAGAAATCACAATAAAGTACAGTCTGCACGGCCCCGGCAACAATCGCTATCAGATCGTAATGGTTCTCCACCATAAAACGGTAGACCTGAAATATATTTACCAAACTTATTCACGGACACAATAGTGTCTGTACTTTCTAAATAGAAAGTCTAATTGATTGAGAAATAAGAAGAAGAAATTATGTCCCAAAACTAAAGTCGTATAATATTTAACATTTAACCCTTCACACAAGAAGGAGACAATATTATTCTGTCCCAGCAGCGGACCTATTGTCCTTGTTTAAACAGAAATTTAGATGACAAGACAATGGACCGAAACATTGTACTAGAGATAGACATATAAGAATTTTTGTATTATTTTATTGTCCTATTCTGCGGTGTCGAGGCTATTCACGGAGCTGGTACGGGACAATATTGTCCTGTCTACTGTATTGTCTCCGTACAAATCCAACTTAACTATATTAAAATAAGTAAACGCACAACAACAATTTTTATATTTAAAAGAATTCATCTTCAGACCTAATTTCTTTGATTATATTCAATTAGGTATACATTTTTTGCTAAAAATCATAGATTTTTTAATAGGATTCACATATGTATCACATAATGCAAACTAGTAATTTTTTTATAGATACTTATGAAAACTTTAATTTATTTCAAATTGCCATAAATACAAAGATGCATAATAAATATATTGTTTGAAATAAAATATCAGGTTGATACAATCCACTGAGTTATTGGAACCAATTAAATTAAAGAAATGAAAATAACTTGAGAAATTTCACAAACTAATATATATTTTTTTCTACACTTGCAGGTGTGTATGCAATCTCATATTGGGTTCTACCAATTAAACATGTAGAGGCATGTATATATTTACATATTAATCATTAAATAGCTTGCATTTATTTCAAAACAAGTGTTGAAACATGGAGAGATTACACACCAATGTATTTATAGACCATTAAGATTTTTTGTTTGAAACTATTGTAACCATCAGTCAAATATTTGTATATATGAAATACACCTGTATCTACTATCCTTTGTAATTCTGATATTCAAGATTCCTTCACCAACTTCAATTTTTGTTTCTATAATTTCTTACATTTTTACTTGATTTCTTATAGTTGTAGTAGTTCTTACAATTTATTTATCTCTTTCTCACATCTTTTTACAATATCTGTACATCTCCTGGCTAACTGGGGTACAAACCCTGTTTCAAGCAAATAATGTTTTTTTTTATAACGTTTGTTTCTTATCAAACAATTAGCACTTAGTCATTATTATGTGAAAGGCTATCAAATATCACACTGATACTTTTTTTTTATCTGTTCGTCAAGCAAAAATATACATTTGGTATTTGAGTAGATTTAAAACAAAAAAAAGAATATGTACATAAATGAAATTCATCATTTTCATCACTATTTGACCACACAATAGCTGGAACACGGAGATCAGCTCTTCAAAATATTAAAGCGGAATTCTCCTTATTTTCCTTGTTATTGTAGACTTTAGGCCCTAAAAAGTTTTTTTCATACTACTTTTTGGATAAACAAATAATATCATCCATCAAACAATGTCTTTGGCGTGACAGTGCCACCACATTTAACAGATTGCGATTTTAACATTTATTGCTTTTCGATTTTGTGAAATAAAAATGTATTTTTTTAAAAAAGACAACAATAAATGTACGTATTTGTTCATTATTGATTGTATCATTATATTGTCAGTATTTTGATAGTTTTATATAAGCAAAATGACAGTTCGCGAAATAAATTCAGCATGGCATGGCATATAACAGTTAATACATTGTTTATGCCAGTTTATAGTAAATTTTATAAATATTTTAGGAAAATATAATACTTGACATGATAGAAAAAAATATAATTTTTACAAACAGATATTTGGAGGACAGGACAATGGACCAAGACATTGCAGAATATTTCCGCAGGACAATGGATTACCTCCACCACCGCGCACGTCGTCGTGTATCCATTTTTGCAGCATTCCGCGTTTGAACTATGAACTAATTGTTGTATTGTCCTACAGGCCTGTATATTTTATTGTCCTTGTGTGAACTCTGTTTTAACTCTTGAAATATGAAGTAATTTTAACGAAAGAAGCACCCAAAAATAAATTGGTAATAAAGTTAAAATACAATCTTACCCAGTTGAAGAGATACAGTCCTCTGTAAGATCCAAGGGCAAACAAATAATGTGAGGTAATACTTTCAGCTTCTCCCGTCTTGGAGACGAGGAACAATTGTGGCAAGATAGCAACGGACTCCAGGTAGATGGAGAATGTCCAGAGAACCTTAAATTTAAGGCAATTTATTATTCAACCAAATACATATACAATAAAAAAAATATGTTTTTAAAAAGTATAAGGAAGAAATTTTCTGTGTCGACACGTTTTGCTTTATTCAAACGTCCATGGACAGCAGATAAAACTAAGAGCTTTTAAGGGTTTTTGGATGGCCCTAACTCCTCTACGACAACTGAGGATACGGGTGGAAGAACAACCTAACCCACAAAAGTGAGTTTTGAGATAATCGCAGTTAAAGTTTTTGAAGTGTTTTCAACCTGTGTTTGGATGTTTTTAAAATATTTTGTTTTCTATGAAAGTTGTATTTGCTATTCAGCTATATCAAATGAGGTAAAAATAAAAATCAACAATAGGGATACACCAATAATCATCGCTCTAGAACCATAATCCAGGGAGAAAATACGAGAATACATTTGTATGAAGAAAAGTCAGACTGCGCATCCGAAAATAAGAGATAAGCGCCACATTCATATAATTTTATGTCGTAAGAACTTGAATTTTTTTTAGTTACGTTTTTTATATGACTTTACATTTATGTTAACAATTAATCATCATTTAATATATAAAAAACGAAGGCCATAACTATTTTAAGCCAAAAAAAAAAATGCTCGCCACAATGGTCGCGTCAGATCTCACAGATACACGGTTTCTTACTTTCGTAAAAGGCGCCCCCCGCGAGCTCTCCCCTCTTCAATTCCTTGTGCTAGTTATGAGGCTGTGCTAGTCGTACATTGACCATTGCAAGTCCAATACTTTATGGGTGTCTCACAGATACCATGGGACTATATTATCCTTCCCCAAAATACAGTACCAGAGACTCCCATTAACACAGCAACTGAGTATCAAAACTCATGCGAGTTGCCAAATATGTTGGTTTAACAAGACTCACTATTTATATCTACAAAACTGCATTTTTCGTTCCAATGATTGTGATGTGGATAAAGACATCAAGAACAATGAGTGATGTAATTTTTTAAAAGATATATTTGCATTTTTATGATTTCTTTATTTGAAAACGAATAAACCGCTTAGCCTTTATTTTAAGGCTTGTCAGCAGGTGGGATATAAAAGGAGGTAATGAAAAATACACCACAACACCCAGACCGATTAAGAACAAAATCTTTCTTGAATTTTCTTCTTGCAACTGGCGGGAATCGAACTCGCGATGCCAGTTTCACAGTTGGCTGTCTAACCAACTGTGCAACGGTGTCTGTCCTAACCCAAATATTTTAATGTTGGTACCATTTTATTTTAGTCATAAATAAACGTTTCAGAGAATGGGACACAAGCAGTGGTAGAGCGGGATTCAAACCTTGAACCTCTGGATCTGGAGTCCACGACACTACCTATGGGACCACAACCCGTCTAATTTTTACTTCTCTTAATTTTTTATTTTTAATAAATTTTATTTTACCGCAATGTTTAACATTTTATGGGTTAAAATACTTAGTTTTTGTAATTTTTAATAAATAAAAGTTCTGTTAGTAATTTTTTAGAAATAAATGTTCCATTGCAAATTTTCATATACATAAATGTTCCATTCTGAGTTTTGTGTAGTTATTTGCCTCCATACTTGAAGTAAATTACGGCTAATTGTGAACAGTTGATTGTGTATCTCACAGATGCGAGGCGACAGCCAATGTACAATATGTTGACGTGACTATTAGAGTGCTAAATATAGGTTAAGTTCTTCTGACTCCCAGATTTCAATTTCCTCTGGCACTTACATTCAGTAAGATAAGTCCAATTTCCCAAGTAAAGCAGTGGTTAGTGGCAAGTATGAAGTATAGACGCATACTAATGATATGTTAGCTCGGAATCTAATTGCCAAGCTATGCAGAAGGATTTGTATCGCCTTACGGGCTGTTGTATGAAACATTGCTTAAAACCGAATACATCCAAAAGTTTGGCATCATTTACTCGAGAATCCAATAAAATATCTGATTATTCAATTAAAACATCGGTGTATGTCTCGACTCTAAACTGCTGTTTGCTTGGATTAATTTTTGGGATGAGCCAACAATTTAAAAACATTATATAATGTATTGTGAAGAAGCACATACGGAGTCTTCAAAAATACTAGGAGGGGTGGGCTACTGTCGGGCTGCAAGTCGGAGGTCAATTTTGTACTAACTCGGAATTCGGAGGCACCCTGTGCGTTTCTCACATACGAGGAGCTGAAAGCCAAAGAAACTTAAGCAACAGTTTTTGAGATAATGGCTTCCAAACACTAAAGACTTATACCCGTATGCAGAGACAAACCTTAAGGTGAGGAGAGTACATTATATTGTCTTCACCTTCGGGTTATTCTCTGCATTTGAAATTAGAATGTACTTTCCTCACCTTAAGTTTTGTCTCTGCATACGGGTATAAGACTAGGGTTAACGTTGGGATATTTAACTAACATAAATTAAATTATGCAAACTGATAGCTCATACAAATTTGGCAGTTAAGCTTCTCTGGCATATTTTTTTCGTGAAACTTTAATTTAGCCATACAGATTTTTTAGTTTCCAGATTTCATATTGACGCTTGAGTTAGTGTGGCTTAAAACATAGGCTTTTTTTACACCTAACTACATACTCAGATTAAATTGGTGTCAAATGTCTAACAATATAAATTTATTAAGTTGCCAGTGTCGAGTACACTGCAACTCAATTACTATATATAAAACAATAATTGACAGAGATCCCGACGCATAATATTATAGCCTTACCTCCAGTACGGCAAAATCGTGGTTAATCAACAGAGCTAATACTCCGGCAGGAAGCAACAGGAACTCGATTCTGAAGGTATCGTGGTTGTGGTCATAGGTGGCTTTAAACTTGATGTACATCAGGTATAAAGTAGCGTACGATGCGGCCAGGAATATGAACTTCATGAATGTGTTGTAGGCCGATATGTACGTGGTCAGTAGATCAAGGTATCGGGTTGTGTACACAATGGCAAATAAAATTTGCGATTTTCCCGATATACCTGAAACAGTAACACTTATAACAAAGATACAATAATGTTAAATCATTTTAGAATATAACTTAATTTATGTAAGATTGCAATTCTACCCCACTTTTTACAATTAGAATCGATCTAAATAATATAAGTTGACGATTAATTTATTTTAATGATACGGGCTGTATGATTAACAATAAAATCAGAAGCCTTTCTTTAGGTTAAGATAAAAAATATAAAAAGTTATGATAATGCTGGCGAAATAATATTTGAGTTTAATTTATTGGGCCTTAAAGACTGCTGATCTATTTAAATATAACTGCAAAATTTAAGAACACACACTTAAACTATGCTTTTGTAAGTATATGTAGACATATATATATAGTATTTATATTAGGTACTGCAGCATCACGTCATTTGTTGGTAGGGGAGACATTTGTTTATTGAATTTTGAAGAATTATAAAATATGTGATCACTATTTACACTCGATATGTACAATAATTGTTTTTTTTATACAAAAAATTACAAGAAAACACAAATTATACACCCGGTAATAAAAATTTAATATCTACACTCCAACAGTACACAAAAGCCGATCTTCACGTTGGCACTGACCGGCGCATAATAAAATAAGATAATTAAATAACCTGCACACGAGCGCGTCTTCCATATTTTAAGGAGTAAAATAATAATCGCTAAAAGATGAGAAAGATCGCCAAGAAGTCGGAACACATTCATTTTTGTAAATTATAATAGCCGCTGACACGGCAACCACACGACCAAAAAATGACGTGGCTTCGCCAGTTTTTCTTGTAGATGTCACTGCAAAATACAAAACAAGAGATGATAACTATTGTCTATGATTTTTAGAACAGTTCTTAACTCTCAATGCACCTCGCGCACCATATTTTGAGAAGATTGACCTTACTATAAAATAATCTATGACATTCGATTGCTCAATATTTTCTATCTATGCAAAGTGCTGTAAATTTTCGCTGTCTGTTAATTCGTCGGGTGCGCGAATTTTCGTGAGTTTGGTACGATCGGCGCTAAGTAAAAACGTGATAATGTCGACCCCTATTGAAGTTTCTGATTCCGTTTGTGTTGTGTGTTTTAAAGGCATTGAAATATATTCTGTCGGCGAATGCGACCACCCCGTTTGTTTCGAGTGCTCGACACGGATGAGAGTATTATGTCTGCAAACTGAATGTCCCATATGCAGGCAAGATCTTTCCAAGGTATTCCTCTATATGCATTGCATTATCAATTGATTGTTTTTATATTGCAACATTATGTCGCTATATTTATATAAAAACAGTGTATCTAGTTTTCACCAACGTCATTCTTTGAATGTCAGACGTGAAGCTATTTAACTTTTTAAAACGTGTGTTTATACTTATATGACTTTTTTGCGGTCTAGCCACATGCTTATTTCAGCGGTCAAGTGATATAATATTACAATAGTAATAGTATAAACAAAAAAATGTTACTCTACATCAATTTGATATTTTAAAAAATTCTTATTGCTTCTTTTCGATATTTATAATAAATGTTATTCTTTATTTTATGATTAAGTTCATGGATATTAAATCACCATCAAATATGTGTACACTTAGTATTTATTCCAAATCTTTTAGCACCTTTAAAATCTTCTTTAAAAAAATTTCCAGAAAAATTAGGCTATGATTTGTCTGTCTTTCGTATTTCCCAATTAAGGTTCCCATATCGACAAAAATACATACATATTTACATTTAACAATCAAAATACATATTTGTTGAACATAGGAATTCATACCGAATAGTGCATTGTATCTGTGTTGTAACGTATGCGTTACCATGTGTGTGTGCTGGTTCGTCACCCGCGTCTGCCGCAGTCAGGCTTCCCGGCGTAAACGAGAAGCCGCCCTCCCAGACAGAGTCAAAGACAAAGTCGGAAGGTAGGGGCGCAGCTGCGCCGACCGCAAGTCAACCTCAATAGCCCTGAAAAGGACTTTCCACCCGGTCCAAGTGGTGTAGAGGCAAAGGCAGTCAGCTGGCAGAGCGAAGTACAGGATGGCGAACAGGGCGGAGAACTGAATGAAACACGTCTGAGCTGTTCAGAGTTAGGAACTCAACTGATTAAATGATATAAAATACACGCCTTATAAAGCGATGCGCGTCAGGCTCCGTGAGTCAGCCGTCCCACCCACTCCGGCTGCCTGGGAGTGGTGGGGGTAGCTCACCCCCACCACTCGCTACATGCCGCCGGCCGCAGGTGACGTTAATACGGGCGCCTAACGCCTGTTCGAGCTATTTCATCGGCAGCCACGACGCGCGCAATATGATTACAAATTTATATTTAACATTATTTAAAATATTCTATGGCTATATTTTGCCCCGGTATTACTGAGGCCAGGCTCGAAAGTGAATAATTTATCTTTATTGGGAGCCTAGCGCTCAGTCGTACATATGCCGGGGATTCTAGCTAGTTATTTGATTATATTTTATACAGCTACATATTTTATCAATTTATACTATGCGTCCGGAACATGTGTGTTTATGTGACAAATTGTGTTTACTCTCTTAATTATTGCACAGCTTTTTATTCCTTTTTTTAAGTAGTAAAATAAATAAATTAGAAAATTCACTTTTTGTGTAAAACTACGTATTATTTTGAGTGCTACATTTTTTTTTAAATCTGCTATTCTGAATGTACATTCATAATCTCCCTATAACAAACAATTGAGGTGGTCAGTGCAAAAGTGACATAATCCACAAACATTTATAAATAGACTTCAACATTGGAAAAGGTCCATAACCATGCATTCTATTAACTAGATGTGGTTAGCCCCGCATTTTCCCGTTCATTAATAGATAGTACTCTTACACCATTAGCAATCTGAACACCCTATAGCTACATGGCTAAACTTTGATACATAGTACACACGAGGACAGGACAATACTTTACTGTCCTATTGTAAACAGAAATTTGGAGGACAGAACAGTAGACTGAGGACATTGACCTAGAGGTAAACAGGCAGGCTATCTACGCGGGACAATGGCTTACCCCCACCATCGCATGAGTTGTCGTGTACACATTTATGCTGTGTTTCGCGTTTGAACTATAGTCAAATTGTTGTATTGTCTCACTTATCTCTCTTGGGCGGTCGATATTGTTCATGGATCTAGGACAGGACAGTACACTCCTGGCTATTGTATTGTCCTCATGTAAGTTCTACTTGAATGTTATTATCTCAGTTTCACACGTTTGTTAGTTATGTCACTTCTGTGCTAACCGCCTCAATTAATAAATGGTTAATGTTAAGTTTGCAGTTTCATTAAAATTATCTATCTAAATGAAGGTTATCTTTTTCAATTTGCACAAATAAATCGAGATTTTTTTAAATAAAAATTACCGAAAGTAAATCCAAATTTTAAAAAAATGTAATATGAAATCCAGAAATAAATAGAAAAATGATAAGCTTTTTTAGATACACTTATTTATTTAAATAGTTTTGTCGATAACTAATCTTCATTTAATTAGTTTCTCTTAATATTAAACTGAATAAAAAAATACATACATAGTTGATTCTAACTTAATATTAAACTGAATAAAAAAAATACATCGCCTATTAATTTAATACTGTATATATTGAATAAAATGATTTACAAAGTTGGTGCTTTTAATATTACACATAGCATTAAAAAATAAGTTTGTATAATATTTTTCTATTATTTACCAGGTGATCTTCTCATCTGTCAAGGAGCCATTCAAGAAACTGAATGCACAACCCTTCAAGAACAACTTTTTTGAGAGAAAGTACAAAATATGTTTTGTTTCGGAGCTGGTGAAGGACGCTTACCACAAGTTACTGGAGCACAGTTGCCAGAAGTGCGGGACATCTGCTGAACCATTCAAAAACTTCGTGGCCCTAAAAGACCACCTTCGCAGGGAGCATGATCTGTTCTTCTGCGATCTGTGCATACAAAACTTGAAGGTAATCATTTCAGTCTCAGCACCAGCTTTTCCTGCAAACTGGAGTATCTCAACTACATAATTCGAAAAGTATTTGCTTGGGAATTATTGTTTGATTATAGGCAAGCAGCCTTTACTTGAATATTTATATCTATGCATTAATTCAGCATCATGAAATGGCCACCATGTTTGGCAAGTCATTCTAGCTCAAAACAACTCTTCAGAAAAGGACATTTTGATTTTAGTGATGCCCTGCAAATGGATACCTTTGACGAAACCATTATTGATGTGGGAATTTGTCTGGCTGAATTATTTCACCTACTAGTGAACGCCTTAATATACTATTAATTTTTTTGACAGGAGGCAATCCACGTGCCCTGACTGGGATTTTCTAACTAGTCTGTGCAAGTTCAGTCATTGCTGATTGTGTCACGAAAGGCTTTATATTATTTCATTTATTTTTTTTCATCTTATGTTAATTTGTGAACTTTTATTTTAACATGATACAGTTCAGCATTTTTTAAAGCTAATCTGTATCATGTTTATAATTTTGTAATGTTTTTAATATAAATCTTAGAGACCATTTAGGGTATTGTATATCTCTATCAAGACTCATATCTTGCTTTATTCTTCCAATTGAATTGATCCCAATGTTTTGATGGCGAAAAGGGTGTTGACTACAAAAAGCTTTGGTGGTCAACAAATATGCGCCTGTGGGCAGGAAAGTAGGTATTTCATTCTTCCATTTGTGATGACTGCCGGAAAAACAATAAACAAACATAGATAACTATTATATAAATTACATTACTGTTTTGGAGTGTTTTATTATATTCTTACATGTTTTCAGTCATGTTTGTTTTATTTTATTGTTATGTAAAAACAATCCATGTCATTTATGTAAAAAAATAATTTTAGATTTTTACAAATGAAAGAAAATCATACAACCGACAACAGTTGGCTCTTCACAGAAGGAAGGGCGATATTGACGATACATCTCACAAGTAAGTACTGCTATTTAATGCATTAAATATTATTTTATGTGTTTTTTATTCAAATTCATAATAAAAAAAAACACTTATGCAGTTTAGCAAAATAAAAGAAGGATGAAATAATAAAACATGAGTACTAGAATTTTAATTTTATTCATTTTAACATTGTTTTTTAATAATGTGTTTAAAGGGATTTACCAGTATACCGATGATTTGTTAAATATTGAATATATATTTTTTTTAAATGTATATTAGTTTGTATATCATGTTTATGTATCCAGGGGTCACCCACTGTGCAAGTTCTGCGACCAACGCTACATGGACAACGACGAGCTGTTCCGCCACCTGCGTAAGGACCACCTGTACTGCCATCTGTGTGACGCGGACGGCCTGCACCACTTCTACGGCTCTTACGACGAGCTTCGCGACCACTTCCGCAAGGACCATTATCTCTGTGAAGAGGACGAGTGCAGCGAACAGACCCTGACCGGAGTCTTCAGGACAGATATTGATCTCAAAGGTAAAACATGTTTATTCAATAATATTTTAACTTTGTAGACAACCTGGATTTCACCTCCCAGGGGGGGTTATTAAGATAAGGTAAGTTATTAAGATTTAGCTCTGTAAATGCCTAGACTTCCATATTTCTTTCTCAAAAATGTTTTTCCTCTCTGTTGCGATAACTTCCTAGGGAGTGAAATCCAGCCTGTCTAAAAACATTTGCACATACAAGACTGGATTTCACCTCCTAGAGAATTATAAATATTTTAAAAAATAAAACTAGTATTTTTATCCACTTTAACTTTATCAGCTTAATTAAAAATACAAAGAATTACAAAATTATAACACGTTTTTTTATTTCAACTTTCAGTCAATCATATTTTAACTTTCAGTCATATCATCTTCATGCGGGGTAGCTCGTTGAACATCAGAGAAAAACTGAGATTTTGTGTCAAACGTTGACATTTCTTTTCTCGATTCTTGCTCCATCACTTGCTGCAGTTCCACAAATATGAGGTGATTTTCACAAAAATGGCGCTATATAAATTATCCAAAAATTTTTATTATTATAAACAGCCAAACTTGCACCAGTGACCAGTTTTACGCCTCTCTCCACAGCTTGTGTGTGACAAGAAAACATTTTAATACAGATATTTATATTTTCATTCATAATTTTGTCCCTTATTTCACTGTCACTATATTTTGAAGTAAATGGCACCTCAAATATTTTTTCTGTTTAGTTTATCAAATCATAATAGTAGTTTGCTTCGAAGCTTAATTTGGGGGTCAAAAACTCTCTAATTTTTTTTCCCTTTGCAGTTTTTCGCACTTTAAGTATTCGTCTAAGTGCTAATTCTTTAATATGTTGCCTTTCGTCTTGCAGCATAACTAATAAAATATTCTCAGAATGTGCGAAAAAAGAGTTCCGCTGTATTATTCGAAATGCGATTTTTTTCAGGTCATCCTTTAAATAAAATCATCTTTTTATCATGCTTAGGGTATGATCTGGACCGTATTTGCAAGAGGGCTTAGTTTTTATGCTGAACCTTGTTGGTGCATACACTTTTATTACGAACGTAGCAAGCTCGACCAGACTTTCGGATGGGGATGTTGTAGCTACATATATTCTCAATATTCTGTTTGCACAAGTTAGCCAACGAGAGTGTGCCAGCTTTCTGGTTGCTTATTAGCCAACTCAGTGGTCACGCTACCTTGTGTAACAGCTTGACAAATTTAGAAGATGTATTTTTGATCAGTGCTTAAAATGTTCGAGTAAATCTCAGGTAACACTTCCTCAATCTTCTCAAATTCTACCACAGGTAAGCTTTTACAGTTCTTTTACTTTTACGTTCTTCTGTAATTGTTTTTTTGTGATACGTAATATCACATATTTTTTTAATGATGGTACTGTCCAGTAATTTTATTGCAAGAACTAACCAAGTTCGAAATCTGCGAACCTTTTCAGACTTTCCGGCGCTTTCATCGTAATTTACTTATGTCTATTACGTTTAAAGAATCTCGCTATGAAATCAAGCTAACATACAGATCAGCAATGATTGATACTGATCTGTCAGAGACATCAGTCTTGTCACAAGCAGCAGCAAAAATTTTTAGTCGATACGTCATCTGCTTTGGGGGGGGGGCATCCAGCGTAGTATGAAAATCTGGAACTTTGTTGCTGTCTGACGAGCTAACGCTACCATCCAAAGTCTCGGCAGTCAATCTAGTATCTGTTGAGGGGCTTAAAAGTTGCTGAACAGACTGTTCTTGAAGAAATTTTATTTTTCTTCTCTAGTCTGAATTGTCTGCGCTCCAACACTTTGCTTGTATATATATATTTATTGAGCAGGTATACATTTTACGGTTTTTCCTTTGATCTTGCAAGAATTTCCGTTTATTCTCAAGTATTTTCGTTGAACATTTACAGAAATCGGCACAGATGCATTTGCACTTAGCAATATCAAAGAGATTTCTAGTTTCATCTTTGTAAAATTCTCTTTTTATTTTTAGCGACTCGATTTTTCCTCATTTGTTTGTAATATGTGATAGTAATGAGTGAGTTGACTTATAATCTGCTTCCGAGATATGACAGGAATAATGGCTTTAATCCACAGTTTAATCATTTCACATATTAGGTCTTTCACAGAAGGATATTTTCCATTGGATAGTCACAGCAAGTAATTTTTTACTCGCAAATAAAACTTTGTTGTATACAGTACATTTTATCCTTAAAAAATTTAGGGCCATTAATCACGGGACACGACGAATCCTTTCTTGTTTAGGTATTTCACTGAGAGATCCAAATCGAAGTTCGCGTGGGTATTTCAGCAAACGTGCGCTTCGTCCTAGAGGCTGAATGTGATTAATTGACAAGTGAAGTAGAGTGAAGGCGCACGGCAAGATAGTCTGAGAGGGGTGCGAGGGTAGAGGGGAGGGGGGGGGGGTGTTGCCAAATATAAACTGGACAACCAGAGGCGCTTGCCTACATGCAATATCTGACAAAAAAGCAAATTTTTGGTGTCAGTGCACCACCTGAAGATATTTAAGATTCTTTACTATATAATGCCAAGGCAGCGATTAATAATACAGGAAATCCTAAATTCGAAAAAATGTATTTAAAAATATTGGGGATTTTTTAAAATAAAAAGTGTTTTGAATTAATATACATCTAATATTTTACAGGTTGGATCCAGATAACATGTCCCGCAGCTACATAGGCAGCTGAAAACCTATCTTTTCTCATCGCGAGGTAATTACTACAACTAGGTAAATTAGAAATCTGGATTTATCTGGTCCTCTATGAATGTTACAAATAGACAAGTAGTGCATTCAAATCATCAAATTAGTATCTAAATGCATCACAAGATGTCTGTTTGAAGCATTCATGGAGGAAGATATAAAAATGTGTTTTTAGTGGCTAACTCCAAAATCCTGATTTTGAAGTAACCTAGTAGCAGTAATTACTCCGCGATATATTTATTTATTTAGTCAATGAGGGAAATGCTTTCAAGAGACAAACTGATGATTTATTTATCTTACCTCTTCACAGCTCACAAGGCATCGGAACATGGGCGGGGCCTCAGCAAGCAGGCGTCACGCCAGGCCCGTACCCTGGAGCTGCAGTTCACCCTCACCCCGAGGCTGACCCGTGCCCAACCCCAGCCCCACCACAGGTGACCCTTTTTATATTATATATATACAGGGTGTTCTTTAAACCCTGTCACATCCGAAACCACGATGATCAGTATGAACAAGAAGACATATTGGCACATTAAAATAAATTTTTAGAGCGACTAAAATCTTAAATAAAAGATAAATAAAAAACAAATGGTTGCTTACTACCGCAGGGGAGAAACGAGGAGGGAGGAGGGGGAGCCTGATACACTGTCAACCGCACGGCCGCGCCCCCCTCGCTTCTCCCCTGCAGAAGTAAGCAACCATTTGTTTTTTTTAATATTTTATTTTTTTAAATTTTCTTCGTTCTAAATATTTTTTTAAATATGCTAATATATCTTCTTGCCCATACTGATCATCGTGGTTTCGGATGTGACAGGGTTTAAAGAACATCCTGTATATCTATCTACAGTGGCGGCTGAAGGGGTTAAAAATGGGGGGTCATTTTTATTTATTAAGTACATATTATATATTTCACAGTAATTTTCACCCTGAAAACTCAAATAAAAATATATTAATATGGAAAGCAGTTACTTACCTGTGTCTATATAGATGTTTCTAATACGATATATGAATTCACAAAATATCACTTCAAGATTTAACAGAATTTTTGGTCTTATACCCACGTAATAACCATTTATTTATATTAGATACTTACTCTTTCCGCGAGTTTGATATGTTTCATCTCTTTCTTTCTCGTGTGAATATAATATAGAGATAAGACGTTTACTTCGGGACATTTAGACAAATGACCCGCCGAAGTAAAATGTATGTAATCGTATGCCACATAATATGTATAAAGATTTATTTATTTATTTATTAACGGACATTGTCCATGTATACAATTTATAAGGTTTAAATATTACAATAAAAGAGTAGTTTAAAACATTTAAAGAAAAAAGAAAGAAGCATTGACAAACATAAGGGACATCGAGACAAGATCTGGACTATTTATTTAGTGCTCGTTTAAATCGTTGTAAACTTAAACCAAAAAAGTCCAGATCCTGTCTTGAGTTAACAATACGACAAAGACGGGTCATTGGAGAATTTAGGCCATAGATAGCGGAAGATATGCGGATTAATAATATTTTAAATACCTAATTACATTATATTACAGTAAAACCTCATTTTTTACGTTCCTCGATTTTACGTTTTCCCGCTTTTTACACCGAAATGTTCAGGACCCATTTTTCTTCATACATTCTCATACAAATATTACCCTCAATTAACGTTTTTTACATTTTTCATAACCCCAGTTTCAAAATAGTATCAAAAGATGTGTCAAAAAAGCCAAAATTATGTCGTGATAATGAAGCCGCGGCCTGTGCGACACCGCGTGTGCCACGCGGAAGAAGAATAAAAACAGGTAAACAACTAATAAAAGATAAATTATTGTCTTAACCTAAATTCAAAGCAGGTGCAGTGTAATTGACCTTTTTGTTTAAGTGTCTTCCTTTAGGGTTAGTCTTAGTTTTCGTTTGAACAATAACGTCATATTGACTTGTAAAGATCATGATACGCAGTTGACAAACGTTTAGAAATAATAAAGTTTTAATATCATTAAAATATTTAAAGTTATAAAAAAGATGGTTTAAAAAGCCGCGATCTATATGACAGTTGTTTTTAGTGATGCCATAGAAAAAAAAATGATACCGTATAAATAAAATTTCCCAACATTTAGGGGAAAAAATATTTTATGTTATTCAATGCAAATTCAAAATTCTATTTTAGTTTTTTATTTATTTACACATAAAATAATTTTAACATGTTTTTAAATCAAATAAAAAATAGCTTACATAATATTGTTGGAAAAAATTAAAAAATATTTTTAGTGAAATCATTGAAAATAGGTAAAAAAAAATATATTGTCAATTTTCACTTATCACCGTTTTTACCATTTTTCCGGAAGTATATTTACACTATAGTGTAGCAAATCAATTTTATTTTTATGTAATTCCTAATTTTTCATTTCCTCACTTTAGCATTTTCCTCAGTTTCACACTTTTTTCTTGCTCCCTTGAAAAACGTAAAAAGAGGGTTTTACTGTATATACTATCTTTATAATATAATATAGGTAAATATTGTACTTAGTTGGTAGCTAATTTTGGGGGGTCATTGACCCAATGGACATAAAGGAAAGCCGCCACTGTATCTATCTATCTACCTAAATAATAAGAGTTTCGGATTGCTTAAATGGGATTATTGTCTTGAATTTTTATTTATTGGCAATTCTTGAAAAATTCCTATTCAGTTCTTCTTGTGCCACTCCCATCGGAGGTGGCGACTATAGCTTTAAACTCTCGATTCTGGGCCATTCTGACGCCCATTGCTGCATCTGGTATTCCAAACCACTGCCGAAGATTCCTGGACCATGATGTTCTTTTGCACCCCATACCCCGTCTATCCTCTCTCTCCCAGCAGAAATCCGAAACTGTGGGAGTGAAGTGATATTTCGGAAGAAACTTAAAACCCACTTGTTCTCTAAATTATTTGAATAAATTCTTAGCATGTGGTGGAAAATTAATATGAAAAAGTACATTATTTTTCTTAAATTAAAAAGTTAAAATTAAATTTATATCTTCATATAATCACTTTGTAAAGCGCCCTTGAGGTATTATATTACGAAAATGGCGCTATATAAGTTATCCATAATTATTATTATTATTATTATGTAGAAGGGCATGTTTTTCTCCATGGAATATGTGGCCAAAGTATACAGCCTTTCGTTTTTGGCAGTGGTTAACAGCTCTTGGTCTTTTATTCGGTACCCTTTCGTTGTACACTCGATCGGCCCACACGTTTCTAATGTTTTACTTTTATTTATCATATGGAGATTTTGAAACTCCATCCTCCCACTCCATACAACAGCACGGATAATACGTATGCTTTCACAGCTCTCAATCTCGTGCTCAACCTCAGGTCTCAATTGCATAAGAGTTTTCACATTCTGTAGAAGGTTTGTCCATCTCGATTCTGGATTTATTTCAGAGTCTGGGTTCTACTCATCATTCAGCCAGCAGCCAGAGTATTTAAAATGGGAGGTATGTTCTATTGCCTCACCGTCAATAATAAGAATGAAATAGGTGCCGCTCCATTTACTGACTACCATGGTTTTAGTTTTGAGTGCATTCATTTTGAGCCCAAAGCTTTTTCCAGAATTATTGAACACGTTGACAATTTGCTGCAGATGTTCAGAGGTGTGGGCAATAATGACAGTGTCATCAGCATCTTATGCTGTTTATTACTTTGCCATTCGTCAACATCAGTATGATACAATTCAATGGCCCTAAAATTATTGACTTGAAAAACTGAAAGCTGTTTATTTTGCTCAGTCGGGTGGAACCGGAGCCCGTATATGAGATCCCACACGAGGAACTGGCGGCGAGTGGGCCCTGCATCGACACGGGCAGCACGGAGCAGTTCCCCACTTTGGCAGGCTGCGGTAGCGCCGCCCCCCTGGGAGGCGGAGGGGGTGGGGGCCCAGCGCGACCGATACGTAACAGCGCCAGTGCGCTGCAGCGCACGCAGCAGAACTTCCCGTCGCTGGCGCGGGAGGATGGTCCCCCCGCCTCCTTCCGCGTCAGCATCCCTCACCAGCCGGGACCTTCGGGCGCCGTTATTAGGACTAATGGTGAAATTTATTTTTAATTTTTCACTATTAGGCCAGTAACCTTGGTCTGATGACATTTTTATTTTATTTTTTGAGCATGTCAACAGTAACACACACAAATTAAAAATATTAAAAAAACAAAATATACAGTGAATAAAAGCAATGACAGATATCCACAGAAATACATGAAATATAAATCAGTTATAATGTATCTTGGTGTGTAAATATATGTGTTAGATATTGAATCAGAGATGGAAACAAACACAAGGCAGGTTGCAGGAAGTGGTCAGACGCGGTTGGCTCGGGATAAGGAGATGTGGAGATCTAAGGGGGTGGCCTAAGTTCACCATTGGATGCGAGAGGGCTGATGATGATGAGTCTTAACTGTTTTATTTTTTAGGGCATGATTACCATTTGGGCAACCACGAAGTATTCGAGTTTGTTAGTGAAAATTCTTGGTAGAAGTTCATTGATTTTTATTATAGAAATAAAAGAAGAATTTACTTAAATACACAAAAAAAAACCGGTGACCCTTCTAAATGCCAAAAATACATTGCAATTGGACTACCAATTCTGTCTCCTATGCACCACTGGATAAAGACGGGGAAATGATAATATTGGCCTCGGCCTCGTTGTGTAGTGGTCAAACGCGTTTGCCTGACATGCAACAGGTCTCAGGTTCTATTCCCGACATGGTTGAGATAAAGTATTTATTTAATAAAGTGTTTTTATGGTTGAATATTTAATAATCCCCGTATTGGCTCTTGAAGCATAAGACTGATCGTCTTCCTTACATGTAAGAAAAATTATCAAGATACGCTGCGATTGGTGTACCAATGCAGTGCCCTATTCACCAATAGAAGAAGAATGATAATATAATTTCTGTCTCATTTTCATTTATAACAATGACAATAATCACTCAACTTGTGACTGAAAGTAAGGATACATCTCTTGCAACATTTTAGTTGCAACACACTTCTGATACACGAAAACAAGTACTTAGCTTAAATATTATTATGTTACAATAAAAGTTATCCTCATAATGTAATTGAGACACATTTTAAATATATGTTTCTAACGACATTGAAACCATTGTATTAGTTTTATACTGTGTTTTGTTTTTATGATAAAAATAAAATGAACACAAAATAATTGAAAAATTAAAAAAAACTATGCTGGAAATTCATTTGAAATCAAATAAAACTACAATAAAGCATAACTGTTTCATTGTGATCTGTAAAATAATTTCTTTTTGTTTGCAGCTAAACCAAATGTGTCCATCCAAGTACATAACCGTCCACAATCTAGTGGCAATCGATTTAGTCTTACTGAGACGAGCAACAAGCAGTTGGCCATGAAATTGGCCGATAAACAGCAGCAAATGGAAACCAGTCGCAAGTTTATGGATGAATTCCCTAGCCTTAGCAAGAAGGACAGAAATATTCTATTGGAGAATAATTACACCAGCTACCAACCACCTGCTAATACAATTGCTAAAAAGGTTTGTCCACATTTATATAGAACGTACATTAATACCCATATGCTGAGTTATTCCTCAATAGTTAAGGTGAGTCAAGGTTGGTCCTCACCTCAATTCAAACGTTCCGTTGTGAATTATGAGTTCTATGGCAAACTTTCTCTATAGAAAGCCATCTTCTCCACTGATAAAATACAGTATTGTGCAAATTAATAGAAAAGAGTAATTTTTGTCATTTTTTGCGTATAGCAACACTCATACGTCAATTTGACAGTTGTTAAGCGCCAAAAATTATGACTTACAGTTCATTAATCCTTTGGGAGCTCATATTGTTGTTTGTTTGTATACTATCTGTTGTTTTTTTTAAGCATTTTCTCAATAAACTGAGTAAATTTTGTTCTAATGGTAGGGTTGTATTTCAACAGGACTCAGCTCCTTGTTTTGTATCGAAGTTTATGCTCAAGTATTTCAATAATAAAAAGATAACTCTTTTAGACTGGCCTGGAAATTCACCTGACCTAAATTAACCCTATAAAAACATTGTGGGCAATTTGTAAATCTAGGATACAAAAATTGGACTGCATCATCAAGATAGAGATGATAGAAGCTGTTATTCAGATGTGGTTTCGAGATGACAGAATAAAAGAAAATTGCCTAAGTTTAATTGATTCCATGCCAAAACGTGTTCAGCAAATAAAAGCAAAAGGAGGACATACATCCTATTAAATAAAAAACGTATTTTATGATTGCAAGGAATTTTATTGCATTAATTCGCACAATACCGTAGTAAGTTTGTAAGTTGTCAAGCATCGCTACCTTTCTATTTCAATGAGTGTTTTGACAGAAGTACCAGAAAATTTCTGGTAGCATAAAATCTATTGGAGGTATCAAAAGCCCCTGATTGTTGACCTTTTTCTTGTGAAAATCATTGGCAATAAAAGTTGAATAAATGTCATTTTTCCTTATCGAAACCTTAAGTAAAACAAAGCATACTTTTAAGTTATTGAAGTTAAAAGTTGAAACTGTTAAAAAAAAAAATCATTTGAATAAAGCCAAAACAGGAAATACAAAATTGTATGACAAGATCAGGTAGTTCTACATAAATATATTTTGAAGCTGGTTTAGTAACAATTTAAATTGATTTTTTATACCAATGTTATCTTGATACTAACTGAAATGCTGATTCATGAAATAAGCATTGATTAGCCCAACGTATCATAAAATATATTCTACAGTGTAAAATAATTTTGTAAAGTTTTATTACTTTACTGGTTAAATTTTTAACAGATATCGGCTCCTCCAGTCAGCCAACCGGCACCCATTCCACTAGCTGCGGTGCGAGCTCCCCCTCCGCCTACTCTGGAGGCCTTCCCCGCCCTGCACTCCTCAGAGGCCCCTGCGCAGCCACAGTGGATCACCCCCCGCCCCAAGGAGCCCCCGGCCACCAAACCCTCCAAGGCTGCCCCCGCTCCTGACTTCCCCTCCTTAAAATCCAAAGCTAAGAAGAAAAATGACAAACCGACTACCCCAATACACACAGAAGACTCCAACAATAATAGCAGTAATAATAACAATAAGAAGAAAGCCAAATCCAAGGAGCGCTCCCCCGATAGTGTCCCATCTGATTTTGTCATCAAAAACAAAATAAACGACAAAGAAAACGCCAAGAACGGGACCGAGGTAAACAAAAAGAAAATTAATGTCTCGGGTGATTCCAAAGATAAGAAAAATGCTAATCTGAAAAATGGACCACTGCCAGATAAAATGAAAAATTCCAATGAGATAAAAAATAAACCTGAAAACAAAAAATCACTGAAAGCCTCCTCTATTCCTGATTTAGAAAAAGATTTCCCCTCTCTGAATATCGTGACACCTCCAGCCTCAGGAGTGGCGGCCAAGGTGAATGAGAGCAAACCTCCCCCGGGCTTTAGTAAGCCCCCCCCAGGTTTCAACGGCCACCCTCCCGCCTTCCACCGCGCCATTCCACCTTGTAATGGATTTACGTTCACCAGCTCCTCGGGTCAGAATTACAATATTCCCACGCACAATTATGTGCAACCTATTGATTTTAACGAACGAAACAAGTCATTAGTAGCTAAGTTTTTAGAGGTGTTAGACTCTCCCGAGTCATTCGAGGAATTCAAGCAGCTTTCGCAAATGTTCAGGGAAGGGTCTTTTTCTTCAAAGTCGTATTACGACCATTGCATCAAGGCTCTGGGGGATGACTTCGAATCGGTGTTCCCGGAACTTCTGGCGCTGCTTCCGGACATCCGGCGACAGCGAGAGCTGTACGCACAGCTCGGTGCGCGCTACCGCATGGCCCTGTTTGAGTGCCCCACTTGTGGACAGGTCCTGCCGGAGGAGGACACGGTGGGTCACCACTCCTACCACAGTATGCAGGCTACCTTCCCCGCTCTCGGGGCCACCTCCCTCCGCTACTAGAGTGCCTTATATAGTCAACTCCCATTATTGACTGGGTATTGTAAATATTCGTTAAAGTTTAATTTATTTAATGTTTAAAAGCGTTATTGATTATCAAATTTGAATGTTTATTTTATTTGAAAGGGTTTAATTAGGATGAGTTTTTCGGAGTAACTGATGCGACCAATAAACATCAATAATTATTTTATTTATTATTTTACCTTCATCAATACGTTTCCCTATTTATACCTCTATATGTATCTTACCAGATAATTATTAATAGTTTAAGAATATAATTATCACAACCCTACAGCAAAAATTTTTCAAATTTGATATAATTTTTTTGCAAAACTCTTCGATTCAAAATTATATTTTTAATATCAAATTATGTAACTCCTGATAGACCTTTTCCACACTCAAAAAAAAAAAAAACAAAACTTTAAAACACTAATTTACAAACTTAATTTTATTATTTTTTGTAAATGACATTATTTATTATTCAAACATTTACCGTCAAATGTCTCAAGACAGAATACATAATAATGTGTACAAAATTTTTTATATTTGGTAATTCATCATAATAATAAAAATATAAAAAATTTGGTTTTGACCACTTATTTTTTCTACCGACCGGTTTTAAAGCTACTAAAGCTTCTTTATCAAGGTATAATTAACCAATGAATTTTACCCAATTTTATTTTAACAGTAATTACTAAATATTATCGAATAAATATACATCAAAATATATGGAGCTAATTAAGTCAAGTCTTTATTTCTTGTTCTTGTAACAAACGAAGTGTAAAGTGAGATGGATAAGATCTTTGAAACTAGACGGAAGTGGACTAAAGGAAATATTGTTTATTTGGTTATTTAATATTTTTTTCTTATTATTGATTTTTTAAGATTTCTAAGTTGTCTAATTTTAATATTTTATTTTCAAAGAATAAAAGATAGAAGCTTGTGTAGCTTTGAAACCGGTCTTTAGAAAAAAAAGTGGTTAAAAACAAAGTTGTTTTATATTTATTTATTTTATTATATTAATATGTATTTATGTTATAACCATAAATTCTCTCTTAAGGCCACATAAATATGTTTATTCTGCATTATTCATTATCCTTTTTACTTTAATTTCTCTATCTTATATATTAAATATTATGATTTTATAATGAATTTTATTTGCTAAGATGTGTGTGAAAATGTACTATGTACTTGTTGAAGACCTTTCAATATTACACCGAGTATGATCCAACATATTTGTACAAACGGAATACATTTACATCTGGTTGTTATGTACATTCTGTAATGTAAAAGACACATTTTTATACTGTTTGATGTTGTTATAGTACATAAATAAAGTAAATTTTTCAGTTGCCAATAATTGTTACAGTTAAAACACAAATATTAACGTGTTTACGGTGCTAATATACATGTAAAGTGAGGATTCTTCAATTAAGTACTCAACGCTGTTCCTTTATATACAACTTTGTGTAAAATATTATTCCAAAATATGTTTTAAACAAAAAATGCGTCTTTGAAAAAACATTTTGTAATTTTCCCTCCAAATTCACATTTTGTTATTTTTCCATAATCATATTGTAACTAAGAGTCAACATTCTGTAAAATGTTAACGTAACTTTCACATAATTCATAATATATTGTTATACCTAATTTTTATTTCTACCGCTCGTGCTCTTTCTTAGTCTTTTGCTCTTGACAGATTAGTCGGGGTCACAATGGCAGGAGGGAAGCACTTCCTTAGAATCCGCCTCCATCCACTTCTGTCTTTAGCGCTTCTGGAGGCCTCCTGTCACCAAGTCTATCTATCTTGTAGGACTTCTTCCTTACTTCTTCTTAAATCCCTCTACTCGTTTCCTTGTACCCCAAATTTGTTCATGTTATCCATTCGACTCAACGTGGCTAAAGTACCTGAGAACACGGATTTCCACAGTGGAACAAAGACGCTGAAAACCTGTTCTCTTAAGAGAACATCAATAAAAAGTATTACTGTTTCAGCATGTTTTTTTTTTCATTTCACAATTTACTAGCATGAATTCAATATAAAAAATTGTAAAACAATCGTAGATTTTGAAATCCACAGCCAAATATTTGCTTTGTAATAAGAGAGTGCATATATTAAGAGCATCTTGGGTACAAAATTTGGATAAAAACAGGGAAAAAAAAATAAACAAAAGATCATCAAGTTATGTATTCCAAGCCGTACTTGACACCTTATAACTTTCTAAGTATTAGGCCCGATTAAATGTGACTGAACCACCACATATTCATATTATGATTTGTATTATAGTAAGTTTTATTTGAAATTGGATTAAGTCCGATATTTTATTTTGTACAAAATATTGTGATACACACCCCATACTTTGTACATAGTATATAACATTTTGTATCCATTACAAACTGCCAATAGTTGGCAGACAAATTTGACTCGAGAACAATAAATTTTATTTTACAAAAATTTTTTTTATTTATTCTGTGATGAATACAGTTCTGTGTGTGAAGTAGAGGAGTTTTTTCAACTCGATGCTGCTCTAAGGTAAAAATCCTGAAATGGGAAATTGGGTGGAAATAAGCCCAGCCCGCCTCGTAGAGTAGTGCTTGAGGTCCTACATTCTGTATGGTTTCTAGCAAAAGTTGGTAAGTTCGTAAAATAAATAACGAACCATATATGATGCAGTTGGGATTCCAATGCAGTGAGGGCACTAGGGATGCACCACGGATGTGGATGGGGAAGTATTGATGTTGATTTTTATTTATGGACACGGTGGCCACCATTTTTGGGGGTACTGGAGTTTAAGTAATGTCTTAATGCTGGAGCGTAATGGCCGGGAGCACTGCCATTTTAAAACCACATTCTCTGTCTAATATCTATTGACATCTTCTAAAAGTTCAGGAAGTTAATTTAGAAGAAAATTTAAATAATCATCAAGGCATTGTGGCACGTTCACCAGACCTTAACCCAATAGACTTTTTTATACAGGGATACTCAAATTCCTATAATATTTATATATTCCCGTCCATAAATTAACACTAAATTGATATTGAAATTTGGAGTGTTTTGACATGTGAGGGTTTTCTATGGCCCAGCTTTGATAATTGTGAAATGTTTAATAATACTTTCCTTTTGAAATGTGACTCATCTGTCCACAAAATTCCATCGAAGAAGTTAGGATTTTCATTAAATCTTCTTAACATTTCCCCACAAAATGCTATCCTTGTAGCATAATCAGTAGGCAGTAGTTGTACTATTTTTATGTGATACAGGTGGTATTGTAGTGATCGAAGTATATTTTGTACTCAATCTCGGTTAACCCTGTACAGGTACAGGTACTCAGTGCATCAACTAATCAATCTGGTACTAGTAGAATGATCTCTCTCAATTTCTTCTAGCACAACATTGATATGATCGGGATTAGCCCTCCTTCACCTAAATTCCTTCACTGCCTCTCCTTCCGGGTGTGCGCCTCCAAATTAGCATTATGAATGTTAATAAAAACAAGACAATTATGTTGAAGGCAATATCGTCTTACTAAGTGTGCCGAAGTAAAAGGAGACTATGTTGAGAAATAAATGGTTTTTGAAAAAAAAAAATTTTTCCTACTTAGGTAGCTTCATTTTCAATCCGCCCTCGTATGTGATAATAAATCTTTTGCCAGTACATTCAAGTGAAAACCTATTATTTTTTTATGGTAAACTTGAATAGTTTTATGGTTTGCCTCCAACTTTAAAAATAACGGTTTTAAAAAGCATCTTTACATTTCTGAAGTAAATTTGCTTAACAATAATGTTTATGAAACTGCACTCTCAGATCTTGATATAAATTATTGATAGGAATTTTTTTTTAATTTAAAAGTGCTTACTTTTTTAGTATTATGCAAAAGCTTATTCCTAAAGTTTTTTGAAATACCATGTGGCCCTTTACACCTGATCTAGTGTCGGCGTCTC
Organism: Micrasema longulum; assembly: GCF_059751315.1. NCBI lineage: Eukaryota > Metazoa > Arthropoda > Insecta > Trichoptera > Brachycentridae > Micrasema > Micrasema longulum. The sequence goes on from NW_028277299.1 coordinate 219,505, forward strand.
TCATACACTGTTCAAAATTCAGAATTTAATAATACTTCTGATTGAACAACACATGTTATTTGTATTTCTGTAAACTGTAGCTAACTTCGTAGTTCTTAATTCAGATTTGGGAATTAGAAATAAAAACATGACCATTCAAATCTTTAATAAAATTTGCTTATGTGTGCTGACAGAACATTTTCAAATAAAACGTTTTAGTGTGCCCACTTGCAAAAACAAAATTTATATGCCTATTTGGTTCACTGACAGATACTAATACCCGTATGCAGACAAAACTTAAGGTGAGGAAAGTACATTCTATTATATATATAGTTGGATAATTTATAAAGCGCCATTTTTGTGAAAATCACCTCAAGGGCGCTGTACAATTAATAAATATCCCAGTACGTCTTGCAGCTACAGAGCGCATGGACGGTTGGGATTCTAGTTCCTCGTTTTCAATTAAGATCAATAAAAAATTATAACAGATAGGAGCTAGATTACAGGACGTCTTGCAGCTACAGAGCGCATAGACAGTTAGAAATTTAGCCCCCATTTACACATTTTAAAAATTGACAAATAAATTTAGTGTAATAATGATACTAAAAAAAATAATATAATAATATGAATAATAAAAGGGAGTAAGATTACAACACGTCTTGCAGCTACTAAGCGCATAGACGATTGGAATTCTAGACCCCATTTATAAAATTTAGGTATTTTTAAGTTGGTATATGAAAGCTAGATAACCAATCATCGTGCAGCTACAAAGCGCATGGACGAGTGGAATTCTAGCAAAGTTAGAATGATATCAATAAATTTATAAAAAATAGAGCATAGTAGTAAGTTTGTCAAGTGTTAATGCCAAGAACTAAGCAATAAAAAACTAAATAAATAAAGCACTGTATCAACTCCATGGTTAACAAAGGGAGATAGATGTCCGAAGAGAATCTTTTGTAGACAGTAGGTAGATATCGTCACCATGTGGTCCACTAGGCTGCTGGAGAATTTCTGGAAACGCACGTGTGTAGACTGGGGGATTATGCCTATTGTTCCAACGACTTGGTGTCCATTTTGGTCCGTATTATTTCATTTTATGAGACGCAACATTCCTGTTCAATTCACATTTTTAAATGAATATTTTTTTGTATAAGTTAGTTATAGAAGTTTGATTTATCATTTTGTATGTTATTAGAAGGCAGATATTTGAAATTTTATGTATTTATCAATAAATGTCAGTTCACTTTTAATAGCACTGTTGTAATTTATTAATTATGGGTGTAGTGTTCCAAATAGCAAAATTTAGGTACTTTCGCGTCAAAAGCTGATGGATTCTTAAACGGTTTTAATGATTCACATAAAATTTTATGATTTAAAGGTTACAGGCGCACTATTTTTTGAAAGTTTCCATTGTTCACTATTTGTCACATATTTTGTTAAGAATAAAGTATAAAACAATGCTATTAAATAAATAGTCTTCTTTTTTCCACTGTTTGTCTAAAACATGACTACACTACTACACACTAACGACTTATAAACATTAACTCATTGTTTTCTAACATATAACAACTTATTTTTAAATTTATTATAAGCTACGGTTGGAGAGGAACTATATTTCACGCCCAGCCCGTACGGTGGCTGAGCGCGAACTTGTTTTCACCTTCGGGTTATTTTCCGCATTTGAGATTAGAATGTACTTTCCTCACCTTAATTTTGTCTCTGCATACGGGTATAACACATTGTGACAGAATTGTTATATATTCAAATGCACTGCACTTGTGTTTATGACTACAGCAGTAGAGGAATATTTTTAGTTTGTGGAGACAAGACTCATATCGTCCACCCTAACTTATTTTTCAGGAGAGTGTCAGTTTTTGCTTCTATAAATAATTCCACGCTGTGTGTGATACATATATATACAAGTTTCACTCTCAGATTATTTTGACGGAAAATACCAAAATATCATTTTTGACCATTTGTGGTATTCTGAGTTTCACAAGTTAAGGTGTGGACTAGAAATATATTTATTATGTACATAGATAAGACAGTTCCATGTTCTCGTTCATGACCAAATCAGACGCATCAATTTTTATTTTGTTATAAAATTTACAGATTGAAGGAAAACGAGGGTGTGAAAATAAAAACAATTTGGGGTTACACTATTTTTATTGTTTTTTTTTTGGTTGTTTTACAATTATTATGATACATATATATATCAAACCATTCATATTCCTTTTTATCCCAATAATAATATAAAGTGAAGTATCTTACGATTGTAGATACATTTAAACTAATTCTTTTATATTCTAAATAATCTAAATATATATATATATTACATATATATAAATATATATATATAATATAATGCTAAAAGTAAAACATGCCCAAAAAACAATGGATAATCTAGTAAGAATTTATAAATTATTTATCATTTTTTGGCAATAAATGAGTATCATTTCCATGCATAGCATTAAAATTTAGAACACAAATAGTTACACAAGTCACAGGAAGTAAATATGGGTTACAAATTAGAGTAGAGTTTGTTGCTCATACTGGAGATAAGCTCGTACTGGAGATCCAGTCTTAGACTAGTTCTCGCAAGGCCTCAGTACTAATTATCATTTATTCGATTCAATCTGTTTCACAGTCCAGATATATATTTTTGACTACAATAAAAATATTAAAACAATATATTTACCATTGGAATTTTATCTATCTACTTTGTTCATAAATTAAAAGGATTTAATATAAAAATTGAAATAGACATTTCTTAAAACAAAATCTTACATTTAAAAAAGAATACATGAAACGGCTGCATTTTTAGGTAACGTACCACAATTTAGTTAGGAGGCACAATCATTGGTTTCATTTTTGTTTTAGACTTGTATTAGATAGTAATATATATATATATATATGTATATGTATTGTGTTATGACAAGAATTCACAGATAATTTCAACATGAATTGAAAGCGTAAAGCGTAAATATGTATAATATAAAATACAAGGTACAGCACACAACAACGTTATAATGACATATGAAATGTGAGTGCGGTCGGTTTCGAGGTAATACCAACCCGATATACGTATCACTTAACCTAACCTTAATGCTTAACCTAACATTTACGTGTGATGAACACTAGTGTATAATATTATGTAATGTATTGTATTGTATTCATATCATATTCCCTAGGTGTAACAGTTATACACTAACTTTCTTTGTAAATAATCATGTTTAGTCATATAAATATAGGGAGCTACAAACATTATAATCACAAATACCGAAACCCACATTATTGGAAAATAGCAATACTTGTACAAGTCTCCTTACATATACCTACATACACTTAGTTATCTAATCGGAAGGCATAACTTTATTATCTAACATTCACGGCGTACGGACTATACATTAGTGGGGAACGGTAATTATGTACTTCGTCACTTCACTCGCTTGACTAAATGTCACTTCAAGGTACACGTGTTGCGAGAAGCCTCACCGTCCACCGCCGGCCGGCGGCGAGCGAGCCTTCCCGCGCCCGGGCGGCCGTTACATATATAGTTATTGCTTTGTACGGTGAGGGGAGAGAGGGCTCCCCCGAACGCGGGAAGGAGTAAAGTAAGACACCTAACATTAGATCACTCGATGCGGCGGACGCTTCACAAGCGTCCGCCTTCTGGGGAATAGAACACGGCTCCCACTAATGAGTGTGCTTCTCCTATGCGACGACTTAACTCTTAGAATGATACATTTAATAACCGACTGATATGGCTAAAATACAATTATTCCTTATATTTCATGTTATTTATTCAATAAAGTATATTCATAATAAATTTATATTAATACAATTTTGTGATTTATATGTCTTAAAATGATAAAAACATTGTATTTTATTAATATTTTTACTAGATTACCCTTAGAATAATTATTACTAGATAATTGTTTCTTTTATTAATATTTAATATTGTTAAACATAAAGTGGCACTTGAATCACAAATACTGGAAAACTTAAGGAAATACTATTGGTAAGTTATACTGCACACAGATTCAGTAAGCAAGATAAAGTAATCACAAGACCACTGGTCACAGAGGTATATAGAGTCCCGTTATTACCCCCACTCAACCAAACAAACTCAACCAAATAAATACCTTCTTAATCGATTATCTTACTTCAACACAAAGTCCATATGTTTCAGACTGCGATGGATCATAGGAATTATAAACCTACAAGAATGCACTTGAAATCTCCTTATTTTTGACGTCTTTTACGAGCTATCCGTATTCTACGGCCTAAATACAATTAGTTGGCAAAATGCTTTCCTACTGTTATTGCTGCGATCAAATATCACGCTAATGTGAGTTTAGTAGTGGTGGTAGTGGTAGTACAGAAGCTACAGACGAGTTGAACAAGCGGGTCGGGGAGACGTAACCCACACTCGCCGCGTCACCGTCTCACCGGCGGTGCGGAGGGGGGAGGCTCATCTCCGGAGGTAAGAGATGCGATAGCTTTACCGTACATTTGGTATTCAAAATATTAAAAAATAGACAACTTAGAATTGTAAAATATTAAGCACAAAACACGATTAAATCTATTGTGCAGAGATCCACTAACAGAGCTGCGCTATGCAGTTATTACAACAAATTATGTAATCAAATTTTGCTAACAAATAATCCTAAACCTAACAAAAATATTTATCTTATTCCTAAGAGCTAAAATTGGCATTTGAATCATATCTGTTCTTTATTAAATACAAAACTAGAGATACTTTAGAAATGGAACCATGTTTGGTGTCACTCGGCTCGTGTCATGCGTACGTAGTAGCGATAACGGTGATATGTCTGTACGTGCAATATTCCCTAAATATTGGGGAGGCGTACCTCGCGGACTAGCGGAGTGACAGATTTGCACCATAGTAAGCCCTTCGCGGCTTCCTCTAATGATATATAGCCATACACCTAAATATCTTTACCAAAGGGGTCTCTCCTGGCGAGACACGAATAAAATAAATTTAATATTTTTGTGGTATTATACAAATAAAAAGCCACTCATATTTCACAGCACAGTTGTATACGAAATACAAAAAGTGAACCGTTGCGCATGACAACGCACTAGGTACTTAACAGAGTAATACAACATTTGTGATTGATTGCACTTGTATTAATAACAGAACAGTAATAATAATAACCATTTAATATTAAGTCAGTCTTGTAAACAATCAGGGACAGAGGAGCGAAGGAGCAGAGGAGCAGAGGAGAGCGCTCTAGAGGGAATAAATGCAGCTCGGCTGACCACACTCTATCTCCCGACTCGTCTCCTTACAATATGCACAATACTTTAGCTATCTTAATTTAAGTATAACATTGCGTAATAAATATTGTTGGTGCAGTCTAATAGTGATTGTGGTGTCTGCCCTCAGCCACCACCAAATCCTTACACTTTGGAAGATTCACTTTACTCGAAGGCATATTTGTACAAGTTTAGATCTCTTTATTTGTCTATATTGCGTTGACCTGACTACCTGTGACAGCGGGAGGTAAAGATATTGCCACGCAACCGACTTCAGTCCTAGTAGATGGCACTTCATTTTAATCCTCCTTTGTTTAATGTATCACTTTCTAATATCATCGTCATTGTCTACAAAAATATATGTAATTACTTTATGCGCCGACAAAGGAATGGGGAATACGTCGGAAGAGGCGGGAACGCCATCCGACAACACCAAACGACTACAAGAATAGAGTAACCCGAACTTCATTTTAAAAATAAAATAAAATCTTCCGTATAAAATCTCGTGAGCCAATTATACAAAACATCACTTATTCAATATTTACATCATATATATGTATATTCTATATATTGATATAATCACATTTAACAATCGTCCATGAGCAAAACATAAGAGTGACTATTCCATAGTATTATTATAAATATTGATAAAATAAATTCTTGAAGTCATTTGATACCTTGGGAGGCGTGGTGAATAAATACACTCGTGGGGCTCGGCAGCCCTTGACTAGGCAAAACAAAGTAGTCTAGCTATCACAACAACACCCAACACTTTGCTTTACTTCAACAAATGCCTAATATACTAAACAAGTCAAATATTCTAATATTTATTATCTTTACGTTAAATCTTTCACTAATCATAATATCACCGGAAAACAAAAAAATAAACGTCTTTTACAATATATAGAAACAATTTGGAAAAAACATTATTAGATTAATAAAAGCGCTGGGAAACTAAATAATACATCGATAACATCACCCGATTAAAAATTAAAAATATATACTATCAATATTCAAAGGCTTAAGTTAGCTTACAACGAGGAAACAATAGGCGGTAAAGGTACTATCAAATTGGCCGCTAAATTTGGTCGGGAACAATGTCGCTCTTCTCACATGGACTCTCCTCCCAGCAGGTCGGGCGGCAGGAAGGACGACAGGGACGAGGGGGTGGTGCGCTCCGGCTCCGCCCACAGCGACGGGAAGCTGCTCCACGCCCCCTCCTTGGGGGTGCCGGCGCGCCACTGCGCACCCCCTCCGCCGCCCTGGCCCAGGTGTTGCAAGATCATGTTCACGTCTGCCTCGCCCGGCGACTCGGCGAAGATGGTCGTGTTGCCCAGCACGCAGTTATTGAGGGCCGTCTGCGCCTGCAACCAACACACGCCGCCTCGTCACTACGCGATCACACCCGCACACACACCGATGGAAAAGATTTTTAGGAAAAGGCAGTAAATGAGCTTCGAAACTCGCAAATCCATACGGGCCTAGCGGATTTATTAGCCACCTGCAACTTTCTGGGATCAAAAGCCATCCATACGATAATAATACCCCTCAAGACTCCCAACCTTCCCCGCCTGTTGACGCATTGCCCCCTTTTCAGCGTCGATAGACATAAAAACCGGGAGGCGCAATGCAGAAGCGTTGGTGGGGATCTAAGGCACATCCAATCCGTAATATGTTACAATGAGTTATCACAGGAGGTAGTATCTTACATGGTAAAGCAGGTACAAAAAATTATAAGCAACTTCTCTTGAACAAGTTTACAGAGCAAATGTGGAGAAGTTCCTATAAAAATCCACAGTTGAAATCCCCTTCCTTTCCCAACACTATACAGATAAAGATAGCCTGACAACAAATTCCACTTGTGAAATATATACCTTGTACATTAAAGGCAAGATCAATAATATTGCAACTCCAATATATTTATTTTTATTTTTAAAAAACACTCACCTTGTTAGCCTCCTCGCGGCTGCTGTACTTGGCCAGCGCTATGCCCTGGTTCAGGTAGAGGTGGAAGCTCTGCAGCGGCCCGTGCTGCATGCAGAGGGTCTTCAGAGTCGACCCATCGATCTGCAGACAGAATACATCATCAGTTACGGTTAAGGACTACAGACCACTGAGTATTACCTCTGTACATTTTATTGCACGTACACTAAATAATCCATACTATAACACTAATAGCTTATTCACCTTTAAACAATACAGAAAATCTATGATGGGGTTTTCAATTCCAGTCCATTTTTTTAATGAAGTAAAATAAGAATATAAAAGATTTTATAGAGTTATGTAGGTGTCGTAAGAGCAAATTATTTTATGTGAGATTAACAAGCAATAAGAACCTGCAGTGCATTTTTGAATGCTCTCTAGCGAGGCTTTCTCTACCCTCTAGAGAACTTACAGAATAACACTGCTGAAGCATGCTTCGTAACGGATAATACAAACATAGGGAAAAGAAATTCAGAGCCCTGAGCATCTGTACAATATAAATAATGACGTATATCAACCTGCGCAGTGAGATTCTTGAGGAGCAGCCAGGTGGAGGGCCAGGAGGGCTGGTGCGTGCGCGGCGGGGCCCAGGAGGAGGTGGGCGAGGGGGCGGGCTTGGTGGCGGGTAAGCCGGGGGGAGCGCGAGCCAACTTGCCGCCCCACAGCTCGCCCTTGCCAGCGGGCGGGGGGTAGGACCAGGTTGCGGAGGAGAGGGAGCCCGAGGGGGTGGTCGGGGACACCTTGCCCCCGCCCGCCTCAGGCTCCTTGATTGCGGCCAGCGACAGCGGCGAGCGAACAACGGAGCCAGGGGTAATAGCCGGGTCGTCCTCGATGCTCTTCATCTGGTTACCCTACAACGAGGGAGTTCATTAAATACACGTCCAAACCACGTGTCATTAATTCAAAGATAAAATGATTAACAACAGAGTTTTAGCAATAAAAAATATCCACATAATAAAAAACATCTCTTGTATAAATACATCTTATAATTGTTTTGTCCGTCAGTCAGTTGTCAACCAAAAAAGTACCTAAATCTAATTTATGTTAACATTAAAATTGGTTTATTATTTATTTTGCCATGTTTTAATAGATTTATTAATTATTTTACCATTATGCCCTAATAGTGTGGAAATATATCTCCAAAACATATCTGAAATTATGAGTATGAATATTTTTTGACAGTAGGAAAAACGTGGCTGTGGCATGATCTCGGAGTAAAATTGGTGCGCAAATTTAAACTTTTTTTGGTGGTCGTGCAAATCGTAATTTGAATTGTTTTAGAAATTCCGTCTCATGAATTTTGAATTAACTGACTTTTACTGTATCCTGAGCACGATATTTCCGCAATGTTCTTAATTCGGAAAATCGTTAAAGCATTTTATTTGATTAGTTAGACCGTATGCAGTGGAATTTTTGGCAAATAGATCCGGTCTGAAACCACGAGTGGGAAGATGGGGAACAATACGGACCTTCCACGGTTTTCCCGGCTCGAACTCAGGCACGAGATCGGTGTAGGTGGAGGCAGAGTGCTGCTGACTCGAGGGCCAGACATCCTTCCCGTCCGGCAGGTCCGATGTCTCACTGGGCCAACCGTCGCTGACACTCCGTCCAGTAGACCATGTGCTAGAATCATTACTAAACTTATTTATTGTTTTACACACTTAATCCTCGGCATTCCAAGAATTCAAGCTAATCTCCCAATGACCATTTGTTTTTACCTCAAAAGATGAATATATATTTTATGAAAATTTATTAAAATTTAAATCACAATAATATGAGATTTAAACAAAAATGGCATTCTCGACATTTTTAAGTAATAAATAAGTACTTTTGGTATTTTACGCAAGACAGCAAGGATATTATTTTAGTGAATAATTGTTGCCAAAAGTTACTCTCTGTGTATATTTTATTGCGATGAATGGGTAAATTATTGACTTATTTTAAATTAACAAATGATTTTGGTTTTTGGTCAGTAACATAGGAGACTGCCGTTGTTGCAAAACTAAATACATTGACTCAAAAATGTACGAGATAATACCATTTATGTTCCGAAACCTTTCAGTCAATAGTACCTTCGTTCCATCCCCATACTATCCTATATCAGAACAATGGTGGAGATTGCCGTCTTTGTTTATGTTGTAACACGCCTCATAAGCTCTTATATCATCAGCTAAATTTACAACCTACTCGTATATAAAAATATGGAAATATATTTTTGATACAACAGAAATTAATTGGTAATTAAAATGACATAAGATTTTATTTTTTTCAGTTTTTAACGCCATGTGTTGTTCGCACTCCTAGCAGAGGGTTGATAATAATCTCCCCTGATGAACATCAATCAATCCTGTAGGCAGTGTAGTTCAATATTATTTGTAAGCCGCAATTGTGAAGAGTAGTCATTGCTCTGCACAGGAGCAAGCAAGCTGTGGGAAGAGAAGTAAAACACTTAGGTCAATTTTCTTTTCCTTTTCTCCTTCAGAGCTCAAATCTTGTTTAGACTCAAGCTCATAATGATGAATCCACAATTCATCTCTGGTAACAATCCGCTCCAAAACATTATCCTTAATGTTCTGGCGGAGGTCTAAAAAGTACCGGAAACTATTGACGTGGTCGCTTTTGAAATAGCGTAAGCATTCTCGGTACCCATCTTCCACTGACCTTTGACTTACCAAGATGGCGATGTAGGATTCCCAAAGTAGTCATGTATTTGACTCTTTAGGTGCAACTTGGAAACTACAGTAAAACCCCTTTTTTACGTTTTTCAAGGGAGCAAGAAAAAAAGTGTAAAACTGAGGAAAACGCTAAAGTGAGGAAATGAAAAATGTATGGAAAAAATAGATATAACATTTTAAAAATAGATATAACATTTTAAAAATTGATTTGCTACACTATAAAGTACATATACTTCCAGAAAAATTGTAAAAACGGTGATAAGTGGAAATTGACAATATTTTTTTAACCTATTTTCAATAATTTCACTAAAAATATTATGTAATCTGTTTTTTATTTGATTTAAAAAAGCATGTTAAAATTATTTAATGTGTAAATAAAAAAAAAACCAAAATAAAATTTTTAATTTGCATAAAATATATTTTTTCTCCTAAATGTTGGGAAATTTTATCTATTTAATTTATATTTTATCACTTTTTTTCTATGGCATCACTAAAAACAACTGTCATATAAATCGCGGCTTTTTGAACCATCTTTTTTATAACTTTAAATATTTCTATTGTTATATTTTAAACATCGCAATTTAATGATATTAAAACTTTATTGTTTTTAAACGTTTGTCAACTGTGTATGTGTAAAAATGTTCCAAATATTGCTGCATAAATTTTTAAATGAAAAATAATTTGCTGAATTTTTTATCACTTCAATTCAATTAATTTATATTTTCCCTCCATTATTTTTTTTTGTCAGTCCCTTAAAAGACGTAATTTAGGGGTTTTACTGTACTTGGTGTGTTTATATATATATTAGTGATGAGTCACACTATTTATTCATGCATATTAGTGCCCCCACCTCTTGGCATCCGCCCTTCTATTCCACGAGTTTTTTGACTTTTTGGACCTACCTTCTTATATATGCGTAAATAACTTTATTAAAAAAATATCAATAAATTAGTATTTAACGAAAAAGATAAAATAAAATGACATAAAATCTGTGTTGATAGGGTAACGGGAGTTAAGTCAGTGAATATAGTATATTCGTTGACTTATCTCGCTTTACCTTATCAACACAGAAATTATTTATGCTGTTTACATCAAAATACGCGTTACTTGTTTTATTATAGAGATTATTTGATGTGTTTTTTGTTGAGTTTTTTAGTTTTCCAAAGTGCATCCTTGTTTGTTTGTTATTCATCGTGTCTCGAGTACTTACTTGTCAGGTTGCAGGTTGAGAGGGTTGAGCTGAGGGCTGGAGGTCGGTTTGGAGGTGGTTCCCGGAGCTCGGCTGAACTCCGGCCCATCTCCCTCTTTGTCCAGAGATGGAAGCTTCCACTGGTTTAGGCGAGACTGCTGACCGCTACCGCTGCTGTAGTTCTACGCACCCAACACAATTTCTTTTTACTTTCAAATATAGAAACATACACTGTTTTTGAAAATGTACATGTATGTGGATTATAAAATAATGTGACCTTAAAGTATTATATTATAAAAATGGCTGCACATTATATTACGAAAGTTATCCATAGTTATAAAAACAATAAATAATATTTCATTTCATTATTAAGGGTCTCGATCTTTGTGAAAATAATGTCAAGAACACGAATGGAAACAGCTATGTGGGAAGAAAATGTTAAATGTAAAGTAGAGCCTTACAACAGTATACATTTAATTTATTTTTAACAAATAATTACTAAATTTAATAATAATGGTAACGGCCATATTTCCAATATTAGCGCGTGCATTAATTGACTTAATAAAACATCTAACAGGTTTTAGAATTGTTTAAAAATCAACCGCTACATTTGGCAACAAAAAAAACTAAATACAGTCTAAATTTGTTAGGGGGGGGGGGGAATTATTTGAGGCAATATAGTAACTTCTAGTCAAGGCCCCCCGAATGGGTGATTGAATTCTTATAATTATCTCTCGCATTTTATATTCTATAGTATGTTCAATTATAGAATGTCGGTGGGTACTTACGCTCGGTGGATCCTTGTTGATAGAAATATCGGAGAAATTGTTCTGCAACTGCGAAAGGGGGTCATGTGGCTTATTGAAGAACTCCCCGCCAGAGGATCCCGAAGATCCACCTCCTCCGACTTGCTGCTTCACATAGATGGCTTGCTGCGCAGATATTTGATTCTGCACAAAGGTGGAAGATATGTTAACGCACACAGTATCGACACATTGCATTCCCTTATCAGAAGGAATCAATCATAAATGTACTTTATATCGTCAAGGCTCTATCGGGAGTTGGATCCAGTATATAATCACGTATAATGACAATTACAAGAATGATGACCTTCTGGTACTAACCTGGAGGGACGAGATCTGATGCTTGGTTTTGGTCATTTGCACGGTCATGTGGAGAATGGTAGATGAGTTGCTTTTGTTAACACCCATAGAATTTTGCATTACGCTGTGTTGATTAGCGAGTTGCTGCAAAACTTTAATCTGCAAACAATGCATGGTACGAATAAAATTCTGGATGGAGAAAAAAGAATATGAATAGAAAATGTCAATTTGTTATAAACATTTTATGTACCTGTTGCAAAAGCTGATTCAGCAGTACGAGAGTTTGGGGAGCTAGAGGTTGATTAAGGATCTGATGGTTCAAGTAACCGGCTGATACTGCCATCTGGATCTGCTGGACCAACATCCGTAGCTGGGCAGTACTAGGCTGACTGCCACCTCCAGATTGGCTGCAATGGATTATTATTATTATATAAAACAGATTATCACTGGTGAAATACAAAAGGCTCAAATTTGTTACAACAGCGAGGGAAAACATTTTTGAGAAGGGAATATTAAGTCAAAAATGTTTTCCCACTCTATAGAGTGCGCTACTACGCTACCCACCACTTCCCCGGGGAGTTATAACTCCCCGGGGAAGTGGTGGGTAGCGTGTAAGGGCATTTATCATCTAACGGTGATATCCGCCCGGTATGAGCGACTCGCTTCCTGAGTGTAGTGCACTGGGCTTACTTCGTTCCTATTTCACACCGAGATTACGAGAAAAGGGTTCCCCATCGTCGTGGGGAGTGAAATCCAGCCCGGTCTACACTACTGAAAGTACTACGGAAGACTCACTTGTTCTGCTGGTTGAAGGGAGGAGGAGGTTGGCTAGTAGGCTGCAAGATCTTCTGCACCAGGGCGGGGGAGATGTTGTTGATAGAGGACAGTCCCTGCGCGGCCCCTGGGCCCTGGAAGGGAGCGCTGGGCGGCTGCTGCGGGGGGTAGGCATGGTGAGGGCGCGGAGGGGCCGGGTACTGCTGCTGGTGGTCGAAGGGCGGCCCCGAGTGCTCCTCGTGGCGCCGCCAGGTGTCCATGGCTCCACCTCCGCGCATCTGGCTAAGGAGGTCCATGGCATCGTCCACATTCATATCTCGACTGCGCAGGGCCAGCTCTACATCGTCCTTCTTGTATCCCATATCCACCAGCAGTCGGAATTGCTTGCTGTTCCAGATCATGTCCTTGGGTAGCTTGGCGAGTGACCCGTTACCCGGAGGTTTGGGACCGTTGCACCAGTCGCCGATCTCCGAATCCCAGGAGCCTCCTGGTCCACCCATGGGCTTGCTCTTGGGCCCAGGCCAGGCCCCGCCCTGGCTGCCGGGGCCCTCGTTCCAGGAGTTGTCCTTATCCCAGTTGGCGGCATGGGTGGAGCCGTCCTCCCAGGAGCCGTTGCGGTGCGGATGGCCCCACATGGCGTCGGGCTTCATGGATCCCGGCGCCACGCCCGGCATACGGCCAGGGGGCATACCCGGGGGGCACTGCATAGCTCCACGGCCCATACCACCGCTGGGGTCCTTCCAGGGACCCATGCCTGCGCCGCCCCCTCTCTGCTGCCCCCACAAGGAGGTGCCGTCGTCGAAGTTAGGCATGTTGCGGCGCACGGCCGGGGGAGAAGGCTCTTCCCAGCCAGAGCCCTTGGGCATGGAAAGGTCCTTGAGGCCCTGAGTGTTCCATTGGGCGGCGCCGTTGCCAACGCCAGAGGGCATCATGCCCTTCTGGGGCTGCATGTGTGGCATGTGGTGCTGACCCCACATGTCGGCGCTGCCGTTGAGGCGGCCGGAGATACCGCGCGGGTCACCGCGCATATCCCCCATGAGGGCGCGCATGTCGCGGGGGTCCTGCGCCGGACGATGCAACTCTGGCCGGTGCAAGTCGGGACGCGGGGGCTCCCCCCAGCCGCCCCAGTCGTCCTTCTTAGCAGGGGCGTTCCAGTGCGGGGGCTGCTGTTGCGGCGGGCCTCCCCACTGTTGCGGTGGAGGGGGTCCGTTCCACATGTTGCTGGACTCAGCCGTGTCGTCGTCCTCTCCCCAGGTGCCCCCGATGTTACTGGTGGGGGTGTGTCCCCAGGGAGTCTTGGCCACAGGTTGCGGAGGAGGTTGACCGCCGTTGCGAAGGTTCGCTTCCCACAAGTCAGTTCCTGCGAGTAATTTTGATTTTTCTACATTATGTATGTAATAAAAAAAATTATATCAAAAATTTATTTCAGGGATTTGAAAAAAAATTGACTGTCACCATTATTAATGTTCGGCTTCCAAACGGGTGGGACTCCTCCTGTTTGGTCCATCTTTACTCCGGGTTCGGGAGAAGTTGGTACATCCCAGTTGGTGTCTTGGTTGACGTGTTGCTGAAAACAAATTGGATGTCAAACCGTGCTGCCAGTTACTAGACCAGGCGCTCCCGGGGCCAGGGGTTACGTAGCTAATTGAAATTTATGGAATGCGTGGACAGCGTCGGGAGGTCTGCGGAAGGTTTAATTTAGCGCTTCTTCTCAGTCAGTTCTACCGATTGGTGCGTTGACTTACCTTAAGCCGGAAATCTTTCACAACTCTCTTATCATTGCTTGATTTATATAAATAAGTGACGTCCTTCGTAGTTTGTTTTTTTTTTTTTAAATAATAATAATTCGTACATTTTCAAGAAACTTTGCCGAACAATCTAATGCTCTAATTTTTACCGCAAACAAGAAAGCATTTTTTGTATCCAATTTCCAGTAGAGCTGAACTCTCCTCATTGCCAAACCATCATGTACTCAACGTTGGGAGAGGATTTCTGCAGAATGAAACCGTGTTGTTAGAGTCTGTGTTACAAGAAGGTAATCTGGTAATTAATCTTCAATGAGGAATTTTAAAAAAATATATATTTAATTGCCTATTGAACTAAGCAAATTTTTATTTGTCGTATTATCAGCGCTCTGAATTTTTTAAGTTTAGTATTACTGAAATTAGTCCGCGTGTGACGTCTCAAGTTCTCTTCCGCTTCTTCTTGGTTGGATCTAGCGTTTGACGATGAGAAAAACGGAAATCTTCCACAACTATTTTATCATTGGTTGATTCATGTGAACTAGTGACATCGTTCGATGTAGTTTATTTTTATTAAAATGTTTTTTTCGTACATTTTCAAGAAACTTTGTCGTATAATTTAATGCTCTAATTTTTACTGCACGTAAGAAAACATTTTTTGTATTCAATTTCCCATAGAGATGAAGTTCCTCATTATAAAATAATTTGGCCATTTGCATCTCAAAAATAAAACCTTGATTATACAAAAAAAAAAAAACAAAAAAAAGAGTAACCACCTCCTCACTGAAAGTGCAGGACCTAAACTCATTCCTGTTTACTTTTATTTTGCTTGCGACCCACAGGCTGATAAACACTGTACTAGACGAATTGTAATTATATATGTGCTAAATGAATAACTTACTCCACCCCAACCATCCAGACTGAAGAGGGACTCGCGCATGGTGTTAAGTTGTTCTAGCTGAGCCTTCGCTGTGGGGGCCAACTGGGCCGGGGTCACGGGCACCCCGCCCACCCCACCCCCGGGAGAGCCTCCCCCGCTACCGCCACCTGGAACACCATCTTTAGTTACGTTCTGTTACACTCTACCATCACTCCGCTGTAAGAGATTCTCTGTTCACTCATAAAAATTGAAAGTCATCAACAACATTGTCAGGAGTTGGATCCAAAGTATAATCATACTGAATCTATTAATTCATAATTTAATAACATTTTCTTAGGAACTCTCGCACTAGAGTGCATTGAATAGAATTGCTTCGTTTTTGAAACCGTATTACGACACATTGACAACTGTAATGATTGCCTTAATTTGAATACAAAATAGAAACTGGTCATTTGAACAAAGATATTGTCTACAAAAATTTATTTTTATTATGCAACACGTATCTCAAATAAGGTGTATATTCTTTGGAATACAGAGCAAATCAGCA
The DNA here is from genome assembly GCF_059751315.1 of Micrasema longulum. Taxonomy (NCBI): domain Eukaryota; kingdom Metazoa; phylum Arthropoda; class Insecta; order Trichoptera; family Brachycentridae; genus Micrasema; species Micrasema longulum. The sequence continues at coordinate 235,660 of NW_028277299.1, forward strand.
AGGTCAGTAATACAATAGTTGACAATTTTTCTGGATAAAACACTGTAAAACAAAATAATGTATACTATAAAATCTAAATATTTGGTTAAAAAAAAACCGCCAATGTTTCATACAAAATTAAAGATTTTAATGTCTCCTGTATAGTTATCATTAATGACTTGCGTTGTATTCAAATTAAGGTGACATAATGTAAATATAATAAAAGCATAATGATAATAACTGAATACAAACAAATTTGAAATATCTTTTAAAAGCCTACATATTTAGTAGTTGTGTTTTTCTCTAAACTCAGGCAGTTTACCTTGAGTGGGTGGCTGAGCCGATGGCTGTGAGGAGGCGGGTGGGGGCCCCCCGGCTCCCCCCCATCCCCCAGCTCCGTTGGAGCTCCCGTTAGTTCCACTGCCATTGCTTCCCGGAACTCCATTTCCTCCCATTTTATTGCTGTTTCCTGAAAACAAAATATAACAATTGATGGATATAACGGTAAATACAACGACGATATTACATCTTAAAATTAACAACAAAAAAAAATACCACACCCCTAGAAATAGACTGTGTTTTGTCTAAAGTCATTATGCGGGAGAGAAAAACAAACTTTTAAAAATATATTAATGCTCTTAACTCAATGTATATTAACATTATAATGGGCAGAATGTTTTGTGGTATTTGCTCATTTGACTGTTAAAATATGAGAAAAACACTGTAGCATCAAAATTACTGCACTATTCTTCTTGATATTTCACTCAATTGATTTGAAAGAATACTCAAGTTTATGGTATTTCTCACTCAAAAAAAAACATAAGAAATACGAGTGTTCCTCTAAGAGGAAAAAATGGTTAAACTGGATTCATAACTTAAAGCCAATTTTAGACTTGCGACAGTGTACTTCCGGGGGTGCGACATATTGTAATACTCATCCACATAGATATATCATGAATTGCGGGGCTGGTGGTGGAATCTATTGGGAAGTATTCCATAAGTTATTAAGGCACTTATTTTCTTAATTTATGGCACAGGGTGGTTAAGTAATGTAATATGAGCCCATTGAAGGTGAAGTGAAATAATTTTCATTTTAAAGGTGAAGTTGACTCACTACTCACATTTTTTAAATCAGTATAATTCAATAACCTTTTTTACCAGGTTCTTTATCAGCAAAACATCCATGTTCATTAATAATATCAAAACAATTAAGGAAAAAAAATAGGAAAAAAGCTCATATAGTTAAAACGTATGTTTTAACAGCTCGTCAGTTGGTTCACTTCACCCGCAATGGGCACATATGTACTTTATTTTTTAACAGAGGCATCAAGGTTTACAACCATAATTAAATATATCTAACACATGTTCGAAATGATCGAGTTCAGAGTGAAGATGCTGGAACCATTTTTGTGTCAGTCCATTATAATTATAGTGTTAAATAACTTATAAATGAAATTATTATTAGAGCACACATAGGAATATATTTATGTGTGCCCTATTTCAAGACTTAAAATAAATAAATACATGAGACTAATTCAATTTTATATAGTTTCACATTACAGTGTATACTCAAACCTATTTTTGTGCAATTTCAAAGTTACGCATTTTTTAAAAGCAATTTTTAAAAAGGCAGAAGAAAATCCAGTTAAGACTCGAAGCAACAATAATTAGAGGTCTTTAATTTTGAAATAAGGTGGAAAACCATTCTCTTCTTCATGATAGGAATTCTGAACGAGCCTTCAAGTTTCAAAGGGGGCTCAACAATAATGGCATTTCTGAATAAACAATTAGTCAAGAATTTGAACAAACTTTGATCACTAATTATATTGTTAGAAAAAGAAAATCAACACTGAAGGATGAGTTTGATGCTAATTCTAATGTGTGTTCAGTGGTCTTTATTTTTTTTTAAATTTATTGATTTTTAATTATTATTTTTAAATAATAATTTTAACTTATTTACAGTGCCATGATTTTTTTAAAGTTTTGTATTTTTGAAATTGCTTCGCATGTGACGTCTCAAGTTCTCTTCCCTTCTTCTCGTCGAGTTATGCTGATTTGTCAGTTGACTTACTGCAAACCGGAAATCTATCACTTCTCTCTTATCTTATTGGTTGATTCGGAAGAACTAGTGATGTCATAAGTAGTAAGTAGTTCATTTTTATTATTTATTTCATACATTTTCAGCAACTTCGCCGCACAATACTCTAATTTTTTACCGTGCGTAAGAATACATTTTTTATATTCATTTTCCGGTAGAGCTGAACTTCCTCATTGTGAAGAATCAATGTCTACAACTGCCCATCTTCCAAAAAGCGAGATATTGAGCCATATTGCAAATCATAGGAAAGATTATCATATAGCGACAATAGTAGTCCATAATTTAAATATTTATTGATTACTAGTTGATGTCTAAATTACGGGATGTGCCAATGTGCCACACATCCTTAAAATGTTAACAAAATTTTTAATTTTTAATATAATTTTTTATAAACTTTTTTTATGTGATTCTGATCTGTGCGGTTTTAAAATTCTCATAATGCATCTTCACTTTTTCTGTTTAAGTCATTGCTTTTTTGTATGAATTGGCGCAGAATGCATCTACCGCACAAAAAAAGGTTTGCGTATTCATCGTTTATGCCCTGAACTGGATTCTGAGGGGTATGACTGATCATCTTGCCTTCATGTAACAAATGATCGAGATACGCCCGAGCAGGGTACAAATAAAAGGTGAAATATCCACGGTACTGTTAGCACAACTAGTTGGATGTTCCAGTTTGGATAGGAACCGATAATAAACTGACCGTCGGGTTGGGAGGTCGGGGGGCGCTGGCTCGCCGGGCCCCACTGCTGAGCTCCCCCCGTGCCCCCCACGGCCGCAGCACCATTACCCCAGTTGCTGTTGCCTGCAGGACAAATCAGACTTCCTATTACCACTTTGTAATCGCACTATTCATTTGCTTTAATCTAAATACCCGACAGCTACCAGTGTAATATTTATTCTTACATCATCTGTTCAAATTTACTAATCTATTTTGGAAAAAGTTTAACTTGGCAACAAATTTTGTTATTACCCGACGAGTACGATAAGTGTACATATCGTCGGCCTAACTTGGAAAACTCGTTAGTCCCAAACATACCTTTGTTCAGGAGAGAGTAAAAACAGTTTTTACTTCAGTATTGAAGCTTTACATGCATATAAATTAAGTCCTAACAGAAGATGACAAAATATAAATTTTGACAATGTGTGGACGAGAGTTTTACAAGTTAGATTGACGTGATATCACACCTCCAATAAAATAGAGTCATAAACTCAAAAAAATCTAATTTTAAGTGCTTAACATTTTTACTTAATATTTTTACTCTCATATGCTAAAAATATACCAAATTCCCTCTCTGCAATGGCTTGATGGCAACAGTGTTCTATTTTAACTATTTTTATGACATTTTGATGACATATAGGACACATTTGCATTGCTTTAAAGGTCGTTAAGAACAACAAAATTCAATGAAAAAAACATGGTTTTAAGAAAAGATGGTATTTTAGATTTTAGGCTCTACAGGAAATTCTGTTTTTTTGAGTTGTCTATTTTATTAGATTTATGCGATTTATGATACATATTTTTTTATTTTTGAGTCTTTTTTGGATTGAATTAAATTTTGGATAAAATAAATTTCAAATGGAGGGGATGAAAATAAAATATCCAATGCGACTGATATTCAGATTCAAACATAAATAAACACCCGATGTTAATAGAATTAATATTAACATTTAACATGGCAACTCTCTGTCATTTTTAGAAAAGGATTTCTTTTCCCATATGCTCATATCAATAGGAATAACATCAAGAACAATGTCAGGAGTTGGATCCGAGAATAATCACAGCATAAGGGAAACGATAAGAACGTGTGGTTTATGTCTCACCATTAGCTCCCGGAGGACTGCCCCAACCGCTCGGCGTGTTGAGGGAGCTCTCGCCGCCCCCGGCCAGGCGCATGCGGGGGGCGCGGCCCTGCTCGGCGAGGCGAGCGAGGCGGGCGGGGGCGCCGTAGACCTCGCGCAGCAGAGCGGCGAAGGTGAGGTCTCCGTTCCCGAAGGTGGTGCTATCGGCCGGCCCGCGAGTCTCCTCCTTGTCCTCTTCTTCCTCCTTTACCGCTAAGTGTTGTGTTGATACCGTATCGGATAATATACGAGTGGTGATAAAAGCGTAATCAGACTTGTCGGTGGGGAGCGAGGTGACCTCGCTTCCTCTATACATTAAGTTTGGATTAAAGCTATTTGAGTGCGGGTGTCCGTACTTGATACCCTGGACATTTATGGCATATTTCGTTACAGGAATGCTGTCGTTTGGCGCATCGCCCAAAATTTGGTTAATCAGGATACATTTAACAAATACGTGGAAATCACAATTATTATCTACAGTTTTACTTATACTTTGACTTTGAATTCCCCACGATTGTGGAAAAGCACCAAATTGTTTTGTGTCTGTCATATTATTCTCAATGACACGATCGTTCTTCCGCTTCGTTATATTTATATCAGAGTAACAATTATTTCTAATCATCGATTTTGGAACACATATTATTAAAGAGATATCAGATATCAGACAATCATTATTAGCAATACCCTTATGTTCGAAGTTATTCGTAAAATCTAAAACTAGGCTATTTTTCACAGATTGCATATTGTTTTTATTATCATTTAGCTTAAAAGTATTTGAGTAGTTAGCGGCGGTGTCAGCAGTGATAGAGAGGGCGGCGCAACTCGTGCGGGGCCACAGTACTTCTGGGACAGGCCCAGCCCGCCCCCCTCCCCTCGCGCTCACTGGGCGCCCTGCAACACAACACACTGCCATTAGTCGCCACACCACACTGCTGCTCCTTCCTCACACTCCCCGCACTCTCTCTACTCACCTTTGTTGCATTGTACGGCAGGTAACAGGTCAGGAGATTCCATTTCGTACACTTTGTATGGCCGATCAAGGAGTTCCTGCAACAGAATGTTTCATTACTCACATTTTCATCCGCAATGACTTATTGGGGAGATCACCGGTCTATAGTTTCACTTACCTCGAGGAATTTAGGAAAGGCATTTGTCATTTTACTATATTTAAAAAATATGGTATCGTTTGTGGAAAGCTTCCATCATAGTTCATGAAGCCCTTTTCGATTAGAATCTGAAACAAGTAAAATAAGAAAATAAATTGAAGGAATATAGTGGATAGACATTTTACACACCCGTGATACTTTTACAGTAAATACGCAGGGTTTATAAAATAAAATTTAATAGTTTGATAGTCCAATAACCAATTTTAATGCTCTCGGGACATTTTCAGACTGGCAAGTCTAAACTAAAGGTCACTATTTCCTAAGTGACTCACTATTTCCTAAGTGTCAACCTGTCATTCACTCAAGTTTATTTTACAAACCACAAACTAATTTGAACTTTGTAAGTATATAGGAATTGGAAAATTAAATTCTAAACTGTCACGCATAAATATTGTCTATTTTTAGACCACCAACCGAGGGATGGAATCATCTAAATAATTCATATTTGATCACAAATGAAGATTATTTATATATTTCAGTATGCATACACATTTCTGTAGCGTGATAGCTTTTTGCCATTTTGGTATATCTGTCATTTTCTCAACTAAACAGAACAAGAAAATAATTCCTTCAGTCGCATAGTTAAAAGTGTGAAAAAACCAGAGGGACCCAATATGGCCATTTTGAAAGGATCTCTGGAGAGATATCCTTTTGTCATATGAAAAGAGCATCAGATTTAAGTAAAATTTATGTAAAAATGACTGTTTTGGAAACATTGACAGATATACCATTTGGCATTACAATACAGATTTATGCACAGTATCCGCCATTCAGTGTGCAACACCTCAACTAACCTTCAAAAAGAATTGTGGAAAGACCAAATTTAATAAATATATCCCCAATTGGTTAAATACTTTTTACTAAGCGTTTCACTAAATAAAATTTTGTTAGTTTAATTCTGAAATTCGACCAGTACTTGGTAAAATTCAAGAAACACTATTATTTGAAGAAAATATAATCTGGCGACAAATTCAAATAAAATAATTTCTATGTTTACACACTATTTAAAAGTAGTATACTTATAACATTTATAAACAAGTCGTTCCTTAAATATATTTTCCTTGGCAGATTACTTGAAGTCACATTAAGTAATGAAATATTATTTGACAATAGATTCCATGATATTCCTTTTTAAAATTCAATAACTTAGTGTGGAAATCTAGGGTAACCAGTAAAATTAGATGTTTTAAACAATATCACTTTGCTTTCCTTTCATTCTTTTGATAATATTCACTTTATAGAGAGAAAAAATAACCCATCCTTCACATCTCTCACCCACCCAAGTTGAGTTTTTAAAACTGTCGCAAGAACTCTTAATGTTTACTAAAACATCGCGAATAAGTTTTCCTATATCATTTTCTTTTTAGACGATTTTATCCCATCGGGGAGGGGAAAGCGTATTATGAGTGAAAATTTGTGACAATTTGTCGATTCGATTCCAAGGTGAAACTGAGAACACCTTACACAGCAAAACCAAAACATTAAGGATACTTTTTGAATGCGCACTTTTACGAAGAAGTTCACTGATATTGTTGCACGACTGAAATGGCATAGGATACAAATATCATCTGTCAAAACAATAGGTTGGTCGGATTTATCCGTCGTGCCGATAGTTTTGGTTGGTAAAACATCCGAGAGAAAAATAATACGCGGCACGACATCGACCCCGTTAGGGACAGGAGTACAAAGAGAAAACACGAGAATTGTTTATTGCAAAAATACGTACACTGTTAATATTCTAATAAAAAGAAGGCAAATAGCGGGACAGACAACTCGATAACAAAATGGCGATAAAAATTGTCGCCACAGCTCAGCAACAACGGTCAACGTGTAACATATTGTGTACACTGCGCGGAACGCTCTATTCTATTCTACGTTTCAGGATTGTTGTATATCGATCCCACTTTACGTGGCAAGCCGAGCGAGTGAAATGTGCAGCTACCGCCGAGGCATGGTCCGCACGCAAACAACTATTTCGACCGGCGGAAAGGAAAGTCGAAATATAACGCAAAAAGGTCCCCACTGTCTATAGATACACTTGAGCGACTAATCCACGGGGAATAACTTTTTAGCTGCGCGCTAAACTTACATTCCTTTTGCTGGCCGAGAGTAGATCTGGCCTAAGCACGCCGTGACGCTAGACCAACGCCATCGCCGTGTTGTCTGGAAGCACGCCGCTGGCCGCTGCTCCCTGCGCGGCCACCAGAGGCCCCTATTTGTATGCGAATTCTAAACTAGATATTGCGACGATTTACTTTCTTTGCAATATTTTTATAATAAATGATATTATCAATTGCTTCCATGCTATTGAAAACTTTTAAGCAATACTAAAATGAATTAGAATACATACTTACGGCATCAAGGTTAAAAGAAAATAGTATAAATGACGGGTTCCCTGGGAACTTTTCTGCGCATACCATTCATAGGTACCGAATTATTTGCTTAGGTAGGCAATGCCAAAGCTTATGCAATTCATGAAATAAAACACCTTCAAATGCAGAGGATAAATTTTCAGTTGACTGATATTATGCATGAGTAGCATTTTGTCATACGTAATGATGAAAATTGACAAATAAAATAATGCGACTTAATGTTACACAAATAATGGCGAATTTGAGGTGTGTAAGTACGTATCTAGTACCTACCTATATACATAGTTCAGATTATGTTACGGTACTCTACAATAAAAGGTACCCACCTAATTATGATCGGATGAATCTCGTGTCGTGGACTTAATTAGGATGTGATAATTTTCTCTGTGGAACAATAGATAACGCGATTATAGGTTAGGTAATATTATTTACGGATACATACCTTTCCATGGAGCATCTTAACATTGTATTACTGCATTTTGCGGACGATGAGACACATCAGACCATAAGGCGCACCCCAATTTTGTATTGCATTTTAAGAGTTAAATAATACGTCTTATAGTCCGAAAAATACAATATAATAGGTATCTAGACTTTAAATTTTAAGATTATAATGATTTTATACTGAGTAGATAAGGCAGATAAAATTTTGTCAAACGTAGTATTGGTATTTAATTTACTAAGAATTTAATTTTATGTCAGTGTGTCCCTAAAAGTGCTGTTAAAGTGGCACGAGTTTTCCACATTTTACGATTTTGAAAATAACATGGGGTGGTATTAAAAATATATTTTTACAATATTAATTTTGATGTGGCGTAAATACAAACATCATAGCAATAGCATAATACTTGTAGTACCTTTACAATACAATAATGCAATTCTGCCCGTAGACTAACATTTTAAACATTATTTTATTTGTCTCATGTGGGTATATTTATATATATCATAACATACATAAATTTAAAAGTAAAGGAATGTATTAATATTTAACTGCCAGGAGTGTAAAGTCGTGTGTGCGTTATTTTTTCAACCTTGTAAAGTTTAATGATTAGTTATTAAAATGATTACTTTCCATTTATTAAGTACTACATAAATGTTAAATTGGCACGGGCACTATTGGGATTGTGTGTTATTTCCAGACGTTCCAATAAGGTGACAAAACAAAGCGTAAGGGACGGGACATCCAGTGAAATGCAATATAATTCCGACAAATACTTAGGACTAACAATAGACAGACAATTAACATGGACAATTCATATCAACAATTTAATTAGCAAAGTGGCGACATTATCGAGTCTTTTTTTAAAAATCAAAAATTTTGTTCCAAAAACGGAAAAAATTCTAATGTATGAAGCCTATGTAAAAACTAAAATATGTTATACGCAACTACTATGGGGAGCAGGATATCAAAATGACACAAACAGACTACAAAGACAACAAAATAAAATATTTAAGTTAGTATATGACCTTCCCTATTTAACTGCAACTAGAGAACTTTTTAAACAAACTAATCAATTAAATATAACTGAACTCTTTCAACTAGAATCATTAAAATTTATCCATAAATTAGCCACTAATGTAATTGTAGACGAAGAACTAAAACTTGTAAAAAATTGTAGTCAACATGGACATAATACGAGAATGTCAGACAAATACCATATACAACTTTCTAAAACAAGAAAAGGACAATCGAGACTAATGAACCAGGGACTGAAATTATACAATAAACTACCAGACAAAACTAAACACAAGACTCAGACAAACTTTTCAAAAGATGTAAAAAATATTATTTTGAACAACAGAGTATGAATGAAAAATGTATATATTATTTTATGTAAAATGAATGTAATAATCCGTAAGGGTTTATAAATAAATTTTCAAATATTTTTTTTTTAAAAAAACATGAGAAGCTTGAAAAATACCATGCATTAAAAATCTATACTAAATAAATAAGGAAAAACTGATTTAGTATAAATTCTCTTCTTAACCAAACCATGACGCCATTTCCCGCGGGAATAGGCAGAGAGGATGGAACGCCAAATCGCATGCAATCTTCGCTTTCTCCACATTCATATATCTTCTCATACACGCACGCCGATTATTGTGACTGTTGACATCTCCATCTAGGACACCGGTGCCCATGTACCATGTGCCATGCTTGCCTCCCCCAACATTCGGTTGATAAAGATTTATTATTATAAGTAAACATGCTACTATCGACGGTGGAGGTGAAAATTAAATTATTTACCAGAGTAGGATAATTATGATACTCTTCGTGTGTAAATGATATATACATGCAATTACGATAATATCAGTTCATTAAAAATCAAATGTTAATATTTTTTCGATGGGTATTTAAACATTATTTATGTAATTCGAAAATAATCAGGGTAGTAAGTAAATATATATCTAAAATGTATACTTGATGCAGTAGCTTTGTGGTTATCCATTATAGGGCCTTACTTATAAACTCAGCGTAAAGTTACATTTCATTATAGTGGTATAATTCGGATGGGAATACCATCCTTATTCAACCACTATAATAAGGATGATATTCCCAACCGAATACCACTGTACCTAAGAGTAACTTTACGCAGAATTTATAAGTAAGGCCCATAACAAAATCAAAATAAAAACAACTTTGTTTTTAACCACTATTTTTATTCTACCGGCCGATTTCAGAGCTACACACGCTTCTTTGTCAAGATACTACTAAATTATACCTTGATAAAGAAGTTTGTGTAGCTTTGAAACCGGTTGGTAGAAAAAATGAAAAATAAGTGGTTAAAAACAAAGTAGTTTTACATTTATTTTATCAAATATATAATCAGTTATTAAATATTTGTATATAACCACTTACCAACTTGTGTACGTCTACCGGTTTCGAGACGTACACGTCTCTTTGCCAGGAAACCAATTAAACTAACATGCAAAACCCATTGTACACCTTCACCATACTTGTTGCACAAAAATATAATACGTGAATGTAGACATAGAAAAGTCGGTAAGTGGTTGTATATAAATATTGAAGAGCATTTAGTTGCTTAATGCTTTAAATATTAATAATAAATAAATATACGATGATGTAATAACTTATATTTACATATAAGTTATTAATTAAAAAAATGCTTGGTACACATCCACTTATTTATTTTGACCAATTAGCGCTTTCACCCTCTAATGGGCATCTTCAGACTGGTGAATATTATACAGTGTATGGATAATTTATATAAAACTAAATATTATCTTAAGTGTAGGTACATTTAAAATAAGTTGAAAAAAATACCAAGTATTTTTTAAATTAAAAACTTATATGTAAATATCATCATCATTTTATACATTTTCATTCTGCTTTTTGTAAAATCGTATTTAAAAAAAAAATGTATATGTTCTCTCTTTCTGTGTCCAGACGTATGAAGAATACAGTAATGTGTATTAAACAGAACCAGAATCCTGGACGACTGTATTCGGCTAGATGTCTGCTCTTGGGTGAAAATTCTAAATAAAGAAATCGAGTGGAGATAAGTCTCGTTGTGAAGTAGTTGGCGCGTTTGCCTACCATTCTTGAGGTCTGAGGTTCGATTACAGGTAGGGTGGACGTGAAATATTAATTTTAAAGGTTTTTAACACTGGAATATTTAATTTATTTTGTTTATTTATTTTATTCATACAAATACCTACATATTACAAAAAAATATATAAATATTCCAAACTCTGTGAGGCCAAGGGCCCTGTGTTGAGTTGGGATACAACATAATGGAAAGTAGAAGCACGTACATAATTAAATAATAGCAAAAATCAAAAATAAATATTATTACATTAACATACATATATTTCAAAGAGCATATGCACAACACGCTAAATAGTATATAAAACAATGCAATATCTCATAGCAGTCTCATTGTTCCTAGACTGGCACCTGAAGCGTAAAACTGATCACCTTAGGTTCGTGTAACCGATGATAGAAACACGCTGCATTTGGATAACGAATGCAGTGCCCTGTGCAACACTGGGTGTGGAAGGGAAAATGATGATGATATTTTTTTATATTTGAAAATGTAATTTTCTTGCCTCAAATGATTTTTTACAAAAACTCATTAATTTTTTTAAATGTAAATATTCGTAAATAATTAGTTTCGCTTCTATTTTTTAAAATCTCGGTCTCTATTGAGATACTAATCTGCATTAAAGACTAGTTTTTTTTAACAGACGCGGTATTGTCGACGATATAATATTTTTATGAGTAAAATTATGCTGATTGAAATCAGAATATTGGTCATAATTTATTTTCGAACACTTCTTATCTTAGAAAAACAATATCTTGTATTTAAACATATGATAAACCTATCAAATCAATTTACTGTCGTTAATTTTATTAATTATTAGAATGAAAAAATACAACAAGCGACATACCTCACCGTTATTGTATCGTCGGTGTAAATTACAAGTCCTATAAATGCGCTAATTTTTATTTTCCTTTTTTCATAACGGTTCTCTACCTCTGTTGAAATATGTATGCATATGGATTTATTTTGTGTAGACACGTATTCCTTATACCTAGTACGAGTACCTACCAGAGGCGAGCTCTCCCAATAACCGATTATTTGCAGCTTACCATATTTTTTTGACATCGAAAGTTATGTTTTATATTACATTATTAGGAAAAAACATATCACAAATAAAGTACCTAATAATAATAATACATTGCATTTCTTGGGTTAATCAATTTACGTCATATTCCATACAGAAAGCAAGCTACATCGGCCAAAATTATTACTGCCGGATTATAGAAGCTTGGGTGCCAAAGATAAAACATGAATTTCATTACGTCTCCAAACTCCAAATTTCAGATTTACCTTAGAAAAATTTAACTTACGATTACAGTAAAATCTTGCAGCTTTCCTAAATGCAATTTAGTCTTTCAACACTCTTTTATAAGGGCTATTATTCTTTAAAATAAAACTGCTTCACTTAAGACGGTGCAAGTGAGATAGTATTATACGCACCCGTTATAATGTGAAAAGGAGATAACGAATATGTGTACGAGTATATTATAACATATAAGTTAGATTAGGATAATACTTGAGTCCTGTTCGGTGGTTTATAAGTTAATGTGTTGTAAAATACATAATATTACGAATTTACATTTTAATCCTTAGTATCAGTATGAATACTTAAGTTAGTTTTCAAAAACAATGATTTGCTAAACAAGAATAAAATATACATGAAATATATAAGGTTTTTAACGGACGATGACAGTTATAGGTTATCCATTTAAACTTTAAAAATAATGTTTGAGTTATGATAAAAACGTTAATAGTAAATTAAAATTGAATAGTGTCAAGAGTAAATTATGCATAAAGAATAGTAAAATGTATAACTTACACCGTTTTGTGAATATTAAAGTGATATAAAAATCGATGAAAGAATTATTCTAAAAGGGCAATTATTAGTGAACTATCGTTGTCGGTGAGGAATACTTTTTAATAATTTAGATTTTATCATTAGTGGACTGAAATGAGGCACGAAAATAATGAAATATTACTAATAATAATATTAAACAGGCATTTAAAAATACTAAATATTTTTTGTGAAAACTTCAGAAAAATACCGTATTATACGGTTTTTTACACAGATATAGTTTCTGATTATAACATATCAATAGTATAATATTCCAATATTACAAATCAAGTGATTATACAGCCATTTTATTAAGAAAAAGTTTTTTACCAAAACTACCGTATTATACGGTAGAATACGTTTTTTACAATAAACTACCAATGGTATACTACCGGTCTTAAATATTTAGTCATGACCTATAGTGAGGCGGACATTTATAGTGACCACGAGTAAGTCGTTGCTAAGATCTGGCTGCAACTCAAACGTCCCCGAGGCCTCCTCGGCGAGAGACAGTCGACGTGGAGAAACTAAAGTCTGACGACACGAGACAGAGATTTGAGGACACGGTCAGTCAACGCATTCAGCTGATTTAACGATCAACCCGCCACTACAATCCTTATTGAAGTGGAATGGAAAAATCTCACACGTTTCTTCCGCGAACGCTATTCTCGGCCCAAAACGAGAGAAGAGCCATTTGGATTTCAGATTGTACTTGGGAGAAAATAGAGGAACGCGCCAAACTTAAAGCACTGAGAGATAATGAAGATGATCCGAACCAAGTGGACACCCGAAAAGATGACTATATAATCACCAGGATCGTTTAGTTGAAAGTTCTGCAAGACTGGACTCAATAATTGCAACTGCGGAACAAGCTATTTGGAGAAATGAGGAGCGGAAACTTTTTCAAATCACGCGTAAGATCTGTGGTAAACGCTCGATCTTTCCAGGAGCCGTAAGAAAAAACCTCTGATAGAGCGATCGAATCAGACACAGACCGCGTAAAGGAAATATGGCGTAGTCATTTCCAGAGGTACTATTCTGAACCGCTCTCGCGGCACGATAAAGTTTTTCTCGTGCCGCGAGAGCGTTTGAAATACCACCCCAGAGAGTACTAAATTACCCCCTCCTTCCACACCCGATATCTCCATAGAAGCTGCATCAAGCATTCCGCGGGCAGTCAATATTCCTGACGGTTCTCAGACACTGGCCGAAAAATGACCGTGTCAAACTTAAAAAATGGAACAGCACCAGATAGACTTAGTAAACGGGGAGATCACTGCATTGCATAAAAGGGGTGATCCATTAAACTGTGATAACTATGGTGGCATCACGCTACTTGGTGTGCCGGAAAAAGTATTGTCATATAATATAATACTGCAAAGAGTTCGAGGACCCATTACGCGAGTATCAAGAGAGAACCAGGCGGGTTTCCAACCTGGTAGGTCATGGCGGATCATATCCACAACATACGCTGTATTCTACAGGAATTTTCCCCGAGGAAGTGATATTTTCTGTATGAAAAGTACGCTGTGATACTTATTAGCTTTCCAGTTATCCCTATGCAAAAAATCACGTCAATCCGTCGCTCTGTTGCGACTTGAAAGAAGAATTCATTTTTCCCAACAGATTTTCCCGAGGGAGCGATATTTTTTTGGGATGAAAAGTAAACTACGACACTTCTCAGCTCTCCGGCTATTCTTATGCAAAAACCACGTTGTTCGGTTGCGACGTGAAGGAAATACAAACCAAGAGACACACTTTCGTATATTTTAATATAAGTACGGATTCACGCAACCATTGTTCCAAATTTGGTAAGGAAACGTACCTAAGAACTGGAATGAATTTGTTGATTTCATTTTATTTTTATGACTTTATTTAAGTGTTTAATACTTTAAATGCAATCCAAAACTTTTCCGTTCTGAACACGGATAGTAAATATCTAATATGTTTGTCATACTTGGAATATTTCCTAGAAATTAAATGAACTCGAATACACCTCACATATCGGATCCTGTTAACAGAAATCAGATACGACAAAACGTAATTTTTAGATACCAATGTATTATACACATTTGGATTAATGTACAACTAATCGTAAATTCTATAGTATTTGGTGGTTGTGTTCGCGTTAGTCGTCAGGCGTTAGGTCGTTACGTTTGTTTTGACCCCTAGTTGCGTAAAGCGTAGGACGACTTTCTTTTACCATGCTAATTACGTAGACGCTACAAGGAACAACATGTTCCGAGTAACTTGGCTTAATCAATGAGGAACTTAATACGATGGAAATTGGATACAACAAAATGTTTACTTCCGCGCAGTAAAAATTCGAGCATTAGAAAATGTACGAAAAAAATTACAATTAAAAAAAAAACGAACTACTTTGAACGACGTCACTTGTTCATATAAATCAACCGAAGATAAGAGAGTTGCGAAAGATTTACGGCTTACGGTGAGACAACGGACCAACCAGTAGAACTGACCGAGAAGAAGCGGAAGAGAACTCGGTGCGTCACAAACGGAGTAAATTCAGAAATACAAAACTAAAAAATCACTATGATACATAAAAAATTGTTGGCTAGTTTAATAATTTTAAAAAAACAAAAAACTTCTAAACTTCCTCATTGTGATAATCCTGAATGATATCATTTCGTTTCATGTGGCATATTTATGATTTCCTCCATGAAAACTACTTGTATACATACAATTTGGAGATCAACCGTTATCGATAAAATTTCATACAAATATCCCAATTCAAAATAAAAATTTCTAGTTGACTAAAACGATAAATGTTCTTTCACAATCCTATAATGCTCATAGTATATTATCAACCGATTTCGAAGCTACACAAAATTTACTTCTTGCGGTGCCTTGTCGGGTACCTCCGACGTTGGCGATCACTACAGCGAAAGCATCTCGGTCCTGCGCTACTCTTGTATTCCGCAGCCAGGACAACTGCTTATTGGATGTACTCGCCATAGTGATTCCTGGGAAAATATGACCAGAGTGGTTTCCCGTTGCCTTCTCTAGTGGATTTTTCTGTCGGGGTTACATTTCCTTAGCTGGTTAGTTCTGGTTTGGAGGCGCCAGAAACTCGCCTTTCATCCTCCTGCTGCGACCACCCCGAGAGTGTAATCCCATTGCCTAGGGTCTGCGACGTGGACGCTAACGAGTAGGACTAGTCAGTAGTGTTGCCGGTGTAATGCAACTGGGCGTTCGCAGCATTTTATAGAATCACACCCTCCAGCAAGATGTGACTCACTGCGACCCTACCGACAGTTTGAATCCCTATAATTTACTAATTTTATTTAAATAAAAAATAAATTTAAAAAAATTCTGTTACAACATTCACGATTCGCTGTTAAAAATTCAAATATTACTTGAAGCATAATGACAAAGAAATGACGGAAGATTCCACATTTCAGATTAACGCTCTTCCACGCTCTGGTAAGTAGGCACTAGGCACAAGGCACTTAGGCACACGACGGTACGCGTGGCGCTCACTGTGCGAGTGTACGGCGTACGGAGATGGAGGGCTGAAATAATATAAAATTACACGCATTTGTTTATACATTTGTATAAACCAATTTAATTTTAGTTATACGTCGACCAGTTTCGAGGTTAATACCTCATCATCAGGATTTATATAACACAAAGCGAAAAATGTTTTTTATATTAAAAATATAACATAATATTGCCAAGTTTACGGAATGAAGGACTAAAACCGAGAATACCAGCACAAAATAAAAGTGCGGATGGAAGGTTCGTTAAAGAAATTACCGCAAAAAAAAAATCCAGAGATGAAAATGTTAGTTACCGTTTGTTCGTCTAATTGTTGCCTGAACATTTAAAGTATCTTCGTCGGTAACCTATAATTAACATGTTTAGAAGGAAAACGCGTATGCATATTCAGCTTTTCATACAGAAAACTTAATTTTACTTTGTAGATAAAATTGAAGATAATTGTAATCGAGCCCCAGGTATTATATTCGTGTAGGTCAGCATTTTTGGTTAATGTTATGTTCTCGTCTTGTTTGTTTCCCAGTGCAAGTTTTTGTACAATTTTCACTGTCTCAATTTTCGTCAAGTATTTTATGTCAAGATTTTTTACCGTGCAGTGTGAATTTGGACGATACGTGCGGGCCATAAAGGCAGATACCTCCAGCGACATACGCGTAATTACCATCGTTGGGACAGCGCGGAGCGGCGCGGCGCGGCGCTGTGCAGTAGGTACCTGAATTTGGAGAACGAGTGAATGACTTTTGGCGAGTACCTATTGTTTACCATTGCGTAATGAACGCTCGACAAGACGTGTACGAGAAACGGGGACGGGAGCTCAGATGGAAAGTAACCGTAATATCATATCGCGGTATGATATCTGTGCACCGCGGTGTGGTACGATGTACGGTGAACCGGGGGAACTGCGCCGGCGCCGCCCGCCGCTGCCTCCGCGCGGGGGCACACAGCGTGAAATAGCCCCGCCGAGCACCGAGCCACCGAGCCACCGAGCCACCGAGCCACCGCGCCGCCGAGCAGGACTGAGACTGAATACCGAGTGCCGTGTGCCTTGTAAATTAAGTTTCAAGGTGCCTAAAATATCTGATTTTACAAAAAAAATCCCGCCTTAAGTAAAACAAAAAAAAACAAATATTCTAAGTGAAGCTTTACGAATGAACAAAATAATGAAAAAAAAAAATTCGGATGACGAGTTTCTTTCGATAATCTTTTTTCTTTCTAATATGAAAAAGTAACAACCTTTGCTATTCTTATTATTGATACGCTAGGAACGCAGGTGAAATTAAAAAATGCCAGTCAAAACAAATGCCTCTCAAACGCGGCAGACGCCTATCCTAGGTAATAACCCTAGCCGCGTGCTAGCCTTAGCAATTATTTTATCTTAATAGTAAAATAAATCAAAAAAACTTTGTTTTTAACCACTTATTCTTTATTTTTTCTACCGACCGGTTTAATGCTATTTAAGCTTCATTATCGAGGTATACTTAACTTAAAAAACAAAGTTGTTTTTCTATTTATTTTATAACAATGAATAACCACAAAGTTTAAAGTTATTGCTTCAAATATAAAATTTATAATAATTTTTATTTTGGCTCGATTAGGCGGGTAGTGCAATACCCAACCAGCCATATAGTATTAAATATTTCATCGTTGTTTCCCTTTCCGCACCCAGTGGTGCAAAGGGCACTGCATTCGTACAATAATGCAGCGTATTTCGATCATGTTACATTAATATAAGGTGATCGGTCTCGCGCTTTAGGTGCCAGTCCAAGGACAGTGAAATGTTGCAGTGAATCACCATTAAAATAAATATTTCACGTTGACTCCGAAAGGAATCGAACCTGGGAACTCAAGCATGGTTGACGAACGCACCAACCACTTCACTACTAGGTGAACTTACTTCACTTGGTCTCGAATATGTTGTGCTAATCTAGTAAAATTGCTTTATTTCACAGTATCGCAAATTTAAGGGTTAAATTCTTTGGGATTTTTTAGAACATTTTGGGTTTTTCCTTTGTGCGGGAGGAGCTGGTTTTGAGATATTTTTACAGCAGAGCCTATAGATATGTTTACAGGTTTCAGCTAATGAGATATTGCAAGTAAATACTATTGCTATAATTTACATAATAAAAATCATTAAGATATAATACAAATAACTTGTGAATTCAAATAACTTGAATTAACAATGTTTACGCTAATTATTTACATAAATATTTTAATTCGAGTAAATAGCAACATTACAGAAAATATTGTGTAATAATTTTGCAAGCCATTTATAGTTTTCAGATTATAGATATTTTTATGGCCTATATTTTAAGTGTTTATAAACTAGGAATTTAACATAACAAATAAAACTAAAATAATAGACATGGGTTGCATTTTAAGATGAGCAAATATATATTTGTGAATAAGTTACATTATATTATTATGTAGTTATTATATTTTAAATAAAAAATTCTTGATACATTTGGTCTAAAAATTAATAATATTATTGATAAAATAAATAATAATAAAAACCGATTTTTAATATAATCTTGATAAATATATATTTTTCTATAAAATACAACTCTTCTTAAAATTAAAACTCATTACGATTTTCAATGGAGGTTCTAGCAGTGCGCCGGTGTACACGTTTATACTTAAACAAAATAAATCTATATCGACAAACACTCGATTATAAAAGTGTAGCATTCTCGGGATTGCAACATTTTGACTATTTCTCGTACTAGATAATGTCTCGTCATAAAATAGTCGGCATCACATCGCGCGCTGGGTGCTCGAGCAGAGGTACTCGTGGACAGTATACTCTCTTTCTCTATCTCTGCACTGCACACTCTCCGCTATAAGCTATAACCCGCCACGCTCTTCACGCGCTGGTCTCCCGGTGTCCCGGCACTCCTCCGAGTAACAGGTAACAGGTAACGGGTAGGGTCACGCAATATGCGCCCTGCACAATGGACGCGAAGCGGAGAAAAACAGATAGATTTCTGCAACTTTTAACCGCGTCCACTATGGACGAGCGGTGCACAATACACCATACAACACACAGCTATTCTACGCAGCTTACGTTTTCAAAACAAACAAACAAACCATCACGCCGTTTCTCCGTAGGGGTAAGCAGAGAGGATAGAACGCCATATCACTCTATCTTGGCATACATACCTCGCTTCCTCTACATTCATACATCTTATCATGCACGCACGCCGATTATTCCTACTTTTGACAAGCAAATATTTAATGGAATTGCTCGTGCCATGTCTTTCTCGGCTTTCCTCGTTTTCTGCATCCATCAACATTCGCATCGCAGATCCTTATAGCCGTTCTTTCGTTGTCCATTCGCTCTACATGTCCAAACCAGCGCAGCACCCCTTTCTTGATTCTGTCGATAATGAATATCTCAGCCTTACACAGTTCACAAATCTCGACAGTTGTGCACCTATCATACATCGTTTTGCCACACATTCGCCTGAGGGATCGCATTTTAACAGCATTTAACCTACTTTCGTCATCATTTTTTCGATTCCATACTTCGCTCCCATACATTAGAGTTGGCACTAGAACTCCGTTGTGAACTGCTAGTTTAGCCTCCTGCGATAAACATTTGTTTGCTAAAGTAAATTTCAGTGCACCGTTCACCCTGTTCCCAGCTCTCACCCTCCTTTCAATATCTTTCTCGGTCTTTCCATCCCTAGTAAACATACTTCCCAGATACACAAATTCTTCTACCTCATTCAGAATATCTCAGTTCACACTGATCTCACATTTAGTTATATTTTCATCCGATTTATCAACATTCATAAGCAAATCGCTTTTCTTGCATACATCGTAGACTTTTGTTACCAAGAATTGCGGGTCTTCTTTGCTGCTAGCAAGAAGCACGGCATCATCCGCATAATTAGTTCACTGTAAGTCAAATGGGACTAATTCGAGATATTTGATCGAACACACTAGCACGAGTCGATAAACTATTTTTTATTTTAAATTTCTATCTGGTTCTGTTTGAAGACGCTTCACTGGACAACAAAGCCGAAGGAAAACGGCATAGCAACCCAGACATATTCAAGAGGCGTGAAAATCCGGTCGCCGAGGAAACGGGAAAGTAACCTGCATTAAGACCGAACTTCCTTTTTAGAAGTACAAATTGGCGTAGCCTAAATTATGCGATTACTAATTTCCAACATGCAAATAAGAAAGGATTTCCACAACCGATAATTAGTCGCAAGAAATGTTTTATGAAAACTTCGTTTATTTTATCCCGATACCGAACCAACCTTATTCAAATTGTTCGTGTTAAATATGTGATTATTTGACATAAGTCCAAATAAATTTTACTCTCAATTTATGGGGAGGAAAACATGATTTTATAGCTACTATCTTTAATTTAGATAATCGCTCCAGAAACTAGATGAAATTTAGTTAATCTATATATACGCCTTCAGAGATTAACAAAAGTTTTATTCAAAGTCGTTTGTTAACATTGTCAATTTCACTCCCAAAGGCAACTAAAGGAAATCGGCTACAGGCTATGACGAATAATTACCTAACGCGAAGAAAATGGCATTTCAATACGTGGGTAATTGCCTTCCGTGCCTCCATCCTCTAACGGCCTTTCATCGTGACGCTACGCCGAAATATGCTGTCTTGAGTGAAAAAAAGTTATTTAAATTGCACTGCAACTGTGAAACCAAAGCAGATATATCGTTTCATCGACACGATACAATTTCTATAAAAGATATTATATACAGAATACGTCGATAATTTATGTTTTAATACGTTTGTCAAAATTTTTATGTTTTTGGATTTTTAAAGGATTTTGATTTCCTTTAATCGTGATTTGCTATTTATTTTTTCCAAATTGTTAAAGGCAACAAAATATTTGTAATTTCTTAGATGCAGCTAGTCATCATTCCCTTTCCGCAGCTAATGGCGCATAAGGCACTGCATTGGTACACCAATCGCAGCGATCTTGATCATTTTTGTTACATGAAGGTAAGAACCAGTCTTCGCTTCAGGTACCAGTCCTGGGACTATGAAATATTCTAGTGTGAAAACACCCTTTTAAATAAATATTTCATATCAATCATGTCGGGAATCGAACACGAGACCTCTTAAATGGTAGGCAAACGCGCTGACTAATGCACCACGAAGCCGACATATAAGTATAGAAATAACGTGCCTATTTATTATACATCAGTGACCGCTGGTGGGTTTCCACCTTAATCGTATTCACAGTGTTTATTTAATTTTTTTAAAATAAAAGTACCTACATACGAGTATTTATATTAATAGTAACTAAATACGTATAAAATTATAAAATGGAACAACTCGATTAGCAGTTGTGGATATCGGCAGACGATTCGCTCTATCGGTCGCTAACGAGGCGAACATGATCGTGGCAATTGTGTTCCAACTGGCGATAGGGCACTTCTCAGGCTGCGTTCTCCACCTCCACCTCCACCTCCACCTCCACCTCCACCTCCACCTCCACCTCCAACTCCACTATTGACCTGGGGAAACGGCGCGGCAGACCGCCGACTAGTAGCTAGCAGTCAACGTCGGCAGTTCCGTCTGATGCCTCACAAGTTACAAGTGACGTCTGGACACTCGACCGACTCTCTAAATTATTCTCCTTGTGGTGTAGTAGTTAGATTAAGTTCTGCAATAGGCCAAATAGATCGACAGAAACGTCATTTCTCGTAGTAAACCAACATTTTGTTGTTTTTTTTAAATTTCAACATTTTAAACATAAATTTAAAAGCTGTTTTTTATTTTATAAAAAAAATGAAAAATATTATTATATTGTTAAAAAGGCTTTAGAATCGAAAACATTACTTTTGGTTTTATTCAAAGTTCATTATGAAAATACAGTTAAGAATGAAATTTTTTTTAAATGACTAAAAAATGGAAAAGGACTAATAATTTAACCTAAAAAGACAACTCTAATATTTTGTACGTAAATCGGCATAGGTATTAAGTATTCATATCAAATTTCGAATTATCTTTATTGATATTAATAAAACATATTATTATGTATTTATTAATTACGTTTAAGTTGGTAGGTAAAATTGATTCTATTTTATCGAACTTTATCACATTAAAAAATATTTTTTTGATAATGATCCTTAAGATAAAAATAACTTTATTTAATTTACTTCCATTTAATTTTGAATTATCTCTCCTTACCTCTGTTTTGTATAAATACATTGAACTCCTTAATAAAAATACCAGTCTCGAAGATGTCGCGAAGGCGATGAAACCGGTCACTGGATATTCCAAATTTGTGGATTAAAGCATCACTCGTCTTTTATTTAAATAATAAATTTATCACATTACCTGAGATAAAATTTAAGTACACATAATTTTGTAGAAAAAATAATACAAATTTCACATAAATAACTATCACAACAGTTGACTTCTTTATTCCTGAAATAATTATTACTTTCAGTTACAAATAGGAATCTTGTTTTTATTTTAAGCACCGAACAGGCCAACAAGCCTATACAGTCGTCGCTTGAAAATAATATAATTGAAGACTTGTTATTTTACGGGGATTCGGACCCGGAACCGCAGGTGCGTGATATGTATCTCCAGCCATTATACCACGGGGTCGTCTCGCTATGAAAATGTACAGTACCATAATATGTACACAACAAAATGTAAATAAGTCAAGTGACGCATGTATAAAACATACTTTATATTAATTAAATCTATTAAGATTTATTTTTTTTTAAATAACATTTCTTGGTAAAACTGCATTTCGATTACAATGACAAAAATACGGCGTTTAGTTTTTTTCCACTTTTATTTATAATTCTCCCGGAAACCCGATCACTGGTGATAAAGGTGGAAATAACTACAGTATTTTATTATTATACTTTTATCTACATCTACCTACCAACGGCAAGATGATCACTAAAATATATTGACACATCTATAGGGCAGGGAAGAATTTCACCTAATAAGCGATCATTTGCAGCTTACCATTTTTTTTTTTACATCAAAAGTTATGTTTTATGTTCTATTATTATTAGGAAAAAATACGAGCCATCGTTTGCATTTCTTGCGCTAGTACATTTAGATCATATTTAGTTTAAAACTTCAGTCCACACAGCAAGCCAGTGCGCCGCGTCTATCGGCCGAAATTATCACTACGGGATAAAACGAGCTTGCATTGAATGTATTACTTCCTTAAACCCCAAATTTTAGAATTACACTAGAAAAATTACACTTACGATTACAGTAAAATCTTGCAGCTTTCCCAAATGCAATTTGGTATTTCAACACTTCTTTATAAGTGCTATTATTCTTTAAAATAAAACTGTTTGACTTAAGACCGTGCAAGGGAGGTAAGCATTATACGCACCGATTATATGTGAGTAAAAGAAAACGAATGCATTATGCCTTATCAAGGAAGTTAGATTATAATAATGCATGGTAAGTCCTGTTCGGTGGTTATAAAGTGAATTTAGAGCAAATTAAATAATATTACAAACAGATACTTTAATGCTTAATATCAGCGTATAAGTAAAAATCCTTCGGCGGGTTTTGAAAAACAAAGATTCGCTTAGAAAAAATAAATAAACATCAGTTATAAAATGTTTTTATGCAGACGATGACAGTTCAATTATGAGCAATATTTTGATTTTGTCCAAATTTTTGTAGAGGACTGGATTCGACTCCCTGGGGAGCTGTTAGTATAAACACATTACAACAAAGATGAAGAACACTTTAGAGAAGGTAATATAGAAGTCTAGGCATCTATAGGGCTTATGACCTGTCATTGGCTGGTTTAAGTGGCCACTTTACACACTGTGTAACATTCACCATTCTGCCCATATTTAAACATCTATATTCCTTCAATTCTTTCATCTGTTGATATTTGTGAAGTTTAAGAGCTGAAACCTTAGACCTAGACTTCTATATTACCTTCTTTAAAGTGTTCTTCATCTTTGCTGTAATATGTTAAGTTCAATATTATGGGTTATTCTTCAGTACCTATTTGAACTTTTAAAATAATGTTTGAGTTATGATTAAAACGTTACTAGTGAATTAATATAGTGAATAGTAAGAAGAGTAAACATATGTAAATAATTATGTAAAGTATAATTTACATCGTTTCGTAAATATTAAAATGATATAAAAATCGATGAAATAATGATTCTAAAATATAAAATTTATTTTTTGTTTAGTGAACTATAGTACTGGATGAGGAATACTTTAGAATAATGACTTTTTTATCATTATTCACTAAGCAAGTGTTTTATTTCAATAATAATAATCGCAAAAAGAAACGATATATCGGTACGTTAATTAATTATACAATTTTATTAAACACTTTTTTGACGACTGCGTTAGTACATGAAATAGCCGTGCAGGTGAATCGATCACATCCTAGTAACTAGGCTTGGGGTTCGAGCCCCGCGAGTTCTATTTTTTTGCAATTATGTTTTTTTTTATGTTTGTGTTAAATTAGAAAATATTTTAACTAAAACTATTAGCCGCTAGCGTTATTTGTAATGGATTATTTATCAAATATAATTTGTTATGGATTATTTATCAAATATAATTTAACTACCGCACAGCAATGGACATTTTATCAGAATTTTCACAGCTTACTAATCTAAAAACTCACCGCTCGCACTGCTATAGAGTAAAATATTAAAAAAAGTAGTGACACGAAAACGTACCCATAGTTACTAAGTACGGCTGCATTCAACGAGCATGCATATGCTACTAAAAATTGAAGGATATTTATTTTTGGTACATAAAAAAGTTTATATTTTAAGGTTTTGTTGGATCCCAATCAGGTTCATTCCTTAAATTCTTTATAATTTCAACCCATTTATTTCTTTTCGTTGGATTTTTAGGAACGAAAAGATAATATTAACTCAGGTTTATTATATTTTAAAAACGTATTCCTATCAAGGCGAGAGTGTAAATCTGAGACAAGTATAATTGATAAGATTAAGAAAGGGTCTCTGAGATGGTTTGGTCACGTTAGAACGAATGGACGACGAAAGAATGGTAAAATAAGTATATATGGCGAAAATGAACGGCTACGTTAGACGAGGACGACCAAGGAGGACGTGGCATGATCAGATAAACCAAAATCTTAAGTCTGGTCATGTCAAAAGCAGACAGAACCGAAGGGCATGTATGACAAGATGTATGAATGTGGAAGAGGCTAGGATTATATGCCAGGATAGACGTGTGTGGCGGTCCATTCTCTCTGCCTACCCCTACGGTGAAATGGCGTGATGGTAGTAGTAGTATTATTCCTATCAGAGCATCACTGTAACTAAGAGCTTCGCAAATTGCGCTGCTAGGCGTAGTTCGACATTTACAAAAAAAAATCGGGTTGTGGTCCCGTGGCTAGTGTCTCGGACTCACGGACCGAAGGTCCGTGGTTCGAATCTCACTCTACCCCAACTTGATTCCATTTTCTAATACTGAGTTATTTACAACTCGTTAAAAATGGCCCTCAAAATTAAATATTTGGGAAAATCATAAGAAGGCAAATATTTATTTTTCCTTTAAAAAAAATATATATATACATATATATGAATATTAATTGTTTAAGGCTTCGTTGTCAACAAATATTTACCAACGAAAAGCTACACAACCCTTTTTACAATGTTTATCCGAAAGGTTTTTTACACGTTTTCATGACACAGGTAGACATTTTTGTTTCTATTCTAAACGTCACGCGTAGCTGGCGGTCGAAGAACGACTAAATACGTGTTGGGCATGACTGAGCGTTTGGGCATGAGTTAAGTGTCATCATTTTTGAGGGCTCGGGGCATGTCTATGTATGAATATGTCAATGCTAAAATATTATACTTCTTGACACAAATCATTTGAGATGTTGAACCCACAACTTCTCAAATGAATAATGTTTTATATTATAACCTTGTTTTATTTTATGTAAGCAGATATACGAATACATACGTAAACAAAAAGGAGTCCAAATACCGTGGGAATCGTGAACCGTGTCAGTATTGTAGGTAGTAGGTACTGGGTATAATATGTAAGTATTCAAATATCAACAACGCTATTGTTAGGTGTCTACTTTTACTAGTAAGTAGTTAGAATGTGATCGTCAGCGTGTTCAAGGTTTATATTGTCGGCTTTGATGAAATTAGGAAATTCAATGTTACGGGAAATTGTAATTAAAAAATGTTTTCTTATTCGCGTTAAAATTTTAAGCATTCAATTGCACGGCCAAGTTTCTTAAAAATGTATGAGAAAAAAACGAACAACTTTGAACGCGGCGACGACACTAGTTCTTCCGAATCAACCAATGATAGTGCTGTAATAGATTTCCGGTTTACGGGAAGCCAATTTAGAACTCACCGAAGAGAACTTGTGACGTCACACGCGGAGTAATTTCAAATTTAAGAAAAATTATAGCGCTGATAATACGATAAATAAAAATATTTAAAACATTTTTTTGTTAGGTTCGAGTCTTAAAACAAATAAAAGAATACAAGAAAAATCACTCTATTTTCTCTTGGTATGAAAAAATGGTTTTAAAAAATGAACTATTTTGAAACGTCACAAGTTTTTGGGAACAATAAACCAATCAATTACAGCGTTGTTATATTTTGTGATAGATTTCCGGGATTCCGTTGTTTTAATGTGTAGTGTATTTTGACAGCTGCAGGGTTCTATTTTGAAATATCAGAACTACTCACCGACGACGACTCGTGACGTCACGGGCGGAGTAATTTCAAAATTATAGACCCTTAAAAAATCATAGCGATGATAGTACGATACACAGAAATATTTTTAAGAGACCACTGAACTTACTCATGGCAATCCAATGAGGTAAAATTATTACATTCAAAACGAGTATTTTTAATAATAAAACTATCATTTTTCTGGTTCCTAATTAAAAACTTCTGTCGAGTCGCAGTTCCATACTAATTAAAGGCTAAATTAAATAAAGGGCGCTTGTTGGAAACATGCGTGCCTCTTCGGTAGTCGTAGCGTGCTAAAAGCGGGGCCAACCTGCGGACGCGTTCACCACCGTTTCGCCAGCGCACTCTGATCTGTGTTGAAGAACCGACAATAGGCAGATCACGCGCCGGCGCATGTGCCAGCTCTCCCAGCCATAAACATTCCGCTCCACGCATTTGCCCAACGTATTGGCCAGCGTGTAGAGCCGGCTTTATGTTATAACAAGTAACCAACTCATTGGATCGTCCAATCGGCCAACATTTTCCTATCCTCCAATTCTTATTTCACTCTCAGTTGGTCGGTAGCTTTATATGAACCATAGGCTATCGATTTCATTTCAGGCAGTCGCTTAAGGGACAAAGGGAAGTCTTAAGAAACTAAAAAATATATAAAAAATGTGAAAGTCTAGGCATTTATAGAGAACCAGTCGAAGTGGACACATGTAGCCGTTTACACGTAAAAAATACAATATTGTTTTGTCCCAGGACTATCGTCCACATGTTTTGACATACTCAAATTGAACATGTGTCGAACGAGGTCCACCGCCGCATCCTCAAAACGCTTGTTATAAGAGACTGCTGCGTCCGTTCTTGCACTTCAATTTTAGATCTCACTGTTGGCAACTAGTTCTCATTTTTTAGTCGCATAATAATTCTAAGACTTTTCAGTGTTTGAAAATAATCATTTTTAAAATATTTTTAATTACATATCTACACGTATTGTTATATCAGTCATTTTTATGTTTTTTTCATTTTGTATGTTAACTCTATTATGTTAAAGGCAATTTATGTCTTTTCTGTAAAATAAATAAAAAATATTTTTAATTCATTTATGTTTTAATATTTCAAGGGCCTTACTTATAAATATGGTATAAAGTTAGTGGAATATGGATGGGAATTGCATTCTTATTCTATCAATATGCCATGGCGTAACTTTATACCTGGTTTATAAGGTCCCAAGTAATGAGGAACTTCTACCCCACAGGAAATTTGATAATATTTTGAATAAATATTTTCTTGCGCGCGGTAAAAAATGGAGCATTAAGTTGTGCAGCAAAGTTTCCCGAAAATGTACGAAAAAAAAAAATAACTACGTTGAACGACGCACATACGAGTATTTGTATAGAAAAACCGGTCACAATTATTTTATGGTTTTTTTGGCAATTAAACTATATGAAATACAATATTTTATTATAATTCGATGTTAAAAAGGTACAAATTTCTGAACTTAACTTCTTCATTTTGATGATTTTTCATGTAGAATTGGGGGAATCAATGTCAAACGATATTAAAAACTACCTTCAATCAGACTCAAACTGTTCGTTGTCTTCTTCTTCTTCGTCTACATTTTCGAAATCTTCTGCAGCTGGAGGTAAGGGAGGTGTGCTTTCATTCATTGGGTTTACTGCCTCTTACGAAAATGCCTTAGTTTTTTTTCTGTGCCGTGGTTTCATCTTGATAAATGTGTGCAAATTTCAGTCTGTATTGTCGGGAATGCTTGTTGCGGGCTTTAGCTGCCTCCTTCGGTAACGGTAAGATTGCATGCAATATGAATTTGGAGCCATGCATAAAAATTTTGTGTATAGACGGTGACATGGGATGCCAACCGTACAAATTTGGGAACATTTTTGCTGTTTTCTTTGCAAAAAACATCTAATTTGTAAACCATCAACGCTGTAACCGCTCGAAATCACTTCTACGGTAACTTTAAATAGTGTGGTTAATTAATGTCAGTGATTCGTGAAGAGCATTCTGGGTTGGCATAAAAATTTCTCGATGTGTAGCCGTCATTAGTATTTCCTAATCCCGCTTTAAGAATATCGTCCATCGCTTAGCTCTAATGCTTTAAATTGCCTTTCTGGTTTCTCTATGGGCTATGCTGACCAGTAAGGCAGTTCAATAAACGATGTCAGCTATTGTTTAAGATATGCAAAAAACGATCCTCTTTGGAGCTAGAGGCTGTCCATTTTTTTTAGTTGGCACTTGAAACACCTCAAAGCACGACTTCAAACATCGTTTTCGTCATCTGGACTTAAGCCATTTCTACTCATTTTTCTTCCATTGACGAAAATGACGAGGATGTCAAAAAATTAATTTCTAGTAAATTTCTGAACAGTTTTTGAGGAATCTGCAGGAAAAAATAGTAAAAATGACTTCATTGAAAAAATATACCCTTTTTACGCATTAACTTTGGAGTACATTTTTAGGTTCATAATAGTTTTATATTGTTGATTTTTGACTAAAAGGAGGAGAAAGTGGAGATCATCCCTCGGGATGCAGTAGGCGGTAATGCAAGTACGCATAGAGTTGTAGAGCGAAGCGTCCCGCAGCCGAGCAACAATAATAATAATGAAGGAATATTATATTACGTCACGGGAAATAATCCGTCCCCGGTCTGGTCACTATTTATATGCTCTTCCAAACAAAAGATCTTCCATTTTCTAGGAAGGGCTAAAGTTTACAATAACGTGTTTTGTGTTGGCTATTTACCATCATTCAATTCGTACAACCTCGAAAATGTTTACAGCACTTGTTCAATTATAAAATTAAACGTCATAGAGTAAACACGGTCGTTTTATAGCAAGTATTATTGTAAGTGTTTGATTAATTTGAACATGGGTTCATTTAATTCACTCTGGTAATTGAAATGTATTCATTTGGGATAATTTATTCATTTTTAGTCATTTTTGTGAAAATCACCTCAAGAGCGCCGTACAATAAACATCATTACGCCTCTTGCAGCTACAGAGCGAATGGGCGGTTGAGATTCTAGCCCCCCGTTTCCGTGTTTAATTTTAATAATTATATAGGAGCTAGATTACAACACATCTTACAGCATGGACGTTTAAAAATCTAGCCCTCATTTACACTGAACAAAAAATAACTAAGTGTTTTAAAAGTTGTACAAGGTTATCAAATTATGTTTTATTGTTTACTGGGCGGACATCGATCCCGTCAAAGGAATCAATCGTTTCATTTATTTATTTATTATTTGTTGAGAAATAAAAAACTAAAATCCAAATTAGAGATACAGTCCGTTAAAATCTTTTAATGTCTTTGTTTATGCGGGGACAGAACATTTTCAAATAAAATATTCCAGTGAGCGTACAAACACAAACGAAAATTGTATGTTTACTAGGTTCACTGACAGGCAACACATCGATATAGGCTATTAAACATTCGAACGCACCGTACCTGAGCTGATCTAAGGCATAAAAAAACAAGTCTATGCTAAAGGAATAGGGCCAGTTGTTTAAAGGACAAAGTTGGAATAATGGGTTGCATGAATGAAGTAAGATACAACAACTCATTTCTCCCATTTTGTCAGAAACGAGACTATTCCAATACAAACTTTTTTGTAACTAGTACACAGAGTACATAAAAATAGATCACAATTTAACACAATTCGCACTCCCAGAAATACACCGTGGTATGTCTAAATTGGCCATTTTGGAGAAGAGCAAAACAATTTTAAAAATGGTTAATCCTCGTAACTTAATGTATATTGACATTATAATGCGCAGTATTTTTGTGGCATTTGCTTATTTGACTGTTAATATATAAGAAAAGAACACTAGCATCATAATTACTGCGGTGTTTAATTATATTTTACTTAACTGATTTCAAAGAATACTAAAGTTTGTGATATGCCTAGCTCAAAAAATGTGGTTAATTTGCATTCATAACTCAAAAAGACTTACGACAGTGTACTTGTATATAATTCTTGATACTAATGTATTGTAAGGTGAATAAATAAACAACAGTGAACAATAATGATGATTTACAAAACATTCAGAGATTTCGAAGCTCGAAATATTAATCCTGTAAAATTCTTTGGAAGTATTTAAGAAATTGGCAATTAATTAAAAGTATTTTACAGTTGACAAACGAACGCAGTAACAACTACTGAACTAAGAGGTAGAAAATGGTTTAAAAAAACATTTTAAACATGATATTATAAAAAATATATTTATTATTTATGTCCATAAATAAATTTAACCCAATAACCTTATCACACGATCGTTATTATCACTAATCATTACTTTCTACGGTAAAAAATAAAATAAACGTTTTCATTTTCCAAGACGCAATGTTAAGGCTTATCATCATAATATTGCCATCAAATCATCAGTGCCCTATTAGTTTTTTTTTTTTTAAATAATATTATTTATTTTAAAAACACAAGTTTGTACATAAATGAACAAAATAATTTTCTATTATATCATTTATTTATTTATTAACGGACTTCAGTCCATTCAAAAAATGGCAAACACGAATCTTTATAATACATACAGGCACAGTTGAATAAAAATACAAAAAAGGAAAATTAAAGCTAGGACAAAAAAAAATATGGAAAAAATAAGTCCAACAGACAAGTGGTGCGGTATGACAAAATATTTGTACGGATCCACCGGTTCCTATATTATGGGCAATGCTTCGGAGTAATAATTCACTCCCGTGTGCCATTTTGCTCTATTGCACAGAACAGTGGTGGCCAGCATTTTGTATACCATGCGCCAATTTTTTCACGTACAAGGTGAGATGCGCCATACAACTCTAACTTTTTTTACCTTCCCTCGTTCACGTTTGGGGTAGTAAAATAGAGATAGGAATGGGAACTGCTTCGCTTATGAGAGGAAAACGAATACCTCAATCGCGGAATTTAATTAATTGATTTACGTCATGGCACCTATTTTAAAATAATGGCCACAAGAATGCAATGCGCCACGGTTTGGCCACCACTGGCATAGAACAATAGCGTTCCAAAATTTTGGTTTAACGGTTATCTGGTTTGCGCTAGCAATTCTCGACCAGCCCCATCCGTCGGCCCGTTGTATCGCTGTAAACCGTAGTTGACTTCGTGATTGATAATAATCAAAGAATGGTTTTTGTCCGTACGGGCGACTCTATAAGCGGGTGGCGTATTATTACTCTAAGGTGGCGGCGATGCATCTTGCGGTTTTTAATGAATTCATGTTTGTGAAAAAGTAAAAATCAAAATAAATATAGGTGACACAACATTATTATGTATTAATGTTGCAAACGATAATAAAACTACAAAATAATTAGTACAAAACAATTTAAACCAAATTAAACGTGCTAATAAAACGCACTGAGTGGTGCATAGGGCACTGCATTAGTAAACCAAATGTAGCGTATTTCAATCATCTGTTACATCCATGTAAGGTGATCCGTCTTACGCTTCAGGTGCCAGTCCGGTAACAATGAAATATTGCAGTTTAAACAACCTCTGTAATTAATATTCCACATCCACCCTGCCAGGAATCTAACCCAGGACCTCAAGAATAGTGGGCGAACGCGCCCACCACTTCAAAACGAGACTGACTTATCTCCACTCGATTTCCATACTTTTTTTCATATTTTTACCCGAGCAGCTATCGAGTCGAAAACACTCGCTAGGGTTCCGGTTGTATATACAGCACTGTTTTCTTCATCCGCCTGGACACATAGTAAACGTGCACAACCAGTGTAAATTCTTTATTACTATATGTTTTGGTCACAATAATTTACATGAAAAAACAGACATTTTTGGAACCAATTTCACGAACAATAGTAATATATACAATGATAGAAAATGGGGGTTTTGAACTTGACAGTTATATATTTTAATTTCATCAACAGTGTGTCGAGTACGACATTCACATTTCCTCCACATCAATAAAGTTTAAACACAGGCAGAATGGTGAATGTTACAAAGTATGTAAAGTGGCCACTTAAACCAGCCGATTACAGATCAAAAGCCATGTTAATGCCTAGACTTCCATATTGCCTTCTCAAAAATGTTCTCTCTTTCTGTTGAAACAAATTAATAGTTTCATATTCATCCACTGAAAAGGCGACTAAAACGCTATTCTACAGAATACATAGAGGTATAATAGATGACTATGATTGGTATTTATGTATAAATTATTTATCCTACATAATATTCCGTGCCTTCTGCGCTTGCGTAATCCAATTTTCTGGAAACAGGAACACAAATAATACAGAATCTATGTACGGTTCAATCTACTGAGAATCGAGAAAATAATACAAAGTTGTGAATTCCCATCAGCACGTAATAATGACAATATAACTGCTATCGTTGCTAAATAATATAAAGGTACGGTGATTAAACAATATAAAAGAAAAAAGTTGATTATTTAAAAAATCCTAAAAAATGAAAAATATTCCCACTCATGATCGCGCAGGTATGGAATAATGAAGAAGTTGAAATAAGAAAGTGTATCATATTACATCTAGGCGTATCTAAGCACATACAAAACATGGCTGTGTGTGCGCGAGTCGAGATGTACACAATTCTCGTCCCTACTGTCAAACAAATAATGTCCAATTTTAAATGCGAGTCAACTATCCACAAAACCTACATTCGAATAGATAACATATACATGCAGACATATCAACACGAACACTAAGAAAACTAAAAAATAGCTATTCCCATAAAGTTAACTATTTTTATGTCAGACTAACGAACTAGTCCATTTTTTTTTCAAATATCCGAAGAACACAAACCATAAAAAAACGCGTAAAAGGTTCGTTGCAAAGGAAAATCACTATTTACAATTTGCACCGTGGATCTCTAGGTGTGGACGCCATTTTAGAAGTTAGGTATACGAAGAAGGTGCGATGTGTATAATACATATCGAGAGAATTAGCGCAAAATAAAGGAAGAATAACTAACCTTTGACGAAGATATCTCCAGAAATACACAATTGTTTGTCACCACAACACTTCAATCTCTCACCAAACAAGGACGAATGAAAAGGGACATTGAAAACTTCGACAAACTTCGTAAACGCTCGTAAACATTCGGCACCGGAAACAACCATAAACTAAATTGTTATTTTGAGTAATCAAACCATAAAGATTTATTCATCAAGCCGTTTGTTGCATAGGTATTGATAAATGTAATTGAATTTATATTGACATATCTCCAATCCCTAGGTCAAGGCCTAATAAAATTTATGATCATATGTAAAAAAACTGGAATAATTTTTAAGTAACGATAAAAAAATTAACATGTTTTGATAAAAACGTAAAAATGTGGCGTTCCAACCTCTCTGCACGGGAAAAATAGTGAGAGGATGGTGATGGTAATAGTATTAGTCCTTTACACTCCTAATGGTGTATATGGCACTGCATACACTGGTACACTAATCGCAGCGTATCTTGGTAATTTTTATTACATGGCGTTAAAATTATTAGCCTTACCTTTCGGGTTTCAGTCGAGGGATTATGAAATATCCTAGAGTAAAAACACCTTTAAAAATATTTCAAGTCAACTATGCCAGGAATCGAACCCAAGACCTCTTGCATGGTAGGCAAACGCACTGACCACTTCACGAGGCCGAAAAAAATTCAATAGTTTCACATTAATAATATCTCTAAGGTGTCAATTGTAATATTTATCACAATTGACATGTTCCTGTTGACACCTTTTGTTTTTTATAATATTTGCAAGTTTTCGCCATATAGATTTACGGTTATTTTTTTTTGAACTGTTAAAAATCCGTTTAAATATATATTATTTGGTATGTAAATAAACAATATTCTAAATATCCTTTTACAATCAAATCATCAAGAACAAATATGTTGGATGGGATAGATGTAAAAATATAACAATGTGATTTTTTTTACTCCACTACTCCAAAATCTGACGTTATCCAATAAACCGAAACTGTCAAACTGCGTTTAAATTAAAATAGCGTTCATCGTTATATTTTGATCCAGTCCAATGGATAGCTGGTTTTTTTCTTTACCTAATGAATGTTTAAAAACATAGAGAAATTGTAACATTTGACACCTCTGTTACTTTTGACACCACCTTCCCCAATCCATCTATTGTAGGTCCAATGAAGAGTAGAAAATACTTAAGAGCGCATATGTTTTTGTGTGTTTCCTCTTTTAGAAATATCTTCAAAACACCATATTTTTGTTGGTCGTTTCATCATCGCGTATATTATTTGAATTTCTTATTCTTGTTTTTAGGAGCCAAAATCTCTCGCAAACAAATGAAGACGTATAAATTTAAAAAAAAAAAGAAATAGAGCATCGTCCACCGAGTTTTTATTGTTTTCCATTCAATTTTGACAGACTATACAAAGGCGAATAATGATTTAGCTGAGTGGCATTAGGGAGGTACAGGTGATGTAATTTTAAAGATATGTACACGAGTAGATGTAAATACCATTAGGAACAAGGCGAGAGAGATGACTGAAACGCTTGCTTCAAGCTCCGGTTCAATTCCCCTTGAGATTGCAAACATTAAATATGATGTTTCTCAAGCCTAGGTGTTCTGTTTTATAATTCACCACTTTAATTGAGACTCCTGGTCTATTGTAGTCCAGAAAAACAATGCAAAAATAATGAAAAGTTTGTAATTTGTGGAAAGGACAGCCTAAATCGTATTTCGTCAACCAGGTTGTGGTCCCGTAGCTAGTGTCTCGGATAAACGGCTCAAAGGTCCGTGGTTCGAATCCTACTCTACCCCAACTTGATTCCCATTTTCTAATAGTGAGTTATTTACAACTCCTTGAAAATGGCGCTTTAAATTAAATATTTGGGAAAATCATAAAGAATTTCTTTTTATAAAACGAAAAAGTCATATTTTTTTTATTCGTGTATTAAAGGCCATAAAAAAACCAAATAGTTTAGCCCATAGAAAAAATGTTTTCTTTGTCTATGTCCTGTACCTAATTATGTATGTCTTGTCTATGTCCTTCTTTCTGACGTTTTGCTTTGGTTTAGCTTACTAGAAATTTTGTCACGTTGTGTCCGTCGTAGCGGCATTTAAAAACACAATGAAGCCTCTACTATTGCAAGGGCACGAACGTGCTATCACCCAAATAAAATATAATCGCGAAGGTGATCTCCTGTTTTCCGCCGCTAAGGATTCCAAGCCGAACGTATGGTGGGCATTGAACGGCGAACGCCTCGGAACTTTCAACGGGCACGGTGGTGTTGTTTGGTGCATCGACGTCAACTGGCATTCCACCGCTGTAATAACCGGTGCCGGAGACAGTTCTTGTCGCTTGTGGGACTGCGAAACTGGTAAAGAAATCGGCCTTATAAACACGAATTCTTCAGTTCGTACTTGCGCCTTCAGTTACAGCGCTAACCAAGCTGCATACTCTACAGACAAAGCTATGAAGCAACCTTGTGAAGTTTTCATCATCGACACACGAAATGTGGACGACTCCAGTCATATTCACTCTCCCATCTTGAAATGGGAAGTGAACGACCACAAAGTTACCTCCGTGCTGTGGGGATCGCTGGATGAAGTTCTCATTACAGGTCACGAAAATGGAGAAATCAGGCAGTGGGACCTCAGGACAGGGAAGAAGATTCATACTATTAAGGAACATGTTGGAAGCATTAACGATATGCAGATGTCTCGTGACAACACAATGTTTGTCACCGCCAGCAAAGATCACACTGCCAAGTTATTCGATACGGGGTCACTCGAGCTACTAAAGGAGTACCAGACGGAGAGACCCGTGAACTCGGCTGCCATCAGCCCCATCCTGGATCATGTAGTGCTCGGAGGAGGGCAGGACGCCATGGACGTAACCACCACCTCCACTAGGCACGGGAAGTTCGATTCTAGATTCTTCCACATGGTGTTTGAAGAAGAGTTTGGAAGAGTAAAGGGTCATTTCGGTCCCATCAATAGTTTGTCATTCCACCCGGATGGAAAGAGTTACGCTTCTGGAGGGGAAGATGGATTCACTCGACTCCACACATTCGATCAATCTTACTTTGAGTATTCATTTGATTATAGCAGGGACTAAATCAACTTAACTAAATGCAATGAATATCAATAATATTTGGTCTGTAATATTTTTATTAAACTTTTTCCCTAAACAAAATATTTTTCTTTTTATGCGATTCTATTTAAATTATCCTTCGTAATGTTATTTATTTTTAATGGAGAATAATATCTTCTTGAGACAGGAGTCAACTATTTTAAAAATCCGCCACCTCCCTATGGCCGCTATAAGGAGATAGCGGGTTTTGGAAGTAGACGACTCACATATTGTCGGGTTTCTGGTAACTACAAACTTTTAAATAATGAGATTGATTCATAAATGGGCTAGATGAGGAAGATTTAAACCATATTATTTTTAGATGCCCCATAAATGATTGTTATCCTGATTTCCTATCCGACCTCTCTGATATTAATATCCCATTCTCTATTCATATTCTAACTCTCCTGTCCCCACCCAATAAACGTGTATTTAAAATCTTATGTCTAGTTGTAAATGGTGTAAAGTTGTAAATATGTTTTATTATTATATGTATATATTATATTAAATACTAACATACTAACTTGTACATATTATATTACTAAAACATGTGTATATATGTAAAAAACAAAAATACTCGACACTGGCCAGAACACCCGAATTGAGATGTGAAAAGGCCATGAAAAAACGAAGAAGAAGAAGATTCATAAATGGCATCAAACAAATAATCTTTGTTTAAAAAGTATATAAAAAATGACTTATTTTATAAATACAAAAAATGTTTTATAATATTCTGCTTGTGGTTTTATTTAAATTGCTGATTTGGGATGAGCTTTTTATGTGCAATATGTCACGATAAATGAAATGTTAGTTACTAGCTCGTGCCAGAAACCCGACGATATTCTCTATATGCATCGCTGGACAAATAAAACTACCCGCCTAACTGCAACCTCTGACTTTGCTGCACCCCTTTCTAGAATTTTTTTTTTTCTTTTTTGTATGTCATATAAGGACAGACACCTTTTTAGAATGCTTACATTTTAAAATGTCACAGTCCTGTCTTAACATAACATGAAAATGATTGAAAGTGCCAAGCATTCACCCTACGTCATAATATGGGAATGTATGACAGTGCACGGTTTGGGACTGCTAAATTTCGTACGGGGTATGATTAATTCCATTCAGTATAAAGTGTTGGGAAATCAATATTTTCCAACAATCAAGGCATCACTGCACACTGCTGACCTGGTTTTCAAGATTTTCTATACCATGCCATAGAGCCCGCACTGTGAGTACAAATATTTCAATGCATTCTGTAACTACTTGATAAATTTTATTGTTGGTACACATCACTGAATTAAATTGGCAAATGGGAATAGCCCTGATTAGAACCAGATAAAAAAAATATGGGCAGTTATGAAAGGAAAAGTTGGGGGAAAAAAGACAAAAACACGGCAGAATAAAAAAAAAAAACTTGATTCAAGTTTTGGAAGAAATGTTTGAGGAATTTTTAATTTGCTTCCTTAAATAAATAAATTACAAATTATTAAAAAAAGGCAAATTCACTAAAAACGAATATATTTTCAATCTGTTGAATGAATGTAAAATGTCTTCATGTAAAATAAACCAAAAAGTACCCACATCTCAAATATGTATTTAAAAATAACATGCCTCAATTGTTTAATTACGACCACAATGCACCCTTGAGGTGATTTACACAAAAATGGCACTATTTAAAATATCCAACTATAATAATAATAATGGGTCAGAGGTTCAGGTAATCTGATAACTATTGGTAGTTTTTAAATACAATTTATGAGTAAGATTTTTTTAGAGTCCTTCAAATAAGTCAACAAAATTTTTATCAAGAATAATTAATTCTTTGGTGGGCTTAACGTTTTTTTTGTCAAGCGGTGTATAATAGGTATCAATTTCTGAGATCCTTTGTCGTTTTCATTGATATTTTAAAACTGTCTGGATATGCTTTCGTTTAACTTGTGCACTTCCACCACCGTTTGACTTATATTTCTAGTGTTTTCTCTATTTTTAACATATCTTGCAATTTGTTGGTGTTCCTTTTTTTCCTTTTCCACATCCGCTCCTAAGTGGAGCATGTGGACATCACCAGTCACCACCCAATCGCCAGTCAGCACTCTCGCCTCCTCCCACATTAATCCAGCACCCCTTAATTCTGCCGAATGAAGTCGAAAGATCGTCATCGACGGTCTTCTGGACGGCGTCCTGGGACGGCGCGTGCCCGCAGTTTTAAAGAGGCAACTTGGGTTTAGGCTCTCCTGAGGCATTTGCATCACGTTACCAAGCCAGGTCCACCGCCGCATCCTCAAGACGCTCGTTATAGAAGGCTGCTGCGTCCGTTGTCGGACTTCAATGTTAATTATAAATTTCAACCATCTCCATACACATCTACTTATATTATTAATCTAATTCATAAAATAAAAACTTCTTGAAATATTTAAATGATTTATTTCCATTACAAACAGTGAAGAGCAATATAAACATTAAAAATCAACAAACAATAAGTGCCTACACAAATTATGCTGAAGGTACATTTCTAAAATTATGTTTATTTGAATTGTGAAGACATTTGATGGAAAGTAATCATTACTTTATGTATAAGGTTATAGAATTCAAGTCAGAGACCAAAATTGTGGATTGTCAGACGAAGGAGGGGGGCGAGAAAACGGGGGTTAGTCCCTCCGACGATGAGGGGATGGTGAACGACGCGAACGTCTCCTGTCCCTACTTCTACTGCGAGAACGGCGATCATTCCTGCCAAGTAACAAATATGTTATTTTATTTTCAATGTAAATATTACATCAAGGACATAGCAAGTACTGGAAAGACTCAAATATTATACAAAAATAGAATTACTCTATGTAATGAAGTGGGTACTCAAAATAAAAAGGCAGTGGGTGGATAAATTTCTGTAACTGAATCCATATTTCTATCAAGACAAACTAAAAATGGTCAACAAATTGAAATATTTATGTTAAAGTAAAGAATGTAAACTTAAATAATCGCATCCCATGCCAGTTGCCTAACTAGACCATTTCGCCGGCAGAAATATAATTTGTTGTTAAGGGGCAAAGTTTAAATTGTTCAGGAGAGGAAAGAGGACATAAAAAAAGTGGTATTTCATGTTTTGGTTAATATATGTATATGTAGGTATGGTCGTAAATAACTTAAGCTGTCCCTTTGTTAATTGAACATAATGTGCTAATCAAACATATCTTTGATGCCTGGGAGGAATCACACGATGCCATTGGCATATTTTGTGATTTGTCCAAGGCATTTGACTGTGTTCAGCATGATACATTGGTCAGGAAACTTTACCACTATGGCATTAGAGGTTCTGCATTAAATCTTCTTTCTTCATACTTAAGTGAAAAAATCCAGAGGGTGGATATAGCTGGTACACAATCTCAAGATCAACTTTTACAATGGGTGTATCACAAGGTTCCATATTAGGACCTTTCCTATTCCTTGTCTATATTAAAGACTTACCTCACTTGTAAATAAAAATCAGGAGATTGTATTATGTGCATATGATACATCGATTCTATCCAAAGTAAAATGACACTAATCAGCTATTGATGACATAAACAATGCTATATCCATGGTGTTGAATTGGTTTAATTCCAACAATTTATTATTAAACGAAAAAAGACAAAACGTATAAGATTTGTGACACCTAATGTCAAACAAACTATGTTGAATGTAAAATTTAAAGACAAAGAACTAGATCTTTTTTTTTAAATAAAAAGAATAATCCGCTAAGCCTCTATTTTGAGGCTCGTCAGCAGGTGGGATAGTTGGGATATTGAAGGAGGTAACGAAAAATACACCACAACACCCAGACTAATTGAAAAAAAATCTTGGATTCTTTTCTTGCAACTGGCGGGAATCGAACCCGCAACACCAGTTTCACAGTTAGCCGTCTAACCAATTGAGTCACAGCGCCTGCCTTGTGAATATTACTGTATTTTTGGGCATAAAATTAGATTCTAAGCTTCAATGGGGTTTACATATAGCTGGTCTACATATATCGAGTAGACTTAGTTCTGCAGCCTACGCTGTTAAAAAGATTCGACATCTTACTGATGTAGAAACAGCTAGGTTGGTCTATTTCGGTTAGTTCCATAGAGCTATGTCTCACGGTATACTGCTGTGGGGAAATGCTGCAGATATTGATCCTGTTTTTGTGCTGCAGAAGAGAGCTTTTCGAGCAATTAACAATATTACCAAAGAATCGCTTAGAGATAAATTAAAAGAAATCAATATATTGACAGTCACATGTCAATATATTTATAAAACCTTTTTTTATTTTTTTTTAAAGGAATAACCCGCTAAGCCTCTATTTTGAGGCTTGTCAGCAGGTGGAATAGAGGGGATATGGAAGAAGGTAATGAAAAATACACCACAACACCCAGACCAATTGAGAAAAAAATCTTTCTTGGATTTTTTTCTTGCAACTGGCGGAAATCGAACCCGCGACGCCAGTTTCACAGATAGCCGTCTAACCAACTGCGCCACGGCGCCTGTCAAAACCTTAATCTATGTACATAAAAATATTGATGATTTTAAGCGGAACAGAGATTTTCATAGGTTGAACACGAAAAATATAGATATGCTAGTTGTGCCCACTACTAGACTGCAAAAAATTAATCATTCTTTTGCCTCCAGCTGCGTACGATTCTACAAGGTACCTCTTGAAATTCAGGCTTTGCCATCAAAAAGATTTTGTCAAGCACAGGCTGTTTGAAAAGAGCTACTATAGAGTCGAAGAATATTTCCCAAACAAGATAGCTTGGCATTAGATTTGTATTTATTGATTTTAGTTTGTTGATTTAAATTTATTAGTCTGTTGACTAATTGACTAATTGTTGAATTGTAATATTTATTATAATTTATCGACGTTTATAAGTGATTCAATAAATCCTATGTAAAAAATATACTAAACTAAACTTTCTAGAACAATTAACACTTTGTCCTTTACACAATTTCAAATTTCTGCAACATACGGAGTTCACAAATAGATAACAGGTCAAGCTACGGTTTCCTAAGGGATCGGTGCCGTCATCTACCGACCATCATTTGGCGGTGGACGATGTCATCAAAACATCTGTATGAACCAGATAATGTATGTTTCCTAGAGAAGTCAAACAGCGATGCTGTCATTTGCAGGACGGCTGTCTTAGCGGTTTTTTAATGAGTGCAAACATGGTTGGGACTATCAAAAATGACGAATTTTTGATTGATTTTGCAAAAAAATTATGAAAAATTGAAAATTTGGATTAAACTTTGAAATGCACACTCTGTAGCATGATTTTTAAGCATCTCATTCTCCTCCAAATGATAGCTTTCGACTTCCGATGAGCCTTCATCTACCAAATATACCAACTCATGATGCTAAAGTTGTCTAGTTAGTCAATTTTCCATAGTACTACATTTCTAAATTAAATAAGTTAGTCAAATTAGTTGATTAGTTAACAAAATTAGATGATTACGACGCCTAGATAATGGCATCGCTTTCCTTAAATTGACATCTCCGGTCACTGTTAAGCGGGCTGTTTTGTTACGCCCACATCACAGCATATCATGAATGCTAAATAATGGCACCGCCTTTTTAGGAAGCCATAGCTTTACACTGGAGCTTTAAACTGTTACGTTTCCTTTTCGCGTCCCGTGGTTTAATCATGAACTATCAGCAATGAACAATCTATCACCTTTCCTTCCTCTCCCGGGAGCGAGAGCGGTGTCGCCGGGCCCTGCGGTCCAGTTCCCGGCCCCCCACGTAGTGACTGCGCCCTCCGCCCCCGCCGCCACCTCCCCCACCCCCACCGCCACCGCCGCCCCGCCGTGTGTCTTCCCCTTTATATTGTTTCCGCCTCTCTTCACGTCGCACTTCAATATTCTTTTGCTGTAATAAGAATAGACACATTTTATTATAAAAATCGAAATTTTGTAATTTTTTATGTTACGTTAATTATTATAACGTGCTGACTGATTTTAGAATACATATGTACCTTTTGAAAAGCTTTTACTTTGTTAGAAGACATTTTAATTGAGTGATTTAACACAAAATACTAGTTAAATTATGTTTTTATCAGGAAAAAAACAACAGATGTAATAATAAAATAGGTATATTTTTAACCGTTAGTGGTGTGGATTTCAATCCCACTCTACCACAACTCGATTCCAATTTTTGCAACACAGTTTACTCAAATTTAAAAAAATGGTCTGAAAATTTAAATATTTGGATAAATAATAACTTGAATATTAACTTTTCTAAAAGAAAAAGGGCTATTTATTCCTACCATAGAGTAAAGTACTTATTATTATTATTGTGAATAACTTTTCACCATATCCTCAAGGGCGTTTTTCAAAGTGATTATATGAATATAATTATTACTTAAATATTATAACGTAAGTAAAACAATTTATTTTGTACATGCTATGGATTTATTCAAATGATTTAGAGAACAGGTGGGTTATAAGTTTCTTCCGAAACATCACTTCACCCTCACACGTACATAGGATATGAAATAGTAAATACTTTACCAGTAATTCTGAGAGCTTTTCTCTGATGGTGATGAAGCCAAGGTGAAGTTTCCCTCCAAAGTGGTCAGCGAGGCGGCGATCATTGTCGTGTATCCCGAGGTAAGCGGAACAGACTTCACAAACTCGCAGTTTCTGTTGCTGGTAACTACTCGCCGGCATGGAATTTCTGTATTCTTGTTCAGCTTCTAATTTCTCTTTACGCAGCGCCTCAATCTGGAAAATTGCATTTAGTGTAATAGTTTTTTTTTTAAATCGAGAAAGGAATATGCAAATCCAGGCATTCGCAAAGCATATAATAATAATATTTATTTTACTATGACAGCGCTTTTTTTTAAAAACCCGTAAACATATTATCAAATATTATATTATATTTTATTAGTCTGTGCTCTCTATTAATTTGTTACTATTATCATATATTATAATGTAATTGCCTAGCTGGGCAAAGTGAATGTAAAATTGTATTTTTGATAAAAGGTGTAAATATATATTTTTTAAATATATATAAATATAGTCATTGTCTGGTTTAAGAGATCACATTTTGAGTATCTCTTGCATATTAATATTGATTATTAATCACTTAGAATATTGTGTAATTTATTTTTAGCCAAGTGCGAAAATTGAATCTTACCATTGCCTGCTTGATTTGTAAATATTTTATGGTAAATGAGGATTTTAGTTACTACACTACAGTTAAAATACAACTATTTTAGTGAGAAGGCTGTGACTGTTTTTTTGTTCAGAATTTGCTGAATCCTGGTTTTATTTTTGAGACACAAATAATCAAACTATTTTCTCATTAAACTCAATCCATAGTGAGGTCACATTATTTTTATTATTTAATCATTGTTTATTATGTAGGAAAAAATAATAAATGGAAGAAGAAAAAAAACTCCCTCTTTAAATAATATTTTTGCCCCAATTACAGCACAGAACACCCAGGCTTGAGAAAAATCACATAATTTTTTTGTGTTCTTACCGGGAATCAAACCTGGAACCTTTTGTGCATGAGTCAAGGATCTAAACCATGGAAGCCACCAGTTTTTATGTCCAATATTGAAGAGAAAGTTAGTTTACATGGTAGGATGTGGCGTACGGCCTCTTATAATTTCGAGGGTTCCCTTATTAGCTCTGGATATTCTCCTTTTCTTTTCCCCCAAAAGACGGCAATTATATGAAAATTTAATTCCACTAAGGCTACCGGTCCGTTGCGCCCGGCTATTTCTCAATTAATAATAATACAATCTCAGTGGAAAGAAAATTAAACACGTCCTCCTCGCAATTACAGAAATACGAGTAGTAGAAT
Source organism: Micrasema longulum (assembly GCF_059751315.1). Lineage (NCBI taxonomy): Eukaryota > Metazoa > Arthropoda > Insecta > Trichoptera > Brachycentridae > Micrasema > Micrasema longulum. Next base: position 280,637 of record NW_028277299.1, read on the forward strand.
AAAATTAAGATCCTGGCGGGGTCGCCTGATTTATAAAACTAATAAAGGGGCTGCGTGTTCAAAAAGGTTGAAAAACACTGATGTTAAGAGTAGGATGGTACCTCTTCCATGAGGTGCAAGCTCTCCTCCACGAGACCCTCCTCTCCAAGAGCCTCAGCTCTGGCGAGTTTCTTGCCGATCTGCTCCGCCAACTCATGTACGGCGTTGGCCTTTACGGCCACCTCGGCGGACAGCTCTTCCTGTGTCTCGGCCAGCCGAAGTTTGGCAGCCGCCGTTCTCCGATCGCAATCCCCGATGAATGCCTGCAGATGCTCGGTTGCCTGTATTTTAGTAAATATTATAACCCTATATATATATAAATATCATCTTTGCACCGGGGACATCTGTTAAGTGAACTTTGTTTTTTAAAAGCATTTTTAATTTCTCATTGCTTCAACAAATTATACTTGAATATTTTTAATAATAAATAAATTCTTTTCACTTTATGGGGGAGAGGTAGTCTTCCCGCACGCCCGACTGGTGATTACGGGCGGGAAGGGTAGAAATATCCGCTATGCCAGCTCCACTTTAAAGGCGAGAAAGGTTTATCGATTTGATTATTTAATCTGAGTATTTCAAGTCAACGCTCCAAATAACACTACAAAATAATCTATAAAAAGTAATTATAATAATAAAAATACGTATCTGGTTTTATTCCACTTTTATTTACAAATTTTTACCAGTGACCGGGTTTCATCACCGGGACATCGTCAGACTAGTCTGACGACATGACCAGTCTGACGATGTCAGTCACGACGAAACCCAGTTACTGGTAAAAATTTATAAATAAAAGTGGAATAAAACTATTTACATGTATTATAATTAAAATGCAGTTCGACCAGGAAATGCCAGTAGAAAAACTCTTTCTATAAAAAGGAAGATAAGCTGTCCTTTCATTTACATACACAACTCTTATGTGAAACATAAGAGATTATGCGTAAGAAAATTGGCTTATTTTCACACATTTTTATTAAATGATTGGTGACCAGAATGGGGACATTTTCAGATTTTATTTTTTATAATATTGATTGTTGTTAGTTCGTCATTCGGTAAATGAAAAAGACCTATGTATTTTTTATGACGTGATATAAATATATTTGACTTCTACTTTTATTAGATTATCGTAAGCAGTATATGGTGAGTGTGTATTCAAAATATTCATGAAAAATAACTTTTGCTTTAGATGTAGCGATTTTTAAAAGAAATAATTATTTGATTTTCTGCTGATTTTCCCCCGCTGCGTTAACCTGTTACATTGTAGTGAAGCCCGCATAAAATGTGTTCATGATGTTGCCAGCATACTGACAAAACCCTCTAAATGCATTATCGCCAATACTGAGAAAAATCTATTTGAATGTTTGAATCGGCAAAAGTCTTTTCCGGTCTTCCTTATTCATATTTTGGACCTGGTACATACTCATAAAACAATTTTAGTACCTTTGATTTGTTTTAATAGATAAGGTTTTGAAAAATTGAATTAATTGTTTTCACCAGAAAACTTTTTAAAAAGTACTTTTAGTGGGGTTTTTATGCATGCTAACTTTGAAACTAAACCTGAGGTTTTTTGATCAATAAAGTTAGAAAAATGACATATAACTGGATTTTTAACTTGTTTTCTCCTGTTTTGTCATTTAGAGGGATTTATCAGTATACCGAAGATTTTGTAAATGTTATTAAAATATAAAAGCAATACAAAATAAAAGACATGTGTAGGGTGGGTTCGAATGTTTAATAAGCCTATGTTAATGTGTAAGTGCCTGTCGGTGAACCAAATAAACATACGAATTTTCTTTTTCTTTGTGGGCATACTAGAATATTTTATTTAAAAACCATCTAATAGATCGTATTTAGAGAGGAGATTTGTTATTTTTAGTTTTATTTACATTACTATGATGTTTTAATGTCCTTTTGTTTTAAATCTCTTCAATCTTTTTTTCTTTTTTTCTTTCTTTTAAATCTTTTTTTTGCACCACAACAGGCCAAGAGGCCTAATTACAGTGGTGAACACCCCAGGACCCAGGCTTGAGAAAAATCATATTTGATTTGTGTGTTATTACTGGGAATCAAACCCGGAACATCACAGAGGCCGTTTTTAGAATGGCTTGACATTAAATATTGACGAGAATGAATGTTAGTAATGTTTGTCTTCGTTTAAAAATAATTATAATGAAAATAATAATAATTAGGATATTTTATGCAATGTTACTTACATCAATATCATAGAAATAATCCTTGGTTTGAGAAGCTTGCTCAAAATCTGCCCGAAGTGCTAAGTCATGAATTTTGGGGCAATCTCCGAGATCCATTCGCTGCAAAATAACCAACGAGACATAAATAATATGACTCTAATGACTATAATTATAAAGGCATGCTTCCCGAATAACAATGATGAAATTGCTTCATTTTGGACTAAAGTGTGATAAAATCCACAGCATGATATTAATTTGTCAATTTGAACATTAAAACGATTTTCTAAGAGTGAGTAAGTTAACTGAATGAAATCATAAATAAATCGCATACATTAAATAATCTAATATTAACAATAAAAGTATATCTTTCCAAGACGCACCATATGTAGAGCAGCGTGTTCCATTGCAACGTGACGAAAGTTATTATACTCACATAATCGGCTAACATTTCTTATACTAAATAGGGAACAAAATACATACATCATTTTTATATAATATGCAGAAACATAAACAAAAGATGTTTTATTGAAACACATTGAACCTGAATGTTATTACAAGTTTGATCCATTTATGCAGTCCATTAAACCGATAACAGTGACATAATCAGACTTGCAAAATAAGAAATGTTCACATTATTCACATAAAGAGAGTGAAGGTAAATAAATGACCAATATGAAAATGGGTAAAGGAGAGATAATTTTTCATAATATTTACTGATGCTATTATTGTAAAACAGCACTGATTTTGCGGCTACATAGCACAAAAATGGTTGGAATTCTAGCCCCAATTAGCAAATACAAATTGTAATATACTGGGAGTTAATGGATTTCAATGATTTCATTGCAAAATCAAGTTTAGCAATTGATTTATCTAACTAATAAGACAAGCGGAAATTGTGTTTCTTATTTTCACTTTCTTCTTATATATCCTTTATTTTAAAGTGTTCAATAAAGTCATGAAATCAGTTAACAGAACTACAGAGACTAAGAAGTATCGATTCATTAATCAATTTAAACTCCTATCGACAAATTTAAATGTTTTATTACAAATGTGTGGACAGTTGATGGTTATATCTCAGACATCTATTGGAAGAATGGAAAATATTAATTACTCCATAAATATATGCTGTAACATTATTTCTCCAATCATCATAACATTGTGTACATCCAAAAATCATTACAAAATACTCAATCCGGAAGACTACGATTGATTTTTCAATATATAAAAGAAACCTATATAAAATATTATTAGTTTGTAAAAATACATACATTTATAAACATTTTGTTGGGAAAGCGGCCAGCGATGAATCCTTGAAAAACTGTTACAAGCACAGATAGACATTACTCTGATTGACACTAGCGGGTTTAATGTATACGCAAGTGTAGAAAATCAACAATCGTAAGTTCAACTATCCATAAACACTACAGAAAATAATGACCATAAAGTAAATTAAAGAAACTTACTCCAAGAAGGGAAACGTCGGAACACGTTAACATGATACAGAAATAAAATGTGAGCTTACATAATACTGGCACAATCCTCTTCAGTGGTTGTGTGGGTAAAATTACAGAAATTTGTTACCCAATGCATTAGGAGGAGATCCGTTCATATATTCTCCGTATCAGGCCCTCGATTACCATAGAAGTAGGAGATTAACCGATGTATGCCGAAATGTGCAGTCAACTTGAATGAGGAAGTTCAGTGGTTATTTGAATAGACTATCAAACTAGACCAAATATTTTTTTAATGTATCGTATTATCATCACAACGATTTTTTTAAAGTTTTGTTTTTAAAATTACCTAGCCTGTGTGACATCACGAGTTGTCGTCGGTGAGTTGCGCTGCCATTTAAAATTAGAACCACGAAGCTGTCAAAATACACTAAACGTCAAAAAAGAAATGATTCCGGCTTCCCGGAAACAGGAAATCTTTCACGACACATAGTAACAATGTAATTGATTGGTTTTTATTCACAAGAATCTGTGACGTTTCAAAGTAGGTAATTTTTATTATTTTTTTCATGAATTTTCGAGAAACTTTACTTTACAATAAAATATTCTAATTTTAGCTGTCAAATAGAAATAACTTTTTGCATCCAGTTTCCCGTAGCACTGAACTTCCTCATTTTTCATTTTAAAATTGGAATATTTGTACAAAAATTTAATTTGTCGGTAAAACAGTAATGAAATTTCATATAAATTTTCCAATTTCCATATTGAAAAGTAAAATATATCGGCGAACATGTATAATTTACATAATACGGATTCCTGGATGATGACATACGGAGAAGTGAATATTGGAGAAACACAAACAGAGAAGGAATGTCGTCTATTTACATACCCTCACACACGGCAGTTAAACAGTTCCCTTCCTTCTCCTGTATACAAAATATCATTTTACTTACCAGAAACAGTATGTAACAGTACAAGTTACCGGAGAGATGTTTGAAATAGCTTTCATTTGTGAATTGGTTATTACAATACACAAAGATGAAATGTTTATATTATATAATAACCTAGTTACAACATAGCTTTATACGTACGGCAGGGTACTTACAGAACAGCCTAACTTTATCAAACATTGCCCTATCCTCAAGTTTTAGATAATGTGACGGTCATTTCTGAAAAAGTATATTGTACCAGTATTAGTGCTAACATTAACACTTTTTCCATTTATAATTAAACGAAAGTGTAGAGCCATTACGAGCCTCTTAATATCAAGCCATAATCAACACTAAACGGAAGTTTGTTAGTCAAAGGAGATTATATTAAGAACGGATTAATACCAACCTTTTTACTACCAGAAATACTGCACATAACGATATTTTTCTCTTGCTACAATTTTACAAAGCAGACATTTTTTGGAATTTGAATTTGTACTTAGTACCAGATACTTATTAACTCCTTTTACGCAACCTTCCAAGGAAAATATATTTTCCATAATGGAAAATTCCTTTTTTTTACATTGCAGTATAAATCACTAATTTTTTATTAATTATTTTAAATAATACCAAATAGATTAACAATTCATTTCGACATTAAGCCGATTTTGATCAATACTATATTTTTGTAATTTGTGGGTATAATTCCGATAGCAAAAAGGTTAACTCATCTGTGGAAAATATTTTGATTGTACATTTCAATGTCAAAATTTGATGCAAGTGAAAATAAATTGGATATATTTATTATAATTCAATGTAACAGATAGCCAGAAGGCCAACCCTTCAATTATTTCAAGCTGTAATAGAAGCTGAAGGCCCCTTTGTCAGATCCCCGAGTTCATATGCTTGGGAAATTTAGTTATTTTAATAGATGGCTAGCAAAAAAGCATGCTGACAAAATAACTTGAACCTCCCATTAATTACTGCTTGATATTACATTCCAAACTGGTGACAGAGAGGTTAAACACAATGAAAAGGCATGGATGGTATAAAATCGTTAATGAATATGATGTTCCACAGGACTTTGGAAGAAGGGGTGTTTTGAATAAATCGAGAAAGTTACCGTGGACGATAGGATCTCATGTGGACAGCACTGCAGGAGAAAGCTCTTGCAAACTGAGCTGTCTGAGAATTTCACTTGATATTTGCCGGTGGCCCCTGTAATTAAAACAAATCGACCATGAAATTTGAAGAAAATGCGATCTTAAAGTCTACGGGAAGGAGTTCCAGAAGATAAGATGTAAGTCAGATTTATATTAAAGAAAAAAGGTTATTAAAAATGAAGAAATTCGTTTGAATTATTAAAAATATACAGACATAGGTTATTATCGTAGGATTGAAAACAAAAGATATACCATTTCGTGCTGTTCCCATAAGTTGGTCGAGCATAGCTCGCATCTGTTCTTGCGCTGACATCGTATTGCGAAGAAGCTAATACAATTATTGAGGAAAAAAGGTTGTCCGAAACAGCCTTTTAGAAATTGTTACGATACTCGGTTAATAATTCAATATGCTAGTAAAATTCACTAATAGAAAACGTCAACCACAACCTCAGTGGCGAGCAATATGGCGGCCACAATGGCAGCCTTATTTTTAACTTTAGGGCTAATGAGTGACTATTTTTGAGAGTATATAAGTAGTAACTTTTAAAAAAATGAAACTACAATTGAATTTAAAAACTGGCAGCTCCAAATTGCTTGTTTTGTGATTGGTGATGTCAAGGTTAAGCCTTGTTTACACGTGGACAATACAATGGATATGACAATATTGTCATGTCCCGGCTCCGTAGACAACCTCGACCGCGCAGAACATAAACGCTGGGACAATACGAAAACTCAGCCGCAGTTCACACGTCACCGCTACGAAAATAAATACACGACGGCGCGGCATTTGTTGCGAGCGAGTTCGCGAAAAATATGATTTCTGATGATGAAAATATGAAATATGGTTATTGACCAAGATGTATTTGGAATTGTTGGAAGATGAACTAGATAATAATAAGAAAAAACTATGGATTAGGAATTGAATGGTGCGCAGATATCTAAAAATGATTGACTCATTTATACATAAAATTAGAATAAAACTTGAAATAGTATTTTAATTATATAGTGATCGAAAGCAGTTGAACTTTCCGACAAATAATGCTTGACGACTGCGAGTCGACCGATTTATAAATAAATCTATACCTATAGAAACATCAAAAATCTATAGAAAAAAAATCTATCTATAGAAACATCATGGCAAAAACATTGTTTTAATTATTATTTGGTCTTTTTAATCCAAGTTTTATATTTATAATATTATATTTTAAATGCGTACACCAAAATATTTAATTAACTATGAGATTAAACTACATTTACCCGAATTCACTGGAATTGCTACCGCAGCATAACCGTTCACCATTATTATATATTTTTTTATCTTATGTTGTATCTCAGTAAATGAAACAAAGAAAACGAATATGTATTTAATAATAAATTTAAACATCATCCTATACCTGAGTTAGGAATATTTTAATCTAGTCATAAATCCTACTTAGAAATATGGCGAATTTCAAACACATGTATAAATACAAACGGCACATTTAAAGTCTTAATTTTTTTATTTATTTAAATGTATTTATTTAATGCCAGGCAATCGCAATAAGGTGTCTAATCCGCACTTGATTTACTTTTGCTAGATTTCCCTCTAAGAGTAGCCCCTGAATAAATTTTAAATAAATACAAAATAATATAATAAATGTCAAACCACCTTAGTGCCGTGTGGATTTAGACGATTCGTACAAATTGAGACTACGTGTTCAATAAACACACTATTGTATCCTTCGAAAGCTTTTGAATGTATTGGTTTGCCTCAACTAGAATTGAGTAACCCATACCTATTTATTTAATATGTCATAATAAAGATGTACGTGCCATATGATTTATTGTGTTTCTTTTTAATCGCACTTAATTAATGAATGAATCCATTTTTATTAAACCATGGTATTTTTGGCTTATATATGGCATCTGAATTAGCCCCCGACCTCGAGATCATGAATCTTTTTTATCATGATCATGAAGCGGAGTCATGGATCTTTTTTAATTCAGTCAGGTAAGTTGACCGCAGACTTTTAATTTTCAATGTTAATTCTTTAACAGAGAAACCTAGGATTCCCACTGTGGCTATAATTGCCTCCACGGCATTTTTTTTTCCATTGTTTGTCCCAATAAATTGGACAATCAATGCGCCGCGCCATTAGCAGTCGTGTTCGCTATAAAGAGAAATTAACTTTATAATTTCCTCAAGTTGCAAAAAAATTATAAATGTACTTTAAAATATTTAAAAAATAATAAAAAATTAATAACTTCCAAGTGACACAATCTCACGTCGAGAAAATCGCTGTCGTCACAAGGTCCTGTCTCCTGTCCGTGGGTGTCCATACGAGGACAATACGATGCGGCCGTTGGCCAGTGTTGGGATTGCGAAAAAATAAATATCCCAACTTGGCCATTTTTCAATTATGTTTTTAAATTTCTGAAAGCTGATATTATTGAAACATCTATTATTATTCGAACAGATAATAATAAGTAAAAATTATTCAAACAGATAAATAATTAGAAAAAAAGTTTATTCATAATTCATCGTAACGGTAACGTGAGACGAGGATGACCAAGGAAGACGAGGCTTGATCAGATACGCCAAAATCTTAAGCCTGGTCATGTCAAAATCAGGCAAAACTGAAAGGCATGTATGACAAGATGTATGAATGTGGAAGAAGCTAGGAATGTTTGCCAGGATAGACGTGTGTGGCGGTCCATTCTCTCTGCCCACCCCTACAATAAAATGGCGTGATGATGGTAGTAGTAGTAGCATAAAATCTCGTGATACATAAAATTTGAGGTATGCAGGTTTTATTATTTTTTTTATTTATCTTGCTGTATGTGTATCTCAGTGACTTATTTGGGACTTTCGAAACTCAGGGCAGCAAAAAAATACATTCTTTTTCAACAGCATGTATACATAATATTAATAAGACGACAAATGTATACACGGTATTAAAGGAAAACAAAATTAAGAATTATGAATTTAAGTAGAAGAGTAAACAAAAAAATATTGCTAGGATCATCTTTCGAATACTTTCAAAAACTAACATTTTATAAATTTGCATATGCATTGATTTAAGTAAGTATAATAGTAATAATAATAAAGAAGTTATGTTTATTCAAAATTTGACATTAATTAATAAAATAATTAACAAAACGATTTAAATAAAAATTCAAAATAAAAGCATAATTTTAGGTTAAAACAACAAAATGTATTACTTGTTTTCATATATTATACTCTGATTATGCTTATTTACTAAACCTTAACCTATTTTATATGCATAGTAAGTACTGCTGGATATTAAATTTTTTGTGTGTAAAATTCCTGCTAATGTCATCGTTGATAAACGAAAACGTACTATTCCGTTGCTCGAAATTCCACAGATTTCTAATCTTTTTCCGAAAAACTCCCACTGGCGGCCGCGCGTGGTGGTGGGGGTAATAATTGTTCCGCCGAAATAGCTTGTCTGTCTATCTCGGTGGCGATGTCCCGAGACATGATTTTGCCCTACAATTGCTGTTCACACGTGGACAATGGTCGAGTACTGAGCGCGGTGGTGGGGGTAATCATTGTTCCGCGGAGGATAATTTGCTCCCGGTCTGCCCGTCTATCTCGGAGGCGATGTCCAGAGACAAAGTCTTGTCCTACAAATTGCTGTTTACACGTGGACAATGGTCGAGTCTTGGGACAAAACAATGTTGTATTGTCCACGTGTAAACAAGGCTTTACGAAACGTATCGCTTCGAATACTAGTGTTTTTCAACCTGTGGGTCGCGATCCTGGCGTTGCGGCGGGTCGTAAGTATGAATGTAAAATTACGTAATTTTACCAAAAGGCGCGGTAAAATACCGTAATTTAATAAAACATACTTATAAAATATATTTCAATCAGTACCAATTAATTATAATAATAAAAATACAAAATTCCTAACATCGTGACCGACATGATCGGCCACTCTGACGATGTCGGTCACAACGAAACCCGGTCACTGGTGAAAATTATAAATAAAGGTGGGATTAAACTAAATACACATCTTTGTTACAATTAAAATTCAGTTCCACCAATAAACTTCATTAGAAAATCTCAGTATCTATAATTTCTTTATTTTTAGATTGATTTTAATCTGACCAAAAACTTAGGAATTTTTTTTTTCAAATTTTATAGTTATGTAGATATCTACTCTCCCCCAAAACCTCAACTCATTAAAAAAAAACAAGGTTTAGAATAATAATAAGATAACTTTTCATGAATTAGGGGAATGGAAAAGGACATTTCTTTCTTATATTTTAAATTTTTAACAAATTTTGATCCAAATTTTATCATAGAATAATTATTGAGGAAACATGTAACATTCATAATAAAAAGCGGTATGTAGGAAGGCTGAAGAGGTCAAGATTTTTCATAAAATATAAGGCCACTGCTGTTTGGTAAACTTTAAAGTTATGTTATCTTTACATTCATTAATTGTGTAACAAACAAGAAAGCTATGTATTTGTTGCAATTTATGCATTTTTATGTTTTCTGTTATTTTTCCAGTGCCTTACCAAGTGATGACAGGGTAGGTTTGAAACCTTTCAACGTTTACTAAGGAACGGGGTAAACTTTTATCGTAAGTAGGTTTCATATTGTTTTCTTTGTGATCAAAGTGTATGTATAAATCTATATTTAAGTAAAAATTTGGTATTATGATACGCTTAGTATTTAATATATATTTTTATGTTAAATTACACTGTTGCAATTTTATTACTAAGCTAACAATATGCTGCATGAGAAGTAATTGGATTAAAAATAATATAACTTCCTGTTTTTTTCTTATAATATAATTTATTTATTTTCAAAAAAGATGCAACCTTTATCATAACTTAAATAATTACACTCTCATATTCATTTACCAAAACTGTAATTCAGAAATTTTATAAACAAAATGTGAAAATCAATTTTGTATTTCATTTCAGAGCTTTTCACAAATTTAATATCAAGATTTTTGCATAGTAATATTGTCTTTCATTACGGGAGTAGTGTTTGTTATAAAATATCACTGATTGAATAAAATAAAATAAAAAACAGTTGCAATTTAATTATATTTACATAAATCTAATTGAAATGAAAGAACTGTAATTTATGAATGAAACATATTTAGGAAATTAGTCTCTAGGATGCTCAATTTTACATTTTAACATAAAACAGTTTTAGAATACTAATTTATTTATTGTAAATTCCACAAACATTTTAGTTGGCTTTTATTGCAATCTAAATCGGTCTTACAAACATTTTCAAAAATGCAGATAGAACGAACAGCCTCCTATCAAATTTATGTAATTCTAATGCTGGGTAAAAACGATTTTGTAATATACCAAAGTAATAATTATCTTAATAATATGAATTCTGCAAAATTCTGGGAGTACCTATCAAGTAATTTTTTTTTTGCCTTTAAAAATAAATGTTACATTATACAAAATACACTATCGCATAAACCATATGTAGACAACCCCTGGCCCGTGGGACGTTTTGATCCAGCACGCGGAAAAATGGAGTTTTGATCATACCAAAATTCGTTCCTAGTGATTTATTGGAGTTTAAATAATTTTTTTAGAGAGCTTGAGGTAATTTTTTACAATATCTTTTATTATTCATTATGATTAAAAGATACCATGTCATAATGAATAGTAACAAGATACAGCTTTTAACAAAGTACCATTACAAACAAGCGTTTTTCATCCGCACGATTTTTATTCAAGCCAAAATATTTTTTTTTATCATTTGTGGATTTATGAGTTTTACAAGTTAAATTGACGATGTAGATTATAAGACTGTTTATTTTATGTCATTTGACGAGTAATCATCAGTGTGGCCATATATAAAGCAAAGAGTAGTCGCATGCAAAAAAAAAACACAAATTAACTACTCTCTTCCCCCACGAGAAGATTCCTCTGAAAGATTTAAGTAGGCATAAAAAAACCCAAAAAGAGCTAATATTAAAACATAAATGCCCATCACAATCATTTCCTTTTCCCACCTAAGGTGCATAGGACACTGCATTGGTACAGCAATCGCAGCATATCTTGATTTTTTTTTGTTACATGAATGTAAGATGATCAGTCCTATGCTTCAGGTGCAAGTCCAGGAACTATGAAATATTCTAGTTTAAAACCACCTCTTAAAATAAAAACATATTACAACAGAGATGAAGAACATTTAAGAGAAGGTAATATAGAAGTCTAGGCATCTACAGGGCTTATGACCTGTCAATGACTGGTTTAATGTTCTTAAATAAATATTTCATGTCAACCATGTTGGGAATCGAACCCAAGACCAATGCGCTGACCACTACACCACGAGGCCGACATAAATGTTATAAAAAAAAAGAAAAAAAAACATTCAAAATAATGTATGGAATACATTTAAAAAAAGAAGATATTTAAATTTGCTTTCATCATAAATACTTTTTTTTTTTAAATGTTAACCCCCTTAACATAAAATATGAAGTGTTTATAATATAGTGTATTCTATAATGTATAATCTGATTGTTTTATGTAGTTCGTCGCGGAAGGTGATGGTGAGGTGCAAACCTGAGGAAGTACTGATGGCGCCAATATCGAGAATCTGGTTTTGAGCTACATCACAAAAGGTTTTTAACCAATTGAGACCGTATGTATGTTTAACACTATTATGATTTTATTTTTCCCCTAATAAATCAAATAATAATGTCGGATATTTGTTTTCTAATTCATGGCAATCATCTCTATGGAGTCTATTTTTGTTCGCTAGGTTGCAATACGTAATCCCACCTAAAATGGCATCATATTTAGCAATTTGACTCTCATTAGAGCAACTGATTCCTCCCGTTATTAATTGCATTATTTAATGTCAAATGACAACTGGTCTGTCACCTAAAATGTTTAAATTTATGTATTTTTTACAAATGTTCTCATTATAATTGTTATTTAATAAAATGGATTTTAGCAACAGGTATTTATTTCCCATATTGATAAAAAAACGTCCTTTAAAACCCAATGTATGTTTAAACTAACATAGAAATTATTTCTAAACTATAAGAAAAGAAAAAACAGTCATTTTTTATCAAATCTTTTTTACAAGTGCCAGATTTAATTCAGGTTTGAAAGGGTTAATTTAGTATCAAAACAGCCAATACCAAATTGAGTAATTAGACTAAATATTGAACTGAATGAAGTAGGCTTAGCACAATCCAAACCAAATTATGATTTTGTTTTTCTTCGAAATCTATATCATGAAGGCGGAAAGTGGTGGGGCTGAAACTTGTTTAGTAAATAATAACAATGTTCATCATAATTGTATAATTACCCAGTGATGATAGGAGACAGGTTTGTTGAAGAAGCTGATACTGCCAGGTCTTACTTATAACCGTTGCTCAAACATATTGTAATATTTAAATAACAGACACAACTGAATGTATCAAAACGCATTTTTTATTTAAAATTATTTTATTTGTATGGAAACTTAATATAATATATTGTATATGATGTAACACATTCCTTTAAGATAGTTTCTTTTCACAATTTTTCCTTAAAATGATGATGAAAGTAGTATTAACATAGTACAATCAAAATGTAACAATACACAGATAATTTCCAAGTAAATAGTATTCGTTTGTAAAATGAAAACACAGTCAAAATCAATAATCATAGAATTATGTTCAACATAACTCGTTATTTGGTCATAGTGATCAAATAACCGCTAATAAACGTTATATTTTTTAAACAAATATTTATATTGTATAATAGAGTTCAAAGTATTGGACCATTTTATATTATTTTGTGATAATCTAATATTTCATTTAAATTTTGGTGATTTATTTGTGGTCACTAAATTACAATGATAAATATAACCCATTATATATATTGAAATACTTTTGATAAAAATATACATTTTAATCCCGGTATCCGGCGAATAGAAAGCAAGGCACTGTCAAATTAATGGAATGTAAAATTATTCCAAATAGGTACTGTGTATTACATAGTAACGATTCAGTTTAGAAAGTTTTTGAAAAAAAAGACAGTAAAAAATCATATTATATTAAATAATGAAGAAAACGGTATTTATTGAATATGGTAAGTACATCTTGAAACGGTTTGATTTAATTTTTACATTACAATATTCTATAATCTCGGGCCGGTACCCGAAGAGTTTTATTATTTTGCCTTTCACATATATAACAAATTAGCGAAGGACATCGGAGTACCGATGCTGTGACCTAAGTACCATTAGATTATGATATACCAATGATGATCACCACAGAGTATACATAAAATAATATCCAGATTGATGAAGCAATAAAAAAAAACATTGATAAAATAACACCGGAATACCAAGTTTGCGACAAAGTTATTTGACAACAGACAGATCTATGTTATATCATGTAGGCATTTATAATTAAGATCTCACAATAAAAACATCATATAAACTAAGCTACATAGTTTTTGAAGGCAATATTGATGTAGTCACCACACAACACAAAGTATGGAGTCATGGATAAGCAAATCGGTGGAATGATAAGCGCTGTATGGTCGGTGAGAGAAAATACATTAAGTCAGGAATATCCTTAGTGAACATGTAAGGATATTCAGTGGATGTAGTTTGCTGTGATCCCGGTGGATGAAGGTGTTCTGGTGCTGATCCGTCGCATTCTGTTGAACAATGTTTGACAATATATGTATATATATACACATATATGTATATATATATATATTTTAAAACATTATATTTAAACTAAGAAACAAAATAGTGTCCAAAAATAAAATTTATTGAAAACATTGCTGTATTGAAAACTTAGCAAAAGTATTGACAAACGTGTCCAGATACAGACTTATGTAAGAGGTATATCCAGAAAGTAAGTTCGGTTTGGCAGATCGATGAAAATAAGTACATATAAGGAGGGGTTAAAAGCAAAAACGCCACTGCCGATGTTCACAGTTTTTAAGAAGACCAATAAAACCAGAAGTGAAAAGATGATTTCTTTTATGTTCAATGTGCAACTTGTGCGTGCAACTTGTGCGTGGTATAATCAAGTGGCGAAAAGACTATTCATTTTAAGTTCAATAATAGTCCAGAAAGTCTTCCCGAAAACAGTGATCATCATGGACAGTGGCGTTTTCGCTTTTAACTCACATATTCAGAAAAGATATTGTGAAAAAATCTTTAGACCTTAAACAAATTTTCTACATAACTCCCACCATTTTGTAGGCACTTGTCATAGTGCGGCAGAAGCTTTTGTATTCCGTCTTCATAAAAGGGAGCCGCCAGCAGTGTCAACCTAGATATTTCGGCACGAAACGAGCGACAAGTTTTTGAAAATCCAGTTTTTCACTAACAATTTCATGAAGTGACCTTAAAATTTGAGGAAATTCCATAGAGAGCAGAATTATAAACTTTCATTTTTCTTTTATTTTATCTTCAACGATCTGCGATTATCTGCACGAACCAGTTCATCAGTAATTAAGGATGGACGCTTACTTTGTTTTTTGTCACGCACATTATCACGACCCTTATAGACCTTCTATCTTGCCCATCAACCATTGAATCACTTATCTATCGCACGTTCGCCGTACACCTCACAGATCTGTTGATGAATGTCGACCGATTCGATGTTCTTCATTTACACATCTCTGACATTCACAGTCAGCTAACTCGTAACGGCGTCAACTCCTTCTCAATAGGTCAGGGTAAGTACCACACATGCGCGGAACTGCAAACGCACTGCTGCAATGGCGAGAAATACAGACGGAACTTGCTTCTGGATATACCTCATATCTAATAAGATGGATAGTAATAAAATAAAATGTCTGTTAAATGTTTGAGTATATTTAGTAATTGAAAAAAAATAAAATGGCTATTTAAATTACTGAATAAAGAATATCAGGATCGCTACTGTTGATTACTTCACAAAAAAATATGTTGAAAAATAATAACCTATTTGCTATTTTTTTATAATCTACTCAAGAAAACTACATTTCTTTATACCTGTATGGATCTCTGTTAAATTCTGCTGAATTGTGAGATGTTTCCCGCAAGTGTACCGGAGTCCTACAGGATGCTAATTTTGATTCCAATGCCTAAAAGAAGATTAATATAATAATGACTTGAAGTAAAAAGAAAAGAGTGAGGAAGATAGAAGTGGACTAATAAAAAATCTATATAATAACAAATATTAATAGATTTTTTTTTTAAATATTAATAAAAATATAAAATTAAATGGACTTCCACCAAGAATTTTCACTAACAAACTTTAATGTTGAAACTTTTATATTTTTTAAATAATAATAATAATAATGTTTGGATAATTTATATAGCGCCATTTTTGTGAAAATCACCTCAAGGGCGCTGAATGTTTACAAAAAAGGCAAGAAAGCGTCACATGAGACTTATTATGCATTATGTTGAGAGTTTATTATTAGATTGATTGACGTGTAAGTAGAATACATTAATTTTAATTTATCTTTTGTATTTGAAAAGTCAAATTATTCTAAATAGTTACATTTATAATAGTGTAATTCTTTACCAAACTTAATAATTTTGTTAATATATATGGAATAAAGTGTTACATGTCTACCGGTTTAGACTAACCATGAACCACCCTTAAGCCAGATCCACACAAACGAACACGAACAAATCAATTGTTATAAAAAAATTGTTTGTCGTAGACATTGAACATCGTATTTGGAAAATAAAAAATAATAAAACATTAGATGGGATCTATTTTTCACTGTAGTCCTACAAGTCTATTTTCCACGGAGTACGTGGTAAAAACAATGATTAGAGTTTGATAACAATGAATAATATTAAAAAATCAGCATCATTGTAACTAATAATCACCCAAGTGTTGGTAAATCTTTGTTCCTCCCATTGATTTCGGGCCAAACTACAGTTCATGCCTCATAGTTTCATGTTCGTGTTTAATTGTGCAGATCCTGCATTAGATTTTATTTTGAGCTAAAGTTTACTGAATAGAAGTACATATAAGTATTTCAATACTGATTTAAACAAAAGTTATGATTTACTTATGATAAAGAACATATGTTATGTAAATAATTAATCTAAGCATGATTCTATAGAGATAAAATATATTAACTATAAATTTTTACTAGCTGTCTAATTACATTAATTTAGATGATATTATTATGATTTAAATAGAATAAGTAAAGGACAATGCTCGAAAAATTAGATACACCGATTGTAAACATGACTTTTTAATTCTTAATTCTGCATTTTGGATCTAAAAGGGCTAATGTTGTAAATTGCAATATTAAAGAAAAGTCATTTTTCAGTCCTTTTGTGGTGTTACAATGAACTATGCATTTGTAATAAATCTTTATAAAAAACTTACCACATAATGTATGATGTGTATATAAAATAGATATTTTTTCTAATTGATATCGACCCTCTACAAAATGTTGGAAAGAAAAAGATGGAATCTGACAGTGTGCCTTTTAGATCTACAGAATTGATTTGATTATAAAAATATTTTATATGACAAAAATATTATAAAACATTTATAGTTCATACGCCAAGTTTTTGGCTATTTACATTTCAATAAGATCAAACCCAATCCAAAAGCAAACAAAAGAATATTATTAAAAAAATAGCAAAGTACAGGAAGAAAATCACCTAAATAATGAATTAACTGATAAATTTTCATACCTTGATTTGTATACAGAGAATTTTCATAGATTGGTAAAAATATTATAATGATTTAGAAACATATCTCTATATTAATTGTCCGCATAATATTTTTTTATACCTACCCAAAATATATTTTTGATTAATAGTGATCATAATACACAGCATAATGAAGATAATTGATGCTATCGAATATTTAGGATGCAAAAATTTACTTGAAAAAATATATGTATATATTTATACATAATGATTAGTGGAAAGGATGTTACCTATGAGAATGAAAAATAATTAATAAAATTACAACGCAAACATTACATATATATTAATGTTATTGAAAGCAATAAAAATTCCTAGGATTTAATACGTTGTTTGGATGTTGAATGCAATTTGGTAATTTTCTATAGTATTCTTTGTTTTGAAAAAATATCATTAACACCACAACAGAACAGGAGGCAAATTACAGCACAGAACAACAGGCTTGAGAAGAATCACATTTTGATTTATGCATTCTCACCGGGAATCAAACCCGGAACCTTCAGTGTGTGAGTCAAGTGTCTTGACCATTACAACATGAAGGTCGCCTTTTTTTTACAATTATGACTTAGTTTTCTAATTGCGTAGTTGGTTTGACTTATTACGTTGTTTTAAACCCCCGTGAATCTTCTATCAAGACTTAACTTGCTTAAAATAAATAAAATGAACACACAAAATAAAATCCAACATGATGAAATATACATGGAGATCAATTGCTGCGGTCATCTGTGACATCAAAAGTGACGTAATCCATAAACATGCGGAACTGAGATAATCACATTTAAAGTTTAGCCATGCAGCTATTGTGTGCTTAAAGTGGTAATAGTGTGAACAGTGCCATATATTAATGCAGGAAAAGGTGAGTTCAACCGCATCTAGTTTATAAAGCCCTTGGTTATAGACCCCTTCCAATGTTAAAGTCCATTCATACGTATTTGTGGGTTATGTCACTTTTGCGCTGACCGCCTCAATTTAGCATTTTTAAATGGTGCTTTAAATACATATTGCGCAACTGCGGAGCCAGGATATGTGCAACAAGACACCGAGCAAAAGAAAAAGCAAAAAATATTTATATTCAGATATAAATAAGGCAGAACAAGTACTCACAGAAAAGTCAAGTGTAAAAAAGGCAATAAAAAACGAACAAAATAATTTACAGTTTATTAAAATTAATAATTTATTCTATGTCACAATATAATCAAATTAAATACATACAAATTAATAAGAAATATTGTTGGATTATGACTATAAATTAATGTCCTTACGAACGATAATTATTTACTTTCTTTGTACCACTACTAAATTTGTAATACATAATTATAAATGTGTCTCTTTTAATAAGGCCACAAATATTCCTTTTAGAATCTAGTTTTCTAGTCACATTTCGCATCAAGGGTGCCATAAGTAAAAAAAATAATGTTTTGAGTTTGTGATATTTGATGCAATTTGGAATGTGCCAAACTGCCATTACTAAAAAAGTTCATTAAAACCGCATACAAGTGCATAGGGGCACTCTAATATATTTATTTATAATCATAACATATTTACTAAGTGTCAAAGTAACAATTAAAGATATTTTTTGATAAAAATTTGTTGTTATTAGATATTTTTACAGTATAATTAGATTAGATTGCAGTTTAATTATATTGAGTACATTGTTTTATATCTGTGGACAAAACTTGCAAATGTTAAAATCTTCAGTTGTTTTTCTCAGTTGGACGCATTTATATTTATGGCACTCTAGATGGAGGGACGCAATCTATGTTTGTATTAAACTAAGACTAAATAAGTCTAAGGGAATGCGAAATATTTTTTATTTCAAGAAAAGACTTACATTTCAAATGTTTTTACAAGCATAAATAAAATTATTTATCGATTATTATTTACTTTTATTATGTTCAATGTACCTCAAGAGGAATCATATTTATCTTAGATATAAAAACATAAATTATTTATTTATTCATGATGTTTATCACAGCTTTAATTGGATTTCATAAATCTATAATCACAATTTAGGCATTGTCACAAAGGTCAAATAAACAATTAATATTTTTCATAAAATAAACTCAAATGGTTGTGAAATTCATAAAATTACATAAATATAATGCACATATCGATGTATGAAGATTTTTTTCTGTAAATAATGAATATACAGAGTATGTAAATTTACAATATATATATATATAATAAGGGAACGTGAATTTATAGCTAGGCACATGGATACAAGAGAGGAAAAACTGAAAGGAAAATAACATAATGACAATATTGACAATTTTGCGATTTAGGCTCGAGTAGAATGAACATATTTTGTACACCCAGTCGAGAATTGAACCCAGGACTGCACGGATGGTAGTATAATATTTTTACCACTGAACTAAATGGCAGAAAAATGAGTGGACATATTTTTTGTTGTTTACCAAATACAGTCTAAAATCAAATAAGTATTTAATAATAATTCTATCTATAGTATAATATGTATTATTAACATAGAGAACTAAAAATCGCCTTGTGGTCCCGTGGTTAGTGTTGCGGACTCACAGATCAGAGGTCCGAGGTTCAAACCCCACTCTACCCCAACTAGATTACTAATTTCTAATAGTGAGTTATTTACAACTCGTTGAAAATGGCCACCAAAATTTAAATATTTGGGTTAATTATAAGAATGGAAATATTTCTTTTTTTAGTAATTTTTTAAAATTTTTACTGATTTTTACAGTTTTCTTCTCGTATTAAAAATGAACTAGGCTAAAAGCCCAGATCTATATTACCAAGAGAGCATTCATGCTTATAGCACTAATATACAACATATTCTAAACTTCTTGTTTCCATGACTAAACAAATATGTCAATAATTGAAGCACTAATTTTGTAATTTTCCATTTTAAATACATAGTTTAACTACGTGTATATTTAGTGTAAAATTAATTAAATATGCCAGATGATTTCAGAACATGACTGTTCGTTTGAAAAGTCCTAAAAAAATTGCAGTTAAATTATTATTTTTTATGTATTATTTCATAACATAAGTAAATGGGTTAGATTTTTTTTTTTTAAATGCATGATTTAAATGGCACAAAATGAAGTATGTTAATACCGTAGCATTTATCGCACAATTAGCACTAAAAACTAAATTGCTATGTTATAAAATTGGCGCACTTGCCTTCGTGACGCTACACTACCTACGAGTCAGTAATACTCTTCAGTAGTCTGGAAATGGACTGTAAGGAAGTCAGGATGTGACAGTAAGAGTTTCCATAGGTCTATAAATTAAGCAATTAAAAATAATATGAACAAAATGAACAAAAAAACAATAAAGTTTTTGATAATTAACACATGTTTGTAAATGACAAGATGAAAATGTATCGATATTATTAAAAGAACTGATTGCTCACCTTTGGTTTTCATTGTGGAGAAAAAATGATATTTTACATACATTATGCATATTAATTTGAGCTCAAGATATATTCCCATATCTAAATTCATATAACTTTATTTATTTATTGTGATAAATCATAAAAATTTATGTGTCTTCACTGGGATGTCCTGTACCCAGGATTTTTAAAATTTTTTAAATAGAAGTTTTAACATAACAAAGCACAATAAAACACCTTTTTCAAGTAATTTTACTTAAATTCAACTGTCATTTTTAGATTGCGGAAAAACTGTTTCATACTTTTATAATAACTTTTCAAACTGCTTTCTTTTTACATTATGTTAATAACTTTAAATATTTCTATTGCTTTATTTTTAAACTTTCTGCATCATAATGAATTTATTGATATAAAGACATTATTGTTCCTAAACGTGTGTAAACTGCATTCAATTTAGTAAATGTCAAAATGGTGTTTTTGTTCAAATTAAAACTAACCCTAGACACATAAACAAAAAGGTCATTGTGCCTGATTTGAATTTACTTTAAGACAATAATATACACTTTATTAGTTGTTTACCCGCTTATATTCTTCAGTTTAGGCACACGTAGTGGGTATTGTTTTTATGTAGACATAATTTTGGCTTTCTCGACACATCAAATGATTTTTGAAATTTTTTAAACATAAAACCAGGGTGATGAAAAATGTAAAAAATGTTGATTGGAAGGAATATTTGTATGAGAACGTATGAAGAGAAATGGGACCATAACATTTTAGTGTAAAAAGCGAGAAAATATAAAATTGAGGAACGTAAAAACGAGGTTTTACTATGTTAACTTCTTTTTCCAGAAGCAAATATAATATTATGTCTTCAGGGACATAACTTTTGATTTATTTTAATAGTTTTCTTACCCTAATTCTTTTTGCGATCATATTTAAATAAGGTATGTTTTCATACATTGATATATTTCACTGTCCCTGGGACAGACACCTAAGACTGATCTTGATACATTGCGATTGGAGTACCAATGCAGTTTAGGTACACGTTTAAAAAAAATTTGAAATATTCGTATAACATAAGCAGAGTCGCAACTGCATGACAAATATGGGTATTTTAATTTCCGGCCATACTTCTTCAGGGGCCAAATTAATGTTTGAAACATGGCTAAAGTAATGGAATATAAAATTAAACAATAAAAATCTAATCAAAATATTGATTGATAGTAAATATTAATTGTACTAATAAAACAGCACAATCTGACTAGAAAAATAAAAAGACCTTAAACATATATTTGAAATTGCAATTTCAAGTTGATTTCTATTCTACATTATGATAAAAATATACAAACATACATGGAGGTGTAATTAAAATGTGTTAAATTTGTAATAGTAAACTACAAATATAAAATTTACAATGAATTATGCATAATACATATCATCGGCGATACTGCAATACTGTGTAACCTATATTTTTTAAAGAAAATGTCTTTACTGTATAAATTCATTCTATTATTGATATTTTTAGTATTTATAATGATAATTGTTCTAATCTCAGAGTAATAATGCGTACCTAAAGAGAAGCCCTAACACTATGTTTCATTTCAAGTGATGTTGGTCTGTTGGCTAGCAACCAATTGGTGGCCATTTTGTTTTATTTGACAACATAAACATAACGGTTCGATCAAATGCTTTTGTAGCTGTGCTTGGCTTTGTTTGTAAATAACTTGGATATTTACGTTCTAATAAATAAAATCGACTATGGTGAATTGCAGTATGTTTGGTTGCAGCAGTAGGAGCGACAAAGGTGTTAAAGGAGTCAGTTTTCACCGGTAATTGATTCCGAATATTTTCCCATGATTTACATTGATTTTTGGCTTTTATTGTCCCGACATGTGTATTATATTGCTTAAAAACTTTTCTTATATCAACATATTTACTTCAGATACTATTTTTTTAAATTTCGGAGATAAATTTACGAATTAAAGTAAGTTTACTGTTGATAATGACAGTTGATTATGGGCAATATGTCAGGGCCGCACTAGGCATCCATATAAAGTTTGAGTTTTTATCGAGTAGAGGTCGATTAAATTTTTACTCGAAAATAGCAACGTTAACCTTGAAATCGCATCTAAAATGAGGTGTCTAAATTTCAGGCCTCTACGACTCGCCATTTCGGAGATGTGACGGACAAACAAACAAACTCAACACAGGACTTTGGTTCAATGGAGTTGGGATTTATGTCTCAATAAATATAACATAAATATATTGTGAATAAAATGAATAAAAAAATAAACACAAACGTGTATTTTCAGTTTTATAAAATAAATATAGGCGAATTATAGAAAAATAGATTAGAATAACATATTTATAAGTAATTACAATGCAAATTAATATCCATTTGGCAATTCTCGACCTGAGTACGGTCCATTGTTTTGCTGCGAACTTAATACTCAATAGTCATAGAATGGTTTTCCTACGTTTGGGCTCCTCTCTAGATTACGCATTATTACTCTGAGGTTCTAATACTCCAGCGGTAGTTTTGGTTAATTAAAATCGTAAGTAATATAGTATTTAGGATCCCCAGTAAAAAATAAACAAATTGACAGTTATGCGGTACTGCGGTATCATCGATAACTAAAAATTGGTATGCAGGTACATATATACAAATTAAGAAGTTTTTCAATCATTAGAAATACATTATGAATAATTGGATCACATTTGGCAATGAAATAAAGAAGGTATACATTTAGAATAATGTAAGATAAATAAATTTATGTAGATAGTCAAAAAATAATTAATCTCAAGTGATATGTATAGCTGAATATTACGGAAATAATTATTCCAATTATGCATACATTCACTAAGTTTAAGCTTAAAATAATGGAAAAATAGATTTAAGGAGATTGATAAATATTCTAGAGTTACTTTTAAAGACTGTCAAAAAGTAACAAAAAAATAACAAAAAAGAGAAAAACTGCAAATGGAATGAATCCTACAGATGATTATTCTATGTAAAACGATATTGGCTGACATATAAATAATATTTGTATAATGAACAAATTAAGTAATATTCATATAAAGTGCATTTTAACATCAAAGATCAAAAGTTAAAGCAGATAAGTATCAAAATAATGTCAATGCAGTAGATACGATAAATATCAGTTTTATTATTGCTTCTATGTAAAGATTCATAAGTTATATTTGTCGAGATAAAACCAGACCTAATATTATAAATGCAAATTGTGTACAATGTACAAAGAATGTAGAAGTGTTAGGATGCGGGTGGCGGAAGGGGGCAGGGCTTGGGCGGGGAACGGGGAGGTCGGGGGGGACATGAACTTCTCCTAAGTGATGTTCCCCGAGAAAATAGTGATAAAGTTCTAGGAGTGGGGATATCATTCTTCTGAATGGTCACAGGATCACTTTTCCTCGGTTGAACATTTTCTGTACTGCGAGACAGAGAGCTGCGTTGGATTTCTCGGGAGCTGTTTCTGTCCGAGTTGTTATTCTGTACAAATCCTCGCAGCCAATGCTTCTCTGGCCTATCAACTTCCGACACAGAATTC
Organism: Micrasema longulum; assembly: GCF_059751315.1. Taxonomy (NCBI): domain Eukaryota; kingdom Metazoa; phylum Arthropoda; class Insecta; order Trichoptera; family Brachycentridae; genus Micrasema; species Micrasema longulum. The sequence continues at coordinate 305,015 of NW_028277299.1, forward strand.
CTTTTCACCTCTCTCTCGGGACTCCCTTTGCTAGCATTCTGCGAGAGCTCGGCAGACTCGGTTGCGGAAGGGAAGAATAAACTTCTAACTGATCTATGAATCACTGGCCGGTGATTATCGGATTGATGAGGGGATAGCTCCGGAGTTTGTTCCGAAGATATGTTTTTGTCATTTTTAGGACAAATACATCTAACCTTACTGCATTCGGGGCAAAGGAATCTCTCAAGCTGGAAGCAATACAAAACACGTGCGAACTAAACTACAAACCATCTACTTTTAGGAAGCCAAATTATATTCACAAAATAAGTTGGGGTGTGCAGATATATATAAATATGTGTTATCTACAACAGGTACTTAGATGATAATTTAACTAAATTTCCGTGAGCGAAAGAAAAAACAGAAATTGTCTATGTGTTAGGTTTGCAGGAGAGTGAGACAATAACGCATAATTATGACTTTTTTCAATGCACTTTCATTTTGTTTGCTAGATACACCAAAAGTTTCATTTTGCTTATTATTAACTTATTTTAGATAACTATTCCATTTTTCTTTTCGCACACAGATATATGGATTCGTTGTATACAAATTGCTCGATAATGTATGATGACACAAGATAATAATTTCCACAATGAATCTGTAGTGAAAATTGAAAACAAATAGAGCATTTTGTATGAACCTATTTAAAGCATGCAACATAATTGAAATGTAACTACAGGATATAGAGGAAACTTACCCCAACTTTACGAAGTAAGTCCCCAACAATGTTTAATGCAGATATGCGTGATGAAGGTGTCATGGTGTTTCCATTTAGTGAATAGTCACCTGAGAAAAAAAATGATTTCAAGTTTAAATGCAATAAATCAAATGTTCATCAAAACTAATTGAAGAAATTGGCAACAGTTAGGTCCACCATAAAACAAAGAGAGGTATAAGACATTTAATGATTTATGTAATATTTTACACAACATAAAATACCAAAAGGATGAAAAAATAAATTAAGAATATAATATAGTCATATGTAAAGTACTCAGATATTTTTCTGCATCATAATTTATTATACCATCGGGTCAATACCAAAAAATCATAAATCTGCAAAAATATAAAAAGTTAAGGATTATAAAGTATTTTTACATTTTAAAGGGGTTGAAGTAAGGTTATTGGTTGTGTCAGTCTCTGTGAGGCGTCGGGAAGATTCGAGGCCATTGAGTCCGTTGTGGAGTCTTCTGCTGTTGTCGTTATCGTTCGGTGTTTGGATTGGTGTACTGGTCACATTACCATTTGGTACTCTGCCCTGGACTCTTAACTCTTGTTTGAGATCTAGAAACGATATTATGCCAAGTTACATATATGAACTTATTATTCTTATTATCTTAACATTGATTTGGGTACCTGGACACTCGACTCGAACATCGACGGCAATGAGGCAGCTGAGTTGGTGAAGTTGGGAGTTGAGACAGCCCCAATAGGCTCAGATCCCTACTGTGGGTTGCCAAAATGTGCTCCTCAAAAATGTCCCCGAAGAACTACTGAAAGTTTTCTTTCGACCTAATGGAACTTAGCAGAGACCAAATGAGGGTTTTCACTAGAGTTCTAACGGGGCATTGCAGATTAAATAAACACCTAGCTCTCTCTGAATCTTTTATATGAAGGTTCATCTTCGGTGAACAATTGTTTAAACCTGAGGATGTGAGAGCACTTGCCCCCTACCTAAAGCCCGGTACTTTAAGGCTTGGAAAAAGAGATTTAGCAATAGATATGAAGGCAATCGCCCTCCATTCAGTAGCCCGGCTCTTCAAAGACTTATGCTTGGAGGGCGAGATTTGATTTACGGAGATCCATTACGGAGCCTGTTTGGCACTGACCCTCCATTTACAAGAAAAATAATACATGGAACTTACTAGACAAACCATTGTGCTTAAAGTATAAGAATTTATATATAATTGATTTAAGAACATTCTGAACTATGTACAGTAAAACTCCAGTTATCCGGATTAATGAGTGCCAGATTTTATTGCTTTTGAAATAATACAGCGAATTGGAATCATATTAAAAACTTACTTTAACATGTCAAGCAAAGTTAATTGTACGATTAAATTTTGATTAAAAACTTCTCTTTTATTTTTTATTTCCTGATAACGATCTGGATATTTGGCAATTTAGATGATTGGAGTTCGGATAAACAGAGTTCTACTGTATTTCAATTTTATCAGGACTGCTTATATTTTACATAATTATTAGATTATAAGCAAGCGACCATTTCTGGTGTGCCCTAAATTAAAGTACACACTTTTCTTTGTTGTTATTCCATCAAAATATTATTAAAGCTGTTTTTAAATTGTAAAACATATAAATATATCTGAGTAGTTATTTCAGTCTAAAACCACTCTGAGAAAGAGAAAGTCTTTCACAGGGTTGAGTGAGGTGGAAATGGGGATGATAAGAGTTTTACTGTGGTAAACATGAAATAAGTAAATATTATAATTTCCAACAAAACAAAATGCATTATCATCATCATGCCCGAATCAGCACCTAGCGATACATAGGATACCGCATTGGTGCATGCACCAAATGCAAGTATCTTCGTCACCGGTTACATTAAGGTAGGGCGATTAGTCTTATGAAATATTTTAAAAATGAGAAAATTAAAAGAAAAGGATTGTTCTTAATATTTTAGGCTTGAATTTTCAGTCAATTCTTGGTGAAATCCACGTGTACAGGTGGAATGAAGAATACAGTTTTGTATGCATTAGAACCAGAATCCCAGACAAGTGTTTTCAATTCAATGGCTATTCTCAGGTTAAAATTCTGAAGAAAATCAAGTGAAATTTAGTCCACCTGATGGTTTACTGGTTGACACGTTTGCCTACCATGACTGGATTCCCGGATTCGATTCCTGGCAGAGTCCTAGTAGAATATTTAGTTAATAGGTGGTTTTTCGCTGCAATATTTCAGTCCCTGGACTAGTGTCTGAAGTATAATTGTTTTGTCTTCGTGTATATTACCACCCTTGAGGTGATTTTCACAAAAATGGCGCTATAGAAGTTATCCAGAATAAACAAAATAAATCAATAAAATTACAAATGATTGCTGATACACTGCGATTAGAGTATTGATGCAGTGCCCGATACACCATGGAGTGCAGATAAGGGAGTGGCAATGGAATACTAAACAGGCTGAGATGGGCCGGATATGTGCAGAGAATTCCATCATCACGGGTATCGAAAGGAGCCTTAGATGGGCTCTTGGAGGCAGTAGAAAGGTCAGTAGACCAAGGCTGCAATGCCTCCCGACTACTAGAAGTATTTAGCTAGAGGGTTGCAGCAGATGACGGAAGGAGTTGGAAGCGAATGTTGATGCCATTAAGGAAGATGGAATACTAAAATATGCGGTAATTTTAAAGTGCTTACCTCTCGCTTCATCAGATACTCGCTGTAATTTCATTCGAAGATTCTCCATTTCTTCCAGTTCACTCTCCAACACAGCATTACGCTCGTACGCTTGGTTCAATAGTGTTTCTATACCAGCTACTGATTCAGATATTACTCTGTCAAAAAAAAGTTTAATATTTATTGCAAAGCATTACATACCGTATTTCCTCGATTATGAGACATACGAGGTGCGTCTTATAATCAATAGCGTCTTACAATCACTGAAAAATTTTGTTTTTTTAAATTGTCCCGTCATCGAAAAGAAAAGTTTTTGAGCATGAAAAGAGCACGGAAACAGAGCTGCAGGACGTGAATTTGGCGTAATTATGCGAATATTCTAAGACATTTTGTGGGAAGACACAGACAATAACTTGTCAAAAAGTAATACAGATAAAGCCCACACTGAATCTTAAGATATTTCAAGCTTTTATGGTGATAGTTCATAACTAATAAATCCTTTTTATTGCGATTGTACGACTGTCTGTGCGTAGTATTTTGTTTTAAATGTTTTTTTTTTGTCTAGAAAAATAAGTGTGGGACTTTTAATCGAGGAAATAGGATATTTATTTTGGTAACTAAAAACATACTAAACTACATACAAGATTTTTTTGAGTTAAATTAGGTTAAATTTTAGAGATGTACATGAAGTAAATCTTTTAAATAGAAAAAAAATACATGAAAAAGTCAAAAGATTCTAGCCACTTGTTAATGTTTCATTTTCAAAGACAAATTAACGTCTTCCGAGAATTAATTAGGAATCAAAATCAAATCAAAAGATACTAGCATGCAATTAACTAACAAATTATCTAACAAGTTATATTTATGCCATTTCAAGAGCGCTTTGCAAAAGTTAAAAAAATTAAGTCAAGGATATTTAAATGTCAAAGTTATTAAAGCCTTTTACTAATACAACTATTCTACAGGCAAATTGTTAGTGTATGGACTCAACTTGTATTTATTTAAATAATTAATTAATATGGGTGATTTTCAAAATACCTCTGAGCTCGCTCTAGGTCATCATTTTTCTGTTCTAGTTCCCTAACATATATTCTCCTGTTATCATTTTCAATTTTCAAAGATTTAACTTCATTTTCCAGCTGAGAATTTTCTTGATGAGTTCGGTCCATTTTTTTCTGGAAAATTGACAACATTTGTGTGTAACACAGTAAAGTTCGAATTACAAAAGACCTTGGTAAATAGTTGTCATAGTAAGGAACTTGTCAATGTTACCTTGATAAATTCATTTTCACGGTCAAGTTTTTGGTTCTGCTGCCTAAGTTCTCGAATTAACTTTTCCTTTTGGTCTAATGAAGCTTCTAACTCTTTTTCGAGAAGAGATGATGATTCCATGTACTCATCTAATTCCTTTTGCAAATCTATTGTTCTACATAAAAAAAATATATTTTATTAAAATATTTCATAGGTAAAACCAAAACTGAGTGGAAATGACAAATAGAAAACTTACTTTTGACAACAATGAGAGCTATCCAAATTGTCTCCATGATTCTCAGACCCTAGACCTCGAGAATCCATTGTAACGATAAGCTTATAAAGCTTTGAGAAGACAGAGCTATAAAAATATTTACAAGCATGAAATAAAATATTGATCGAAAACCACAGGTAAATTTTACATTACAAGATTCACGGAATCTGATTAATCAATTATTTTTACGTAGGTAGTTGAAATTGACATAAAACATAGATATGTCACTTTCCAAATATGCGTCATCGTTTAAGAATTCGGTAAAAAACGGACAAAGTATTGTACTAAAATGTTAAACTAACTATACATGTTTCGTGTATAGTGCAAGACTACTCAAGTAATTCTGATTTATTAATTACCTTTCGAAACTAAACGTTTACAAAGAAAGCAAAAACCAGTACACAAACAAGTCAGGGCCCATATCAAAAATGGCGAATATTTAAAAAAATTCTATTGGACGGCTGGCATAGCTCTTAATCTCGAGAAAAATGTATCTGTAGGTACTAAATTAGTGGATATAAAAACGAGGCAGGTTGTGTAAACAAACAAACCATCACGCCGTTTCCGTAGGGGTAGGCAGAGATGATAGAATGCCATATCACTCTATCTTTGCATACAGACCTCGCTTCCTCTACATTCATACATCTTCTAATGCACGCACGCAGATTATCCCATTCTTGATCGATCGTGACTTGATCGTGCCATGTCTTTCTCGGTCTTCCTCGTTTTCTGCATCCATCAACATTCGCATCGTAGATCCTTTAAGCTGTTCTTTCGCTGTCCATTCGCTTAACATGTCCAAACCAACGTAGCACCCCTTTCTTGATTCTTGCAAAAATACTCATAATATCAATAAAAGTGTTTTCTAGGGCCACGAGAGCGTTCAAAATAGCAGCGCTGGACATGATAAATAAGTTTTCAATGTGGTTCCAATTAGCTGTATTATTTGAAAAGTAATAAAATCTGGCACTCATTAGCTCATAGCCAGCAGTTAGCACAGCTGTGAAATTATAAAATCTTTAATGTCGGGTGTGCGTCTTACAATCACTATAAAATTCTGTTTGGGGAAAATGGTAAAAAAATAAAAGTTCATTGCGATGAAGCTTCAATGAAAAGAAAAGTTATTTTGCATGAAAAAAAGCACGGAAACAGAGCTGGGACGTAAATTTGGCATAAGTGATGGTAAAGTTAGCATGGCAGTGAAATTATTATTTCTACAGCGTCTTAAACAATTGATTGATAATGATTAATCCTTTGAAGTAACATTTTAAAATTACAAACAAACCATCATGACGTTTCCCCAATGAATAGGCTGAGGGGATAAAACGTCACATTTTTAAATAATACCTAGATATACCCCCAATTTATGACATTTAAAAAGCATCTATTGTACAAATATTAAAAAAAAACCCCAATAATTTACAAAATTTTCAAAACCCTATAGATTCCCAAATAATTTTACTCTACACAAATGCAATATAACTGCAGCTTTCATTATTTTAATGTTGGGGATTAAAAAAAAAAAATCTTCCAGAAATCTTAAGATCAAGAGCAAATATTAAAATAATTAAATCTAAATAAAAAAAACACATGAGACACACTCTTTCTTGAACTTCATACAGTAGAAAATTGTAAATATTTTTAAATATAATATAAAATTAAGGAATCGGTTTTAGATAGTAAAAATGAAATGTGAATAAAATATAATACGAAATATATACTTTATACATAAATAAATATTTAACAAACTCCCTCTCTAAATACGAGTTTTCACTTTTTTAGAGGGATAGAAACGTTATTATAAATTATTTATATACAAACCATTTGTAATTTTATACGTATTTTGTCGACATTTTTTTCAATAAATAATTAAAAACCTCTTTAGATAGATTAAACTTTTTCAACAAAATGTATATTCTTACAACTGACAACAAAATTTGATTTAAAAATATTATTTAGTGATTATTATAATACAAAAGTAATAACAAAAACGTGTTAATTTAAAAATAAAAGCAAGAGGTTTTTTTTCTTTGATAAAAAAAATGGTCACTTTGTAGCAGTTCAAATAATTTAATGCAAAAGTATAAGAGGTAAACATACAAAATTTCATATTTAAGTATTTTATAGTAATTGGATGTGTAAGATCAAACCTTTCAATTGAAAGAAAATCGATTAGGGAGCAATCATTACCTACTTTACCCTATTTTTATATAAGCTATAAATGTGTAATACTTGGTAAACTTTATCCCTTATTAATTTGATCAATTAGCAGTTTCTTATGCATAAAAAACGTAAACGAAAGTTGGCGTTGACTACAAAATCGGATATAAACTCATTGATTTAGTATTAAAAAATCACTTATCTGTCAATCAACCAATAAAAGGCCAGCATTTGAGTCACGTGGCTAATAATCTGTCATTGCTGATTGTGACATAAAAATACCAAATCAGCTTAGTTTCATTACGTAAAAGAATTGTTTTATGCAAAAGCAAAAAATTAGCCACAGACTACCTACCTCAGTTAAAAAAGTTGTGCTAGCTTAAATTCATCTACATGACAAATCGACAAATGCCGTCTTTGTTGTTACACTACACATTTATAGTTGAAAGTTTTATTATTCAATGGAAGAAGTTGAAGAATAGGTTTTTATAAAGGCTAATATTACCAAACGTCTTGCAGCTACAAAGCGCATGGAGTGATAAAATTCTAGCAACGAAAAACATTTTTTTTCAATTTGGCAAAAATAAAATTATTCAATAATGTCACCTTATGACATGTGCAGCAAATATATTTTATGTCTCTTTATGACATGTGCAGTGAGATGTATTATGTCACTTTATGACATGTAGAGTGAAATTTGCCGCGATGAGGCTCGCAACCCATCAGGTCGCTTCTCTCGGGGGGGCGCAAAGAGGAGGAATTCTCAGGAATGTAGAATTGCCACTTGGAATGTAAGAGGACGTATGACTGATAAGATGAATGAACTGTGTGATATAATGAAGAATAAATGTATAGATTTATTGTGTGTCTCTGAGACTTGGAAGAAAGGGAGTGGTTCGATGGAGCACGGTGATACTCTGGTTCTCTGGTCCGGTCTCCCTGAGACGGACAGAGCTTGCCGGGGTGTTGCTGCGTTTCTATCGCCAAGAATGATAGAGGGCATGAATGAATATGAATTTGTAAGTGAGAGACTCATGTTTGTCAGATTTAAGGTCGGACTGACAAGATTGCTTGTTATCATAGGATACGCTCCTGTCAACTCCGACTGTGAATCTGAGAAGGACGAGTTTTGGACAAGTCTAATGAATGTTATGAATGGGAAAAAAGATAGCGAAAGGATAGTTTTGGCTGGAGATCTTAATGGTTGGGTGGGAACAAGGAGAGATAGGCTGGAGTCAGCTCTAGGTATGTTTGGGGATGCAAGAGTGAATGACAATGGGAAAAGACTGCTAGAGGTATGCCTGGAATGGAACCTTTTTGTATCAAATACATTTTTCGAACATAAAGGAATCCACCAATACACATGGGAGAGAGGAAATGAAAGGTCGATTATCGATTATGTCATCATTGACTCTAGATTGAAGCCTGTAACTGTCGACACACGTGTGTACAGAGGGGCCGAGATGGAATCAGACCATTTTTTAGTGGCCTCAAGGGTGATTCTGTTTAAGGGGTGGCGGTCCCAAACAAACAAAGTGCAGGCTCCTTCTAGAGTCAAAGTTGAAAAACTGCAAAATGCTGACATAAAAGATAATTTTGAAAGATCTGTGAGTCACAGACTGAACGAAAAAGATGTAGAATGTATGGGTATAAACGATATGTGGGAGTGTTTGAAAATAAGTATGTGCGAGGCGGCGAAAGAAGTGTGCGGTGTGACAACACTAGGGAGAAAGAAAGGTGATGCGTGGTGGGACGACGAAGTCAAAAAACTCGTTAAAGAAAAGAAGGATGCGTGGATAAATTTGCTTGCTGTAAAAAAGAATACAATTGAATATGAATCGGCTAAACGCGTGTATGGTGAAAGTAAGAAAAAGGTTAAGCAGGGTGTATGTGAACGGAAGAAAAAATTGAAGGATGAAGAAGGAATGAAAATGACACACAATTTCCATGAAAACATTAAAGTTTTCTGGAAAGCTGTGAAAAACTCCAGGAGTAGCAGTGAAAGCGGAGGCATGACAGTTGTTAAAGATAAGGATGGAAAAATGGTGACTAGTGAGAGTGGAATAAAAGAGAGATGGAAGGAATACTTTGAGGAAGTTTATAAATCGCACACTGGTAACTCGGGTGGTGCCGATGTATCGACATTATCCGAGGTGTGTCTGAACGCAAATGATGAGGTAAGTCAGATTAGTATGAAAGAAATTATCAGCGTTGTCAAATGTATGCGGAATGGTAAAGCGCAAGGGTATGACTGTATTGCAGCAGAGTTTATTAAGTCGGGTGGCAAATTAATTCTCACATGGCTACATAAACTTTTTAACTTGTGTCTCAAGGAGGAAAGGACTCCACCTGATTGGAGGAGGGCAGTTGTTATGCCTTTATACAAGGGAAAGGGTTCTAAGGTGGAGTGTGGGAATTACAGAGCTATCAGTCTTCTGAGCGCTGTCGGCAAAATGTATGGAAGAATACTGATAGAAAGAGTAAGAAACGTGACCAAGGAGAAAGTATGGGATGTACAGAGTGGATTTATGAATGGTAGAGGATGTATGGATCAAATATTTGCATTACGCAATATGACAGAAAAGTTTTTGGCGAAAAACCAGAAGCTTTTTTGCGCTTTTGTTGATTTGCAAAAAGCATTTGATCGAGTTGATAGGAAAAAATTATGGATGGTTCTATCGGAGTATGGAGTGAGTGACAACCTTGCCCGCGCTATTGCTTCTTTGTACAAAGATAGTGTAGCGTGTGTAAGGGTAAATGGGTCATTAACTTCCTGGTTTGACATCCCTAAAGGAGTCAAACAGGGATGTGTAATGTCACCGTGGTTATTCAACATATACATGGATAAATGTATGAAAGAATTGAAAAGTATGGATGTGGGAGCGAAAATGAGTAATCTAACTGTCAGTTGCCTTCTGTACGCCGATGACGCAGTCCTCCTAGCTGACAGCGAAGAGGAACTGCAATCCTTGGTTACAAAGGTTTACGAAGTGTGCAAGGAGAGTGATTTGCTAATGAATGTGCAAAAGTCGAACGTCATGGTCTTTGAAAGAAATGTAACTATGACTGAATGTAAGATTGTAGTAAATGGAGATAGTTTGAAACAGGTCGAAGAATTTGTATATCTGGGTAGTATGTTTACTAGAGATGGAAATATGGACAAGGATATTGAAAGGAGGGTTAGTGCCGGTAACAGAGTTAATGGTGCCTTAAAGTCTGTCGTGGCAAATAAGTGTCTATCGCAAGAGGCTAAATTAGCAGTTCATAATGGAGTTCTGGTACCAACCCTAATGTATGGAAGCGAAGCATGAAGTTGGAAAAAAAGGGACGAAAGTAGACTGAATGCTGTTGAAATGCGATCCCTCAGGCGAATGTGCGGAAAAACAATGTATGATAGGTGCCCTAATGTCGAAATTAGAGCAGAATGCAAGGCTGAGTTAAGCATTATCGACAAAATTAAGAAAGGTCTTTTGCGATGGTTCGGTCATGTGGAGCGAATGAATGATGAAAGAACGGCTAAAAAGATTTATGATGCGAATGTGTCTGGTTGTAGAAGTCGAGGAAGGCCGAGAAAGACATGGCATGATCAAGTACAACAAATTCTTGAAAGTGGTCATGTGAAAAGTCGGAATAATCGACGTGCGTGCATGAGAAGATGTATGAATGTGAAGGAAGCAAAGGAAGTGTGCCAGGACAGAGTGGTGTGGCGTTCTATCCTCTCTGCCTACCCCTCTGGAGAAATGGCGTGATGGTTAGTTAGTTAGTTAGTTAGCTTTATTAATGTTTTTAGGTATATTTCTAAAACACAAACATGTCTTGGATGCTTTTTTCTTATGTTTAAGCTTGGAAAACATTCAATCAACAGTCAGAAAAGGTGGCAATTATCTTGTGTTCGGTTTATTCGAGTAAAAAAAAATTTTAATGTTTTTTTTAACATTTTGAATTTGCGTTGCGGTGTTTTATTTTTACATAGTATATCGTCTAGACCAGCGTTTTTCAACCTTTTTCATGACACGACCCCCCTAGTATCAACAAATATTTCGCGACCCCCCAACCCTTTTTTCCATGTATGTTAAAAATATATAATACTTACAAAAATTTTAGGCGTTTGCGTTACTTGCAATCTGATATAAACATATAATTAAGTATTAAGTACGTAAAACAACTCATTTTAAATTGAATACGTGGCCAATTGATAACTAACAAACAAATACAAACATATAAGTTGTATATAAATAAATAAAATATATCGTTAGAGTTAGACTCCCAGCGCCATCTGTTGGTAACACTAGGAACGAGTGCAGGTTCCGGATGTTAGCAACAGATGGCGCTGGTAGTCCGAAAGATCCACAAGTTTCGAGACGTTTCTTTACGCTTCGAGATAATTCTCGCTAGAATGCGCTGGCCTATAAATACGGCGGTCGACCGCGGCCATGGCAGTTTGATGCAAGACAGCGAAGCAAGTGGAATCAGAAGCAATCCCGATAAGTGGAAAAGATTTAGAAGTGTAAATTCGGTGTTATGTGGACTGTAAGGTGCCTTGGAGTTGGAGTAATTATAGACTGATTTGTGAGCGTAAGTCACGCGTGGTCATGTCTGCTGTTTATGTTTGAAGAGCGCGAACCACTTGTTTTACGGTACGCATTTATTTGAGTTGTTATAATTGAAAATGGATAAATTCCTGAAAAGATCAGAACCATCAACGTCTAGCGGGAGTAGTGGAATAAAGAAAAAACGTCCTTATGACGACATTTATTTAAAATTTGGGTTTACTGTGATTGACAGTAAACCGCAGTGCGTAATTTGCTTTGAAATTTTGTCAAGAGAAAGTATGAAGCCATCAAAGTTGGTACGCCAAACACAAAACATCCTAACGAAAAAAATAAACCCGTGGAATTTTTTGAGCGAAAATTAAAAGCTCCTGAACGTCAAAAAACTGCTATGGGACAAATGTCCAACCTGAATGAGAAAGCGTTGCTCGCTAGTTATCGAGTAGCTTTTCGTGTGGCTAAAGCAGGGAAATCTCACACTATTGCCGAAAATTTGATTTTACCAGCTTTAGATATAGCAGAGATTATGTTTGGCAAGCAAGAGGTCGAAAAGCTCAAAAGTTTACCTCTCTCTGACAATACCATTCAACGCAGGATAAGCAATATGGCGACTGATGTTCGTGATCAAGTCATAGAAAAAATAATGAAAAATATAGCACCCGATTTTTCCCTATGCAATTTTTCGCATATTGTTATCCGTTTCTTACGAGATACTTACGTATAAACAACTCCTCTAACATATGGTATAGGTTTGCATATTCGGCCGCATTCCAATGCGATGCCCTCCAGACACCCGCGCTTACCTCAGGCCCCGCGAGACCCCTAAATTTCTCATCCCGCCCTCGATTTTGTCCTTTATAAGGCGGATTTCTAGCCCCAGAAGTCAGAGTATTCCGGGTCGTCCTCTAACCTTTCTGCTTACCTAACTTCTTGGTACTTTTTGGTAAGGACACCCACTCGGGGCTCTCTTAGCGAACCAGCTTGCTTTCCTTTTCTGGAACTCTTTGGTACTAGGATACTCCCTGTCTCTCATCCCGTACAGTCATATTATACTGTCAACCCTTGCTAACCTAGTTGCTTGCCTTATTTGGCTCATCCGGGTTCTTTGGTCCGACATATAATTTGATTAACCGAGATTCTAGTAATTGATCCCGAGTACCTACTCAGTGAAGTACGAATGCTGGCTGTTCGGCCCTTTCGCTTACTTCTGAATACGGTGCGAGACATCATATTACTAGGAAGAGCTAGTTCGGTTGTCCGAGGCACACACGTGTTTTGGCCACCTGGAACCCGAGATCACCCCCTGTTGTGAACAACAATTCCGCTGCCTCTCAATCTGTAAAATCAGTGCTTGTCAACCCGTGTAACCAACGATATTGTATTAAGTTAATTTCCTAGTGCTTGTACTGTATGTAAATATCTTTATCTACTGAATCAATAAATATCTTTGAAATATAACCAGACGTGTTATAAAAAATCTTTTGTATCCTTGCAATTTGATGAATCAACGGATAATGCGAGTTGTGCGCAATTTGTAGCTTTTGTGCGTTTTGAATCCAATGAAATAATAATGGAAGAAATACTATTTTGCAAGGCACTTCCCAAAAATACTACAAGTCAATGCTTGCATAACATGTTCCTTGAAGCTACGCAAGATATGAATGTCGATTGGGCACAAAAATGCATTGCTATTTGTAGTGACGGAGCAAAAGCCATGACTGGTGTAAAGAGTGGATTTATTGCTAGACTGAAAGAGCAGATACCAAACGCTTGTTGGATGCATTGCTTTCTCCATCGCCAAGCTCTTGCAGCCAAATCCTTACCGCAAGAATACAGTCAAGTTCTTAATATTATTATTGACATTTTAAATTCTATTAAAGGAAAAGCGTTGCAGACTCGATTGTTTCGAATCATTTGTGAAGATATGGGGACACTACACCGTAATTTGATTTACCATAAAGAAGTTAGGTGGTTATCAAAAGGCAAAGTACTGACCAGAGTTATGGAACTTTGCGCTGAACTATTAGTATATTTACAGCAAACCAAGTCACATTACTCTGAATTCATTTCTGACCCGGAATTCCTTTTAAAATTGGCCTTTTTTTCTGACTTATTTGAACATGTAAATAACTTGAATAAAAGTCTTCAAGGGCGTGATGAAAATGTCATTACAGCAAAAGACAAACTCCATGGCTTTATAAAAAAAATTGAATTGTGGTCATCATCTATAAATCAAAACAACTTTGATTCATTTTCGTCCACACAGTCTTTCATTGAAGAAGTCGGAAGCGAGATCAACATCAACTCATATATATCTGGTATGAAAATGGTGTAACATAATTTGAAGAAAGAATTGTGCCATTACTTCTCACTGCATGGGATATCGGATAACACTGGGCAAAGATGGATCTTAAATCCGCTTTTAAATGCAGCTATAAACGAGGCAAATTGAGCAACTAAGCTCAAAGAGAATCTGCTGGAACTATCTGCTGATGGGATGTTACACTTGGAATGCAAGTCTGAAAATTTGGATACGTTTTGGTTAAAAATAAAAACAGAATACCCGGAATTAATAACCGAGGCTTTGAAGTGTTTGATTCTATTTTCTACCTCGTACTTGTGCGAGTTGGCATTTTCATCAATGTTGCGAATAAAATGTAAACTAAGAAATCGCTTAAATTTGGAAAACGATTTAATACTTATTGTGGCAAAAACGGATCCACAATGGGAGAAATTAACTGAACAAACTCAAGCGCAACCTTCACATTAAAATCAACAAAGATAAGCAAGCACAGATGTAATCATTTTCTATTTAAACACATTTTTTATATTTATTTTCTTTGTAATAACATGTTTTGAACTAGCATTTTTCTGACTTGTATGATTGATTATAGGAAAATTTTGTTAAATATAATAATTTTAACTCTTTTCGACTTTTTATTTAAGTCTCTTAAATTATATGTTGTATAAAAAAACTGAAGTTTTCTCAACCTCTCGCGACCCACAGGTTGAAAAACAATGGTCTAGACTATAACCTACGGTGACTTTCACAGCATCTTTGAAAACACAGCCAAACTAGAATGAAGATCAAATGGTTTCATTTTTGGGTTAATTCTTAAAGTTTATAGTTTTTGCCGCTAGACCAAATCGAGAAATTTCATGAAGTCGAAACATGTGTGGAACATCCTTAAACATCCATCTCGTAACTTATAATAGATTTTTTCTACCAAAGTTATAAAATAGAACGAATATACAGAGTGTTCTTCAAACCCTGTCACACCTGAAACCACGATGATCAGCATGAGCAAGAAGACATATTAGCATATTTAAAACAATATTTAGAACGCAGATTAAAAAAAAACAATGGTTGCTTACTTCTGCAGGGGAGAAGCGAGGGGGGCGTGGCCATGTGATTGATGGTGTATCAGACTCCCCCCTCCCCTCTCCTCACTTCTCCCTTGCAGAAGTAAGCAACCATTTGTTTTTTTGAATATTTTCATTTTGTAAATTTTATTCGTTCTAAAATTTTTTTTTGATGTGCCAATATGTCTTCTTGGTCATACTGATTATCGTGGTTTCGGATGTGACAGGGTTTAAAGAACACCCCATACATGCATAATTTCTTGCATGGCAGACACAGCCCTAATGCCTTTACCACGAGGCGGATAAAATAACTGTTAATTGCAAAAAAGTAAAAGTATGTAGTATACCTACGTTATCACGGGGGGGTAAAATAATATGTAAAAAAAATAATGTTTTTATGGTTATTGAGGGAGAGGATGAGAGAAAGATTAAAGATGAGATTTGATCATCTCGGAGGCTGTGAAAAATCAAGTTCCGCGTTCGCACGTATGAATAGACGGAAGCTGTCCGTCTCTCCGCTAACTGAGAGAAAGCGGAAACATCCGCCAAACGGAAACTTGAGATGAATTTGGAAGATCGCGTCTTCCTGGTGCCTCATCGGATATGTAGATTAGTAAGCTCCTTCGCCAAGTGTTCCCATTTTTATTCCCCATCATGATAATATAATCCTAATTAAAACTAAATGAATTTAAAGCCCAAAAGAAAATAAAGAAAACTTAAATCTAATCTGAAAACGAGTAAATTGGAAGATAATTTAAAAAGCTTGAATGTTTTATGTACCTATGTTTATTAAGCTAGAACATGGAAATAATCTTAGAACTAGTTACAAACATGAGACAAAGAAAAATACTTACAGATCTAGGTCCTTAACTAAGTTTTTAAAATACAAATATTATTTTAATGGCCATCGGTTTGCAAATTATTATTAAAAATATTATTTTTTCCCTAGTGGAAAACATGGGTCAATATTTATACTTAAAGTTATTATTTTCAATAGAAAGGGTTTTGGAATTCCGGGTAATTCGCCGCTCGGTCATTTGAATTTAACCCGAGGTCGTAATTGACACTAACAATGGACGAAATATTTGTAAATACCTAGTAACGGCTATGGCTAATGGGGATTTATTTTAATGTATTTATTTGTAAAGGCGGTCATTAAAATGGGGTTCTTTTCGGAATCGACAAGCATGAACTAATGGGTTATATTTAAATGCATTATTGCTGAGAAACCCCAGATTAGAGAAAACAAAAGAATGTATTAAAAAGTTATATTTAAATATTCTAAAATATCGCCGCGTTTTTTCCCAATACAAACAAGGTTGATTTTATAATCTAAAACGAAAATACCTGCTTATTTTTACGGGGACAAAAGATTTTAATGCCTAAATATTTTAAACAGGTATGTTTAGCTCGTATCAGTATCTACTTCAATAAGAATAAAAAATACCTTTACTTACTACACGACCGCGAAGACGCTTTTTCTGTCTGGAAAAATGAAGTCCTATAATAAATTTAGGCTTTGGAGAAATAATATTATATTTTTCCCGCAAGTCACGAATGTTTCTAATTACTTCTAGCTCCTCGTATGGGTAGTGCAAAATTATTTTCATAGACGAAAACATCTTGGCACTTCTCTGCGGAGTTCTGTCAACTGATACAAAAGAAGGAAAATATTTTACAGTTTACCTTGATTTTATATCATTATGTTTCTCGTGCAGTTCTAAATAAGTAATGAATTTTGAAATTTCAACTGTTATCGCGCGTCCTCAAGACTTTTGCCAAGTAATTAAAGAGAATTCAGAAGACAATGTTAATGTTTATGATGAGCAACACAATTTGTAATAACATTTTGTAAAATATGTAATTCGAGCTTGAGAGGTGAGCCAATTAATTAATATTCCTTGGACAATTGTACCATATGAAATCGGGTTTCTTTATTATTCAATTATGAACACGCTCGGTAATGTTAAAAAATATATTCTTTCAGAAGTGCTTTGTTAGCATATGTGTTTGAACTAATACGCCTTTTGGTTTCAGGGGCTCCCAAGACTGATATCTTAATGAAAATAAACGTTTCGAATGTAGATATTTTAGATAATTCTAGTCAACAAAAGAACAAGAACACCATAAGAAAATATTATGACAGATGGAAACCAAGGTTTTTGGAGGAATTTTATTTAGAGGCCATAGATGGAATTTATAAATATAGGAAGAAGCATTTAACTCTCGAATGCTTACAAATTATTAGTGCAGACACAAAGGGTGGGTGGATTGTCGAGAGAATATCCAATGGGCCACTGCTTTAGCTGCTTCAACTCTCCGACTCCTGGCTCTGTCTCTGCACCTTCCCTGCAACCAATTTCTACTCACAAGGATGGTAATGCTTCCTTTTATATTACGAAATGCCCAAATCTCCCTTTTTATTTGGAAATATTTCATCACAATCCTTTGAAAGAGTATATTGAAATTGCACATTATTTCTGTCAACTTGTGATCTTACCGACACACACCATCTACTTATATAAGTTGACTTATGGTCAGTTGCAAAGGAAAGCAAAATAAACTTGTAAAATTGTATAAAATTGTAACACCACAACGAGTTAGCTACAGCAACCTATTTTGCCCATTTCCTATTATTTATTATAGAAATAAAAGACGAATGATACTTGAATCCACAAATTTGGAATAACCATTGACCAGTTTTATCGCTTTCGGGACATCTTCGAGACTGGTATCTTTCTATATACATTGAATTTTATAATAATGATACCTGTCTAGAAGATGCTGTGAAAGCGATGAATCTTGTTACCGGTTATTCCGAATTTATGGGATTTGAGTACCAATCGTCATTATTAATTTGATTTCTTATTTTATTTGAAAAACCAACAGTTCTACATATTCAAAGTTAACTTTAGGAATATTGTATGGACTCGGAACCAATAATATGTTTCATAATAAATAAATAATTAATTTCTATAATGGATTACAATGAACTTCCACCAAGAACTTTCACTAACAAACTTGAATGTTTTTTCTGTACCTGCCCGCGAAAACAATATAAATAAAGTAAATCTCCAATTATCCGGATTAATGAGAGCCAGATTTTATTGCTTTTGAAAAAAACTTACTTAAACATGTCCAGCAAAGTTAATGAAGAAGTTCAGTGGTTTTCAAAATGATTTTTACATGTTAATAGACTATTAAATTAAGGCAATTATTTTCTTCTTCTAATTTTTATATATGGTATTATCAGCGCTATGACTTTTCAAATTATGTATTTCTGAAATTACTCTGCATGTGATGTCAGGGGTTCTCTTCCGTTTATTCTGTCAGTTCTGCAGATTGGTCCGTTTACGATAAGTAAACTGGATATCTTTTAGATCTCTTTTATCATTGGTTGATTCATATGAACCAGTGATGTCGTTCAAAGTTTTTATAAAATATTTCTTATTACTTTTTTCATACATTTTCAAGAAGCTTTGCTGTAATGCTCTAATTTTTACCGCGCCCAAGGAAACATTTTTTGTATCCTAAATTTCTCACGGGGCTGAAGTTTCTCATTGCACAGTTAAATTAAAATTAAAAACATCTTTAATTTTCATTTCTTGATAATGATCCGGCTGTTTGGCAATCCGGATGACTGCAGTTGGATAAATGGATTGCTACTGTATCACGTCTAGTATGCATTTGATAGAATATTTTTTTTCTTGCATGCAATTCTTTTATGTGAATTATTTACCATTAAGGCTTTACATTTTCTACAATATTTGGAGTATGTCCAAATCTTTGTCGATAAATACTGGACACCGTCTAGGAAGGGGTAATCTGCATCAATAACAGTTCAGTTCTTTTGCTTCACAAACTTTAACGTGATAACTTTACAGGTCATAAGCCCTGTAAATGCCTATACTTCCATATTACCCCTTTAAAGAGCTTCTCTGTCTCTATTGGAATCTGTCAACCTTCAGATTTCATTTATATACAATGCAGACTAGATTTCCTTCTGAGCAAATGCTATTCATATTTAAAAAATATCAATTTTCAACAGTGCGACATTAAAATAATACTTGATGTATTCTGCAATTGTTTTGAGTAAGTACTATAAACGTTGTATAAAAAAGTATATTATGTTTATAAAACTTTTCTTTTAATAAAACCATTCCTTTATCAATCAGAAAATAAATAAAAATATTGATCAGAATTTCTTGATGTAAATTGTTTGTTTAATTTTGATAATAGGCAAACATTAAAAATAATAAATATTCTTATAGTGCAATTTTAAGTCCAAAATAATTCATTGTGAATTCTTAAGTTAAGTTACGATAGTACAAGAAATGTGCAATTACTCGAGAAATGAACAATGGACTTAACAGTTACAATAGTAATCATTCTTTTTATGATAATTTATTATATCAACAATATTTGAGTTTGTCAAAATTTTTCAGTCAGATGAATCTCACTCGCATAAATATAGGTTTCAGCTCTTTAACTTCACAAACATCAAGAGATGAGAGAATTGAAGGAATATAGATGTTCAAATATAGACAGAATGGTGAATGTTACACAATGTGTAATCATCATCATTCCCTTTCCGCACCTTATGGTGCATAGGGCACTGCATTGGTACACCAATCGCAGTGTATCTTTTTGTTACATGAAGGTAAGATGGTCAGTCTTACGCTTCAGGTACCAGGTCCAGGGACTATAAAATATTCTAGTGTAAAAACACCTTTTTAAATAAATATTTCATGTCAACCATGTTGGGAATCGAGACCTCTTGCATGGTAGGTGAACGCGCTGACCACTGCATCACGAAGCCGACAGTGTGTAAAGTGGCCACTTTAACCAGCCAATGACCGTTCATAAGTCATGTTGATGCCTAGATTGCCTTCCATCTCTGTTGTAATATGTTAATATTAACAGCTCTCTAGGGGGGTTGAATCTAGTTCTTGTCTTTAAAAATTTGGATATACTCATAACATTGTTGATAAATTCGCCTGGTCTAAGTATAAAATTGAAAAATATTTTCGGGCGTTGCCTAGTATGTCGGTGAAATAATTCAATCAGATGAATCTCGCTCACATCAATAAAGGTTTTATCTCTTCAACTTCACAAACTTTAACAGATGGAAGAATTGAAGGAATATAGATATTCAGATACAGGCTGAATGGTGAACACAGTGTTTAAAGTGCCTATACTTCTATATTCCCTTCTTTAAAATGTTCTTCATCTCTGTTGTAATATATTAATTTATTAGGTGCTGTTTTCATAAGCTAACCATCTCGAGCAATGTAGGTACCTGCTTATTATTCTTTTTTGAAATGCCATTATTCATATGATTTATTGAATGTCTAAAAAATAATTTAAAGGCATTGTACATTAAAGCTATCTTCTAGGAGGGTTTTTTTTTTCAATCTCTTGATTCAAGCTAGTGTTTGAGTTGTTTGATAGTTATGTATTTTTATCCTGTCTCATATTTTTTAATCAACATAATATAAACTTTTTTAGAAATGTCAGAACTCCAGCAATCGCAGCAAACACCAGGGGAAGTGGTCTCAGAGTACCAGTACCCACACAGTCAAGGGACGGGAAGCTTACAGCCACTACTGACTACCCTCGGTGTGGAGACACACTCTAATGGGAACAAGAAGGGCAGCCTGGTGGCATACAGCCACTCTCTCAGCCCTCCCCCGAGCCTACATACAAATGCTAATAACTCTATCTCCACTGTACTCAGCGAATCTGTGAACGTCCCTCACCGTTCGCAGATCGTCATAGAAAAAAACCAGAAGAGTTTTTACCATAAACTCCCTCTGCCCAAATCGGTTTCCAATATGGGCGCTGGTGAATCTCGCTCTTCTGACTCCCGGATAGCAGCGTTATTTGAGCTCTACAAGGACCCCGATGAAGATTCCATCCTCTCCGATGGAATTGAACAGCTTTGTAAGGATCTTCAATTACGTCCTGATGAATTTAAAGTATTAGTGTTAGCGTGGAAGTTAAATGCCGAACAGATGTGTCGCTTCAGTAGAACTGAGTTTACCCAAGGTCTGAAGTCTATGAAAGTAGATTCCATCAAAGGTATTCAAAATCGACTGCCCGAAATCGTATCAGAGATTAAAAATGATAATGAATTACACAAAGATTTGTACCGATTCACTTTCAAGTTTGGTTTGGAAGCATCTACAGGACAACGCATTTTGCCCTCAGAAGTGGCCATAGTGCTGTGGAGATTGGTGTTCACTATCTGCGAGCCACCTATCCTCGGTCGTTGGCTTAACTACCTGGAGCAACATCCTCACGTGCGAGGTATCCCTAAGGACACTTGGAACATGTTTCTTAACTTCTGTGATACTGTAAAAGAGGATTTGAGCCTCTACGATGACACGGAAGCTTGGCCTAGTCTTTTTGATGATTTTGTAGAGTTTGAAAATGATCAAATGAATCAAAATATCCAAAAACGAAACAATCAAAATATCTGACTGACCTCGCATTAAATTAAACTCGTTTGTACTTATTACTCCTTTGCCAAACTGCCCCGACTGTGTGATAAATTTATTGCGTAAACTGCAAGTGTAAATAAACTTCCTCACCAGTTGGCTTTTACACTGTGAATATAATAATTATGTATTCATTATTATGATGGACCACTTTTTTCGGAAAATACAACTTTTGCATTTCAAATCGAGAGAATTTGGCTTTTTTAAAACTTATTATTGGTATTATAAAAAGCTTATAAAAGAGCCTTATTCCGTAGCAAATAATGTACGAATAAAATATTAGATTAGTTTTAATTATGTACAATTTGTGTATATTTTTATTTAACTCTCGATAAATACGTGTTTTTTCTCGATAATAATTTGTGAAAACACCATTACATTACACACAAACTTGATATATTTGTATCCTACCTGTGTTTATAAAGCTAATCCTTATTACTTGTAGTTAAGTTAATGCAAAATAAATAGGAGACGGGAGCTTATGTACGATTATTATACTTATTACTACCCTCCGAGTATGTACAGAAAAGCTCAATCATTATTATGAATTCATAGATTGTGAATGTCCCAATACAGGACCAAGCCTATGTGGAAGTTGGAACATAGTAGATTTCATTTTTAAAAAATTTGGTCCCCACAGAACCAAGATTACGAACAAAACGTTAACAAAAGTTTTTCAAAATATATTGCACTGAAATTATAAAATAGTCATTTTTATATGAAAATGGCAAATTTTTCTAATTATATTATATAGTCAGGTCAAGGATAAGGATTTTGGGAGTACAAGGAAAACAAAGTTTTGAAATTTCATATCGGGACATTTGCTTTTATTACAAAGGCATAAAATTTGAAACAATTGAGAAATTGCGATAAATCTGTTAAGTGTTTATCTTGGTGTTTTGATAATGAAACAACTCGCAAAACTGCGCTCCAATAAAACTAACAGTGCCTCCCTTTAGTGTATTATAAAATTTATACATTTACAAAAAGCTGAACAAATATTGCTACAGGCGATGAAATTTGTATTAAAACAATCGGTCAGTTAAATTTACAGATGTTCTCGACTATGGTAAGGCACAAACATTTTAGCGCTAAAGATTGGTAGAAAAGTCCGCACTGTAGGACTCCGACTTAACTGTATTCAATTATTTACATAATCAAGAAACATCCATATTATTTAATATCAGTATACATACATTTATTGCATTCATTATCAAAGCCCAAGCACAGAAAATAACCTAAAGGTTTGTTAAATATTGTTCCGTTTAGAAATGTGGCTTATTCTCCTAAACTGTACATGTTCAGATAACGGCGGCTCCGGCTCTACTCGGTTACGCACAGTCGTCCACCGATTGCATTATCAAAGGGGGTAAAACAAATCTCATACTTTATACAATAAAAAAACAAATTATATAATTCATTATTAGATTAACAAATCTTATTCACACAGAAATGGAGTTATTTTACACAATTATTAGACAGAAAATGTAATGTTTGTAAACAGCGTATAAAATTATAATTTAGCTAAGATCAATCGAGGGGAATAGAAACTTATTCAGTCGTGCAGAATACAAAGCCAACAAGCTCTCTCAGGGTCAGTCTACTTTCAATTCAATATTTTATTAACAAATCTTATACACATGGAAATCTTTAAATAAACATTGACGGCAAAATATACAAAACAAATCATATTGAAAAATGACGATTGCTCCACAAATAAAATGTATAAAATAATATAATGTTGGTGAATTATATTACAAATCCCGCCTGACAGCTACAGCACTTGGGGGGAGTATTAGATGTATAGTATAAATATAGCATTATCACTTTATAATTTAGAATCCCATAATAAAAAAAGCAGAGGTATTCATCTAGCTTTAATATTTATAAATAAAAAAAGTTAGGAAGTGAGACAAAGAACCTGACAGGGAGAAGTAGTTTGTACTGCACCTTAAGTTGTTGAATGCGGACAGATTAACTGAATGGACAGGTAGGTCATGTCAAGATATTCCTTTTTATATAAAAATAGCCATTGGTGTTGGTTGGGCTCTTGCGCTGTGCATCGTGAAGTATTTTGCTTACTTCGCACCCCAAATCCCTTATATTATCATGTATGTATATATATTTCAATAATATATTATGTGTATGTCATTACTCGTAGAAATGTATTAAGAAGATCTAGCCTAGCTATCTAGTCTAAGCTTACAATCCCTTCTTATTCGATCACCTTTAGCACTTTTCCAATAGCGATTGTTTTATCTGCAACAAACAAACAGGAATGTAGTAAAGCCATTCGGTAATCATTCTTGCAACATTTACACAGTAAACAGGCGTTGGAACTTACTTTCATCCCTTAGCGTAAATCTACCCATTTGTTGGAAAACTTTGAATTGTTCCAAACATATGACTCCGGAACATTCTATCCTCATGATTGCTACTTGGTCTTGTTTCACGAACCGTGGCCTTGTTTTAGATTTATCTCCAGTCTTCCTGTCCACTAGACATATTAAGGCCTAAAGATAAAACAAAATAATTTATTAAAACTTCCTGATTATTTTTCCTGGTAATTTACTAGAAAATAGATATGTTTTATGAAATTATTACTTACTTTAACTGTGACTTCTTCAGCTGCACAATGGATGTGCATAACAGCAGAGTATCCAGCGCAAATGATAGATTTATGTTCTAATATAACTACCTGCGCATCAAATATCTATGGAAAGATAAACAGATTAGCAATATACTTAATTAAATATACAATTTTCTTTGATGAATGTTATAATTAAATCTTTTATTTTCTCATTTTAATGATTTCATTTATACGAGGAAATGGTATATATTATTAAAATTGAAGGAAAAGAAATATAAGCCCAAAAAGAAGCTGTCATGGTCCACAAATAGGCGCTCCGATAGAACTGAAACTGGATAGAAAACCTACAGATTTGAGCTTTCAGCTTCAAATTCTAGTATCGGAAAGGACACTGAAAAATTTAAACTCATCTACTGGGATGGGGCCAAAGAATATTGGAATCTCTAATTTGTATTACATATTACTAAAGGATGTATCCTTACCCTTCCAGTAGTAATGGGACTGGAAGCATCACACAGCACGAATCCGGGAGACACATCTTCCTCTTCGATTCCCTTTAACTTGATTTTAACATTCTCCCCGGGTCCGATGGAGGTGACCTCTTCATCATCCGACCAGAGCTGGTCCACAGTGACCTGCGTCCTGTTCGGCATCAAAAGTAACAACTGTCCCTTTCTGCAGCTGCCGGCCTCTACTTTGCCCATCACGACGGTTCCCATGTCTTTATATTTGTCTACGACGGGCATAATGAATGGTCCGTCCATTTTGCGGTTGAGGGATGGCAAATTGTCTATGAATTCGATGAAGGCCGGCCCCCGGTACCACGGACAAACTGACTCTTCGATTTGCTCCCGAATCCCCTGCCCTGTCTGTCCCGAGCACGGCAAGAAAGAGAGATCTTTTGTGGGATTAAACCCTAATTTCTTTAAATATGGGAGTATTTTATCTTTGCATTCATTATATCTAAAATAAAAAAATACACATGTTACAGTTTAATGAGCTCTACACTAAAACTTGTTTGACATTAATAGGCAAGAATGTCCGCAATCTTTTAAGTGATTTTCCAGTTTCATTACTAGCCTTATCAATAATAAGAAGTATGAGTGACTAAAGTGCAATAAAAATACCTATTTTCGTCCCAATTAACAGTAGCATCATCCATTTTGTTTACTAATACAACAAGGTGTTTGACACCGGCTGTTTTGGCTAACATAGCGTGCTCTCTAGTCTGCCCGCCACGGTCAAATCCAGTTTCAAATTCTCCCTTGCGGGCTGATATTACCTAGAAACAAGTTAATGGTAAATCACACAATAATTACAAGTGGGTAGTTTGTGTCTTTAATGAATATATTAAAAAAAAAAAAAAATACTTAGAAAAAACAACAGTTATTATAAAGAGTTTTTTAATTGGCGCAGGTAGATTTTGATGGCCCGTGGCGGCCATTTACTTTTGATGACATCTGTCAAATATTTTTTTTATTCTTTAGTTACTTATGCCAAATCACCATGGCAAGTTACACATTCGAACAGCACGTTCAAATGATAAAATTTTATTATCAAATTGAGTGTTCGTTAGTGCAAACGTTGCGCATATTGCGCTCATTTTACGGTAGACGTGCTGGCCCTTCACAGTCAACTCTTCAATGTTTGGTGGCCAAATTTGAGACGACCGGTTCGGTAATCGATCAGTCAACACCCATACGTTCAAGGAACGCAAGATCGGCTGGGAACATTACCGCTGTCCGTGAAAGTGTACAGCAGAACCCGAAGCAGTTGATTCCTCGCCGTGCACAAGAACTCGGCCTTTCAACTAAGCGAATATTGCGTCTGGACTTAGGCCTACACCCGTACAAGATCCAACTGACCCAGGAGCTCAAAGTTCATAACCATAGATAAAGGAGATAGAAAAGATCGAAATATTTAAAATTAATTTGAAAAAATGTTATTGAGAAATTTTTATAATCTTTTTTTAATGTTATTAAAAGTTTATATTAGTTCGTAAGATGTTATGAACTAACTTAATAAAGCATAAATAAACAACCCCGTTTGTTTGCTGACTGGGCTTCGAATCGTTTGGAAGACGACCCCAATTTTTGCAGACAAATCATTTTTTGTTACGAGGCGCATTTTTGGATGAATGGCTGTGTTAACAAGCAAAATAGCCATATATGGAATGACACCAACCCACGGGAGGTTCACCAGGTGAAAATGCATCCCCAAAAAGTTACCATTTGGTGTGGATTTTGGGCTGGCGGCGTCGTTGGTCCGTACTTTTTTAAAAACGACGTCGGTGAGGCGGTCACCATTTTTGGATGAATGGCTGTGTTAACAAGCAAAATAGCCATATATGGAATGACACGAACCCACGGGAGGTTCACCAGGTGATAATGCATCCCCAAAAAGTTACCATTTGGTGTGGATTTTGGGCTAGCAGCGTCATTGGTCCGTACTTTTTCAAAAACGACGTCGGTGAGGCGGTCATAATCAACGGCGAGCGCTACAGAACGATGATAACCAATTTCTTATGGTCCAAATTGAACCATATGGACCTAGACGACATGTGGTTCCAGCAGAACGGTGCTACTGCCACTTTCTTGTGGGGTTTCTTGAAGTCACAGGTCTATGCAAATAAACCACAATCGACCGATGCCCTAAAGGTGAACATAACACGGGCCATCGCTCAAATTCAGCCAGATCTACGCGGAAGAGTCAATAAAAATTAGACCACTCGGATCCGTGCCACCGTAAGAAGCCGAGGTGGGCATTTAAGCGATGTCATATTTCACACTTAATGGCTTATATGGGCCTTTCAAATAAAAAAGAATTTCGTTAATACCTCACTCACAAATTGTTTTATTTCATTTCAACATCTACCCGCCTCGATTAAAATACCCTATATAAGAATATAAAAAATAGTACATACACCCAGTTAAAGTTTTTCACAAATGTAATGAGAGAACATGTTACACAGTAAAGAGTTATTATAATATAATATATAGGACAAGAAAAAAAAGAGCGAGAAGGGATGAGGAAATAGAGTAGGGGAGAGGGATTTTCATAATATAGTTGACCGATCCAAAATTTGAATATGGTAATAACATGAACATAATTAAAGGAACATACACTTATTACACACTGACAAATGTTTCATTTTACAAAGTTTTTTTTGAAGTCACAAAATTTTGTATTAAAAATATCTAAATGGGGACAAAGTTTACTAATTAGGACTAAATTTGGAGCAGCTACGATAAATAAATGATTTTTTAACAAATTTTTTTTGGGCGATAGATTATAAAAAAAATTAACTTGTCGTGTTGACTTTACGTGACAATTTATTAAAACACGCTCTAAGAGATATGGACTATCAATAAAATTGTTTAAAATTTTGAAGGGGAAAGACAGATCAGAAATGCTTCTACATTTAGTAAACGAAGTTTAATTATGAAAGGAAGAAGAGTCTTCGTACGAGTCAAAATAAGTATTAGATTTACGATCCAGAAGTTTGAGGAATCTATTCTGTATCCTATCTAGATGTGATATATAAATTGTAAATCGAGGATTCCTAACAACAGAAACAAACTCAAGATGGCTGCGAACATATGCATTGTATAAAATTTTGAGTGATGCAGTTGATTTGAATGGTTGAGTGGTGCGTATAATAAAGCTCAGATTGCCATAAGACTTATTTATGGACACCTGAATATGGGAATCAAATAAGAGTTTTTCATCAATAATCATATCTCAATCTCTCAGCTAGTTTTTCCGGACAAGACAATTACCGTTTATTTCATAGTAGAAAATAATTTTATTTTTGTTTCTGGTGAACGAAATAATGAAACATTTATCAGTGTGTAAGAATAGCTGGTTACGGTAACAGTACCAGGTAACAATATAAGATATTTACTTACCAAAACAGCTAAATCAGCTTGCGCAGCTCCACCAATCATATTTGGTACAAAACTTTTATGGCCGGGTGCATCTAATATTGTGAAGTGTTTCTTTTCAGTCTCAAAATATGCTCTTCCTACTTCTACCGTTTTACCTTTGTCTCTTTCTGGAAATATTTATTGAAAAGTCCACATTAAATCTAAAAAGTGCTTATCTAGACAATAATGCTTTATTTTATGCAAAAACACTGTAGAAAAAATAATCTATTTTAATATTTAAAACACTTGGACTTTCAAAGATATGCATGCAAATTTGTAAGTGTACTTTTTTTCTTTGCAATTCATAGTGCATTGGATACTTAATTCATAAATTGGTACATTACATCTGTATTTAGTCTCAACAAAAACATTCTAATGGCAAAGCTATGGAGCCAACGATGAGCAGATAATAAACAAGCCATGAGCGTGTATCGCAATAGCCGGCCACCTTTAAAGTATGTAGTTAGAATCAGTGCTTTTAAAAATAAAAATAAAGGTGCCGGAATCTTTATTTTTATTTTGTCTCATTGTATTTGAAACATATAATAACGTAAAAAAAGTTGATGGAGCCCCGCTCCTCTGCAAAAAGCACTGATTAGAATAATTAAGTGATATTAACCTTCTTGATTGGTGTCTAACGCCCATGAGAGGTACCATGATTCTCGTGATTTTTCTCTTGCTTCTCTTTCATATTTTTCTAGTGTTCTTTTATCCACCATTCCAGTTAGAGACATAATTTGACCACCGATTGTAGATTTTCCCGCATCTGGAAATAATAGACGACACATCTAAATAAATAGTTGATTTTATATATTGAATAAATTCCACATCATATTTTGTGGAAACGCAATACTTGCGTGCCGGCTACACGGATCCGTGTATCGTTCATCTCCACAGGGTGCCGCCAACACGGAACCGAGGTACACTACTGTGTTATAAAAACGGTCAGTTTGTCGGTGGCATTGCTAGTGAGCGGTAGTGTTTTTAAATGTAATATGTATATATTACATTTAAAAAACATGTATGATAGAAAATGTAACATAATCGTAATAAGGGTATAAATTAACATTAGAAATGAGAAAAAAATATGAGTGGCGTTTCTAAAAACAAACAAATTTTTTTATGGCAGTGAACA
This sequence comes from Micrasema longulum, assembly GCF_059751315.1. Taxonomy (NCBI): domain Eukaryota; kingdom Metazoa; phylum Arthropoda; class Insecta; order Trichoptera; family Brachycentridae; genus Micrasema; species Micrasema longulum. The sequence continues at coordinate 334,150 of NW_028277299.1, forward strand.
TAACATTGCATAATTTGAAAAAACTTATTTAATTTTAAACCTACTTGTAAAAAATATGACATTTAATGTAACAACTCCGTGGGTATAATAATGATCAATTTCTGAATATTTCATTTCTGTCATTTACTTAGAACTAGAGGCAATATATTTTTTAAATGATAATATTATACTGTAAAGTGTTATAACATTCAATATAATTTCTAAAAATATGTACATATTGTCATAAGTTAAGTTCAAAGTATTGGTACATTATTGTAGACAGCTTTAATTGAAAGAAGAATGTAAGAATAGCTCAAGATAATACTAACCTACGTGACCTATAAATACTACATTAATGTGTTCTTTCTTGCTTCGAGTGTCTTCAATTCTCGGAGGCTTCTTTTTTATGACTTTTCGCATTTCCTCTATTTCATCCTCTTCCTGAAACAAACATTCAGATATATTTAAAATAAACTTCATTGAAAGAGCATTTTTCTAATAACTATTAATAATATACAAGTCTCTTCTTCTCCCTGCCCCTATTTCCAGGGTCAGGCCAGAAGGCCGTAGTAAGAATGTACGTAAGCGCCAGGATCTTCTGGCCTGAGCTGTAAGATACAAGTATGAACAATTAATTTGGAATAAAGTGGTACTAATTGCCAGTTTCTAAGCACCCATATAATATGGAAAACTATATGCATATTATTATTGTTTATATAGCGCCATTTTTGTCAAAATCACCTCAAGGGCGCTGTACAATAAATATCCCAATACGCCTTGCAGCTACATAGCGTATGGACGGTCGGAATTCTAGTTTCTCGTTTCCAATTATAATTTAAATTAATAACAGATAAGAGCTAGATTACAGTATGTCTTGCAGTTACAGAGCGCATGAACAGTATGAAACTTAGCCCCCATTTGCATAATTAAAAAAATAAATTTTGGTTTTTCTAATTATTTTTTTCAAAATGATTTATAAATAAGAACTGGATTACAACACATCCCACAGCACAGGTGCAGAGCGCATAGACGGTTGGAATTCTAAACCCTATTTATGAATTTGAAATAATTCGATAGTTTATGTCATTTACTCTAACGAACGTCTTGCAGCTACAAAGTGCATTGACGAATGGTATTCTAGAAACATAACAATGATTTAAAGAAAAAATATACATTGAGCAGAATAGTAAGTTAGTTAAGTGTTGATGACAAATAGTAAATAGTAAACAATAAACAACTAAATAAAAAGGCACTGTTTTTACATGTTATATTATTGATCACAAGATGAAAGCGACTATCGATTGTCTGAGGGGTGTGCCTGGTAACCGAAAAGACAGCCACATCTTTTCAGTTAATTCTTGGTAGATACGATGTACACGTACACTGAGGGATTATACCTTTTGTTCCATCGGCTTCGTGTCCATTTTGAGACACAACATTAGAGTAGAATGTATATAATTAAGGACACAACAATCCCGCTCAAAATTCCCGAATGTATTTTTTGCATTTTTGCCAAACGTTTGTATGAAGCTTAATATTTTTATCAATTTGTATGTTATTTATTTATGAATAAACATATGTTCACTTTAAGTAACACTATATGCTATGCTGGAATACTACAAGCCCTTATAAATAATAGTAAACATCCAATCCCATGTCTGGTAAATATTTGCATTAATCTGATCAATAATAATTAAACTTGTAATAGTTAAAGTACCCTTAAAAGATTATTGGTTTTATAACTAAGTATGTATTACCAGCCCCGCAAGGCAAGCAGCCTGTGTCAAGGTTGGAATTTCGGTATTTTTATTATTCAGTATCAGCATTTGAGTGTATTTGGGTCACGTCTTCTGCTATTTATTTGATTTGGTATTCTTGTAATTAATTTCTTTATTTCAGTTTATGGATGGATTTTATTCCCTTGAGCCTTGATGGCAAGTAACATGCTACGTCCAATAAACATGTGTGGCTGTGGTGACTGGAAACCTTTAGGAATTTGTATGTAAGGAATATGAAATACGTGCAATAATGATTTCACAACCTCCCTAATGGAGTAAAACGCTCATATTTGGAGAGGAACTAAAAAAACATTTAAATCATAGAAATGATAATTTGTCCCACTATTCACAAAAACTTATTATTTAAATAGCAATGCTGGGCGGAATGCGCCTTAAGACAAAACTTACCTCTCCCGCCTCTTCTGGGTCTTGTTCTGGGGTGAGGAGGGCGTCATCAGCTTCGGCCTCCCAACTGTCAGCCGTGGGGGAGCACCCTCCGCCGCCCCCGGGCGCTGGCGGGGGCTCCTCCGCACGGGGGCATGTCTGTACATCAACGCCTGCACAGTACAACATCGTTGTAGATTAAAGTGAGGAAAATCTAATTGATTTTTTAGCACGATATCACAGTTCAACATTACTTCGCCGCATATTAAAACAATTACAATAAAAAATTTACAAAAAAACATCACATGCAGATTTCATTATTATTATTTGTTATGGGCAAGCATCCTTTGCCGGAGCGCCTATATCCCATGTACTGTTTTTTGTCTGCGTTCTTCTACCTTAAAAAAAGCATCCGAATGGTTTTTAAATTGGTTGACCAAAATGGAATGGACTAGGCTTGTCAATTTATTCTAGTAATATTTTATTTTTTTTAATCAATATCTTTTTAGTAAATTTCAAGCCTGAACATTGATAATATAAATTGTACCAATTTTATTTACAAAGAAAGAAAATTATCAAAATATTTTCCAATACCAGAACAGTGAAGCAAAAATGTAAATAAAAACTAAAATATAATGGCGCATTTCTATAATTTTTACAATTAAATTAGTTCTAAAATACGTAAATTGTGACATGTTTTGTGTTATTGAACATAATAATGTTGCGATAAGGTGAAATATTTTCCGATAAAAATGGTTTAGAACTCGTGTAATTGTCAATATTATAGAATAAATAAAATCTTTGTGGTTTGATTATTTGTTTAATTATGGATTTTTATCAATTAAGTACATTAACTCGATAAATACAACTGTAATATCGTGAACATGAGAGAGTAAATAATACTAATGAAAGCATGGGCAACTCTGCAGCATCGTCACAAAAACAATGTGCCTTTCTTTGTGCTATCAATATTGACATAAAAACAAATGTCCGAAATTGTGCGGTTTCCCTTAATATGCTGTATTTATTGGCAAATTTAAAAATGTTATTTTGATTTAGTGAATTAATCGGGGGAATTTTGTTGTACCTGCTTAAAGGGATCGATTAAAAAAGTATCTCTACATTCAGTAAAGCAATAAAGTCAATTTAAACATATAATGTTTTTGTCTTGTATCAATAGAAAGCCCAGACATTGAAAGATGAAGCTTTTGTTATCTCAAGTGAGAAAAAAAGATGTAACGAGCAAAAACATTTGTTTACAAAATGAATCCGCTTATAAATTCAGTATTACATTCATCTAAGCACCTACTAATTCAATATTATCTCAAGATACAAGATATAGTGAGCTATTATTAATGCATCCCAATATAATACCCACGAGTTTAAAGACTGCATCAATACCTATTACAAATTATAGAAAAATTGGTATTGAATTCTGAGATAAAAATACCATATTGATTACCACAAAAAATGTACTGAGCAAAAACATTTGTTTACAAAATGAATCTCCACTAATGAATTCAATAGATTAAATATTAAAATTTATCTTAGCACTTACTGATTAACACTTTATAGGACACATATTTACATCTTGCAAACCTAATAAAATATGTTCTTTTTTTAGATAATAAACATATTACAATTGAAAAAGCTGCGTGGAAGACTGATTTACCGGTGTACGTTATTACAATACTCTTGTGACATAAGACTTATTGTTTATATGAAATATTAGAAAGTAAATACCTCAATTCTGGTGTATTTATGTACCACTTTGCTCTAGGTGTCCTATAAAGGGTTAAATATTCTTCCAAGATATAAATATAGTGAGCTATTAATGCATGCAGATATGAGTGTGGAGAGTGCATCAATACCTTTTACAAATTGTAGAAAAATTGGTATTGAATTCTGAGATAAAAATACCATAATGATTGAGCGGTTGCCCTTAAAAAGCAGAATCAATTTTTTAAAACTGATTTTTAATTAAAAATGGCTTTTCTAAAATTGGAAGAGTAATTACTTCTTACTGTTTAGTAAGATGATCATCATCATAATTTCTTTTCCGCAACTAATAGTGCATAGGGCACTGAATTTGTACACCAATTGCAGCGTATCTTGATCATTTTCGTTACATGAAGGCAAGATGATCAGTCTTATGCTTCAGGTACCAGTCTAGGGACTATGAAATATTCTAGTGTAAAAAAGACCCTTTCAAATAAATAATTAAATAAAAGATGATACATATGTTTTATAAACAATATTTTTACATCAGGCGAAAAAATAATTCAAACAATGACATGCGACAAAATCAGTATTAGTATTTTTCAAAATCAAACATGCACATACTTAAATAATGCTTGGAAATCTATTTTAATCACAGTGAGTTATTAAGGGAAATAAGAATTAAATTTCTCTTCCACAGTTAAGATACATAAAGATTTTTTTAATTAAAAAATAGTTGCTAGACCACTCCAGGATTCAGAGTGTAATTCCATATTGAAAAAGTACACATTGATAAGTCGATCATAACATCATGCTGACATGGCAAATAGAAAAAAATTAGATCACACCATATGCAAATATTAAAATTAAATATTTTATTGTAAGTTTACATACATTGGTTAAGGAATGATCAGAGGAGTTGTTTATACTGATAATGGAAACATAAAAACTCAATAAAATACGTGCAAACATAAAAAAGGCAATAAATTCTCTTTGAAATGACAGCTCTTGCAATGGTGTGTATTGAACATGTTGGGCATTGCAATCATAGCGCAAAATGCTAAATTAATCTTGTTTTAGGCGTTGATTCTGCAGGTATATGAATGTTTGATGAAATAAAGTTCATTGCCTTATTTGATGCGACAAATTATAAATGATATGAAGTACATACTATGTCAAATCTACAATGACAAATTAAACTAACCATTCATTACGGGGCTTTCTGAAGAATTCGTTGATTGAGTGTCTGACTTTTGCGATGTAGTCGGAGAATCCATATTGTCATTATCCGTAGAGGGCACACTGAAAGAAGGCACAAATTCCACAGCATTTACATTCAACGTGGAAAATTTTGCAGATAAGTCATCGGGGTCTGATGAACTCGGTTCACCGACGACGCTGTCGGCTTGTGTTTCCCATGAATCTGGAGCACCGTTATTTGACATTTTCAATTATCTGCTAAAAGTTTTCCCTTCACAACACCACACTGACAATTAATTCACCTTTTATCGCACCCTAATGAATCCGCGTGTGTTCTCGCCATAGACCGGAAGTTCATGGCATATTGGCTTAAATGAATTTGTTTGTTGGAATGTATAATGAAAAATTGAGTTAATAGGAAATTATTCAAAAATATAAATGAAAATTTTGATAAACTGAAACGGGAGGAACGAGAATCACTAAAAATATCAAATTTTCTAAGATCATGACATGACTTACTACATCCGGTTTGAATCATCCATGGAAAGTTTAAAACATCAATTCTTCGAAATGCGCTATTCCAATTATTATAAAATACAGTCAAATGTTTTATTATTCTTCTTATATGACGTTATTTTATAAATATCAACAATTATACCCACAATTCATTGGTTATTCACCAACAAAATTTATCCTTCGTGGCACCCAGATCAAACTAGATATATCTCCTGTTAACTAAAAGATAAACTAAAAATCTGCAACTGGTACCTACGAAGCGATAAGTAGTATTGTTGCGCGATGCGCGGTAATTTTAAATGAACTCCACATTGTTCTGCTTGGTTGGAGATTGGACGTGGATTGGTCGTAAAATATAGTTATTCCGAGAACATATTTTTTTATTCATACGTTCTTAAATTTTACACCAATTTCGATATTTAAATATAATTCAGTACGAAAAAGGTAATAAATATCTAATATTCACGTGAAATATATAATGAATTAGTTTATTGATTGTATTTGAATTGATGTGACAATATTTTTCGTAGTGAGTCTGTTCTATACATTTCTATCACATTTGAATTATTATTTTTATTTTGCAGTCAATATGACGTCGTTTCAAATACACGAAGACAGTGAAAATTTCTCGCAAAATATTTGTGGAAACCAAAAAACATTTCATAAGGCTGAATATAATGGGCTAAATAAACAAACTTTGGAAAGAAAGTGTCCTGATAATCGAACAGTTTTAGGTCACCTCACAAATTTACAAACTATCAATGACAAATGGAATCTTAAATCTTCAGTAAGTTATGTCCCAAATTAATTAAGATTTATAAGGAATATATATGGTACACCAATGGAAATGCATGTCAAAGACATTTACAAACTTACTGACACTCCCATTTTCGGTCATACCGTATTATGAGATCGCAAAAACGGTGCTTCAAATCATATATAAAAACTCTCACTTATATTGGCTATACCTTCAACCGTGAGGTCCACCAGAATAATACCCAACAGAGTAAAAATATTTACGTATACACGCGACAAGGTATGGTCTAAGATCTCTGCTGTACCTTGCTTGTAGTGAGTATAACAGGCTACCAGAGTCCTATGGAATATAAAAAAATGACAATATTAATTTTAATAGGTAAGGAGGGGGGGCAGCACTGATCCCCCCCACCTCTAAGAATAAGAATAAGTATTTCACTAAAAGTTGTTTACGCTAGATATAATAAGGATTTTACTCAAAGTAGTTTACACTAGATATAATAAGGATGAAAAATACAATTCTGCGTGTGAAAAAGAACCAGAATCCTGGACGAGGGTTTTTGACTCGATGGCTGGTTTCAGGTAAAAATTATGAAAAGGGAAATCGAGTGGGATACTTAAGGTCCCGGGTTCGATTCCTGGAAATATGGACATGAAATGTTGATGTAAAAGGTGGTTTTACACTATACCATTTTATTTTTCCTTGATTGGAACCTGAAGCGTAAGACTGACCTTACCTTAATGTAACAAATTATCGATATACGCTGCATTTGGTGAACCAATGTAGTTATGCAGTGTACGGATAGGGACATGATGATACAGCTTCTGTGAATTTTTGTGTTTAAGATGGAAACACTAGATTCCTATCGAGCCATTTTATGTTTCTCTGGAACTCCCCCCACATGGAAGCTGCCCGTGGTTTTTATGCATGCTAACTTTATTTATTTATGATTTATTAAGTTAGTTCATAACATCTTAAGAACTAATATAAACTTTTCATAACATTACAATTTTTTTATCAAAATATATCAAGAGCATTTTTTTCAAATTAACTTGAAATATTTCATTGCTTTCTATTTCTTTTATTTATTCAACTTTGAAACTGAACCTCTGAGGATTTAAAGGATCTTATCAGTAGATAAAGCTCGCTAAAACGCATAACTTCATTTTTAACTTGTTTTCCCAAACTTGGTCATTTAGAGATTTTTATCAGTATACTGAAGATATGACACATTATTTTTTACAGAAACAAATATCAGCAAAAATAACAGAAAATAAATCAGATTTGCAAAATGGTCAAAGAAATAACAATAAAAAATATAATGATAAAGTATTACTTGACAATGCTTGCTCCCATATACCGAAATATTCTGAAGAAGTTTTAAAGACAATTGTTCTAGAGACGCCTCAATGCAATAATGACTCTATTGAAGTTATGTCCGTGGATTGCTCGGAAATAAAATCCAAAGTCTGTTCTGTTATTCAGGAATATGACAGAAGGTTGTGTGCATATAGTAAGGAACTGTACAGAAAGGTAATTTAATAGTTTGTATGTTTTTATAAAATACTTTGTGATTTTACAAACTACAGGGGGTGCTCTTGGCGAGAATAGCTCGAGGATTTATACGAAGATATGAGCTGCAGGTTATATGAAAACCTAAAGAGGGCCGCACAGGACAGACCGGTATGGTAGATGAGATGCAAAGCTTTTACTTCAAACCGATCCAGAGGATTTCAACTAGAGAGAGATAAAATACTAATCATGACAGAATATCAATCATGACATGTTTCAGAATATTTACTGTTAATTTTTAACAATTTTATTTATTATTTCGAGAGAAACTTGTCAAGGTTTATTTTTCCCCGCTTTCTTCTCTTTCTGCCTTTCTGCTTATTGTTGATTTGAATAACTGCTTTCAAATTTTTATAATGTTTACTAGTTTTAAGATACCTGTTAGAGGTAGAAAGTGCTAATTGGTAAAATAAATTATTAGAAGGGTACCAAGTATTTTAATTTATAATTTATATGAAAATATAAGATCATAATCATCAGCATCAACTTTTTCTTGTCCAATGGCGACCATAGGCCTCCCTCTTAAGTATAATATAAGCTATCTCCCTAATTACTATAACATCTGATTCACGCCATATTGAGAATTGTATAAATATAACTTCATGGAAAATGAATAATTTTAATGTTGGAAATGTACCAAATTTGTCCAAGTTCAGACTGAATTAATTAATTAAATGCAAATACATCAATAGATTCTCCAACCAGGATCGAGGGGATCAAGGGGCTCTAGCGCCCTGTCACTTACTGAAAAGGCTTGGGAATAAATATGTTTGTAAATAATTACGAGCATATTATTCTCCCCTTCCCTGTAAGCAAGTGTCTGGTTCTTTGTGCCAACTGAACCTATGATAGGTCCGGCTTACAACTGGATTCATTGAATTCTTTGAATTATTTGATTAATTTTAATTTGTAAATAGGACATCCACATGTATCTCCTGGAGGCAGAGAAGCGCCATCGTCCACAGCCTCTGTACATGACAAAGCAGGCAGAGTTGAGTGACAGTATGCGCTGTATCTTGATAGACTGGTTGGTTTCCATCAGCGATGAATATACTTTCTGTCCGGAGACATTACACCTTGCCGTATCCTACATTGATAGATTTCTCAGTAAAATGTCTGTTGTAAGTTTTTTATTATTTTTCTTTTTTTTAACAGCTTATGCCTTTAACAAAGTATAAAAATATTAATAATAATATAAATGTATTAAATGCAAATAACGTAAGCAATAGACACCATAACTAATATTGTTTTTTGTCAGACTGTAAGAAATTCCTAGTGGCAATAAGTCTGCCATTTAACCATGTATACCTTTGTTTTATTTAAGAATAAATATAGATTTTTTTTTGTATTTATCACATTGTATATTATTATTATTAATAATAGTAAAACAAAATACAATACATTTGTATTTATTAACAAAATCAACAAAAAATATTAGTTGCAAACATAGAAAAATAAAAATCATAAATTTAAATCTGTAACTTAAGCATACAAGACAAAATAACGGAAGATAAAAATAAACAGTTTTGGAGTGACAAGAGGCAATGTATGATAATGTATTCCTTTACTAGTCAATAACTGCCAAATACAGTCCTATACATAGTTAACAATTACAGTTTGGAAAATAAATTCTTACAAAGTACATTAGAACTCCAATTATCCGAATCAATTGTGACCAGACCCTATTTGGATAATTTAATAGTCGAATCCAAGGGCAGGGGAAAGTCTTGTAGAGTAGTCGGTATTGGCGGAGGGTAGAGCGGAGAGAGTATATTTTTATTAAATCTTATATTTCCTATACCTAATTCTATAGGCCTCGGTATAGCGAAAACCACCCCCGAAGGTAACAAATGAGAGTCTTTATTGAGGAGGCAGTATTTTGCTTACATTATACTGAGGTTTCTATTCTATCTAGGTATTTTTAAAGGCCTTAGTAAGAGCCGCTAGGTTCCGATGACGTCCGTAACATTATGTTTATCTCTGTTCAATATCTGCCTTTTTTTGGGAAATTAAGTATAAAGAGTCCATAAGAAATTGACAAACGTACGATGTTGACGGCTATATTTTTTACTTGCCTTGAAATGGTATTTTTTTACACGATTGGAGGGAAATCAAACAATTCAAATTAATAATAACTTTTCTGAATTTTTGCCAATTGGGTAATCTCTAAAATTGAAAGTTTGTGTTTTAAAATATTTTCTCAATTTAAATTTTACAAAATGTTTATGATGATTTTTAGATTTTCATAAAAATATCATAAAAAATATGAATATCTGTTATTTAGGTTCGATCAAAGCTTCAGCTTGTCGGCGTGGCTGCTATGATGATTGCCGCTAAGTATGAAGAGATATATCCTCCAGGTAAATCATTATCACCATTATTTGCATGTTGACATTATAAAATGAGTTCACATTCAATTGAGTAATTTATTTGAAAATCAATTTAGATATTAGGAAAAGGAAGACAAATTTGTGTTAAGCTTAAAATACATATTTTTAGTCAATACGTATTCAGTTCTGTGGTGTTTTGGTACAAGCTGATATGTATTTGTCATGTTGTCTTTATTTAAGAGTGGTGCACAAAAGAGCACTATCCAACATTGAAGAGTTCACTAAAAACAATGTTTCTTCTTTTGTAAACTAGGTAAAACTGACTATCAGCTTGTATTATTATGTTTTCTTTATTGGCAAATATTGATGGCAAAACTTGGAATGCAAGTCATTATCCACACAAAAGAGCACTTATTTAATCCAACTTTTTACAGATCAATTAAGACAATGTTTCTATTATTGCATTTTTGTGTTTTTCCATATACCCTTCATATTATATAAACATATATTTTATTGTATGTCCACACCCTAGTTGGAGCATATTATTATATGAGGAATCCACAAATAGCCTTCATGCTTTTTTGTCAGCTGCCAATTTTTGTATGTTTTTCCGAGTTCTGCACTTTGTAGTTCAAACTGGCGACATCCAGGACTAGAGAACCCGATGTCTTGTAAAGTAAGTAAGCGTGGTTAAGGCTTTTAGAAGGAATCCACGATTTAATTAAATTCTTTTCATGAATGTTGTTTGTACAGATATAGCGGAATTTGCTTTCCTCACAAATGATACATATACTGTAAAGCAAATACTTCGAATGGAGCAACTGATGTTGAGAGCGTTATCATTTGATCTTACTACACCTACAACACAAACATTTATTGATGAATATGCTGCTCAAACAGATCCATGCCAAGATTCTGTTTATATGGCTATGGTTTGTATTTATTTTTTTGTATTAAATAATGTAGATTATGATGCTTTCAAATATTTCCACAACAAAATTAAAACTGAATAAAGGCATTATAGATATCAACCACACTATATTGCATTTTTTATTATCGTTTGAAATCATCCTTCTTAAGATGGATTGCCTTAATATAAAAAAGTTCAGTGCTAAAGGAAATTGGATACAAAAAGTTTTTCTGGTTTCCGGGGTACTCATATTTTTCAACATTTAGAGCGGGTTTGGGGTACAAATACTGGGTTCAACTTTTAATTGTCAACAACAAAAATAAACTGTTTGTCATTCGATCATGTCAAACAATGTCGTAGAATGCCTGCAAGTCACCGGTTCGTATGGAAAACATCAGTTAAATCCATGTTTTTTTTCCATCTTGTCAGTTATGTTTTACTGTTCAGATGTGTGTATTGATCACTCACCAACCAGAATTCTCGACGTCACGAGTGGTGCAATTTTTAAGTTTCGGTGGGGATTTTCAAAATGACAAAAAAAAAACTTAGTTTGATAGATTAACAAATATTTATTTTTTAATAAACCACTGAACTTCCTCATTTACACTTATTATTGAGTAAATTCTGACATGACACTTTTTTTTTACTAAGACATGTTTTGAATTAAGAGGAAATTTTCAAGCAAACTTTGAACTGACCATTACGTTTTTAAAAATAATTTGTATTTTGCGTCAGTTTTCAGTTTATAATATGTTATTTAAAAAAATAATTTTAATGTGAATATTCCATTTACACAATATAACTTTGCCTTGGTTTTCAGTACCTGAGTGAATTATGCTTAGTAGAAAGTGTTCAGTATACGAGATTCCTTCCATCACAGTTAGCTGCTTCTTCCCTCGCACTCTCTAGGCATACACTTGATGAGGAAATGTGGCCCAGAGAGTAAGTAAAAATATCTTACAAAATTAATAACTCAAGAATAAGATCTGTTATCTTTTGAGTCTATGGTCTCGTAAATGTTTTGACTTATCTGGGAAAAGCCATATTAGAGGTACAATGATATTAGAGGAAAAATTATATGATTTCATAGTATAAATCAACATCTATCTACATATATATATATATTACTATCTGTATTGCGATACTAGTAAGAACTATGTGAAATTTAAAATGATTGATTTATATGCTTATAAAATTCTGAATTTGTTAAAAAAATATCATCATGATCGTAGAACAACGATGCATGTGATTTTCTTCAACTTTACATGAGAGTGCTTTAATTTATTTTTTTTTGACTCTGTCTTAACTTGATTGTATATCATTTGATACTTGGGTTAGTTATACATATTTAAAAAATTTCAATCTTGGGATATGAAGCCTTTTTGTAACTTGCTTTTCAAGATCAAATACAAAATGAAGTCAACGTTGTATTTTTTGCTCATCTGTTATCATCCGTCCGGTCTACGATCACGATGGTATATATATATATATCAAGGTACATTTTGGGCCAAAAACATTTTTAATGCCTACTTTTGGCAGTCGTCTTTTTTATCTTCATATAATTATATTATCCATTGATGTTACATATCGAAGGGAAACATGCTAATTTATTACAGAATTAGTAATTTTTCAAGAGAGCTGTTTAAAGTTTTACAAGTTGCTTTTTTGTTTTTTTTATGAATATGCAACTACGATTTGTGAAAAGATTAAGAATTTGTGTTAAAGTTTGTATAAATGGTATGACATGCTCATTTAAAGTTAAAATGTCTAAACTCATTTTTTTACCTATTCTTTACATTTGTACTCTAGACCATCGATATACGCTCCTTAAAACCAAAATTAGGCACTAATATATTTAACATCTGTTATTAAGGCTTGAAAACGCAAGTGGATACACACTAACAAAGCTGTTCCCTCTAGTCAAGCAACAGCACAGAGTATTTGAAGAGTCACCGCATAAGCCGCTACAGGCAGTACGCCTCAAGTTCTGTAAGGATACCTTCAATGGAGTGTCAATCAAAAAGCCCAGAAAGTTAAACTTTGATGATTGATAATCCTGGCAAAAATATAATGAAATGATTTCTGTTATTAGAGTATATTAAATGACAAAAGTAAAGCTTTTCTACATATCGTCGACGGCAATCCATCACCGTGTTACTCAAATATGACCACTTTAGGGCCAGTTGCATAAAAAAAAGTTAAGTTAATTGAAAATTAAAGTAAATAGTTTTACATTTTTGTTAAAATATGCAAAAATTAGTTGTTGTATTTGACTTTTTCATGCAAACTCTTTTGTCCATTTTGACAAAACCGCAACAATTATTTAACTTTAAACTTTATCAACTTACTTTTTTGATGCAACTGGCCCTTAGAAGAGAGAGATTAAAACTTTTTTTTATGTGTGTTAAATGTTTTTTTTTTGTATTTTTTAAAATATTTAAATCATACCATCATATTGAATCGGGTCGTGGTTCCGAGGTAGTATTGTGGACTCACGGTCCAAAGGTCCCAGGTTCAAATCCCACTACCACAACTCGATTTCCATTTTTCCAGCACAAGTTATTTACGACTTTTAGGAAATGGTCTGAAAAATTTGAATAGTAAATAATAAGAACTCTAATATTTCTCTTTTTATTTGTATATAGACGGTGGAAAGATAAAAGTTCCTAATTGACATGTAGCAGCTTTACAGAAGAGCCAATTAAAGTTTTTTTAATTAATAAAAAAAACTCATGTGTATTTTGGCGTGATTCCTACATAATTGAAATGAAAATTTTAAATATGAGAATTGTTATTAATTGAAAAAAAACTTTAATCGGCTCTTCCGTAAAGTTGGCTACATGTCGCTTAAGAACTTTTGCCTTTTCGCCTTATTTTTTTTTTTATTGTGTTTACGAGCAATGTTAGAATATATTTTTTGCCGAATGGCATATCTAGATGACTTGGGCGGTATTACATATGCGGTGATCGATTTTCGTCGACGATATAAGAATTATAAAAACATGAATCATTTGGCTAAACTTATGTCAACTATTATAAAGCATTATTTATTGTATTATTTTCAATATCCGATTTGCTTGATATGCCAATTCTTCGTTACGGTAGTTTGATTTTTATATATATCTATTACTATTACATAAGTTTCCTTTCTATGTTTTTTTGAACAGTAGAAAAAGAGATGGATCTTATTTTTAACAAAGCAGCCTTGAAATGTTATTTTTATATCAATGTATATTTATTTAATTTTTAGACTGAAATATGACTTTATTTTTATATTAATGTTTTGAAAAATAGTTAAATTGTGTACTTTTTTATATAATTTTGTACATGTCTACTGTCCTATGACAATCGACAACTTACTTAAAATTTATGTTACAATATATCTATCAAACTTGACAAATGAGATCATAAAAATCAAGAAAACATTATCAAAATTGGACTAGAGATATGTAATGGACTGTTTTTTTATATCAAGTTTTAATTCAATGACTTTATTTTAACCTATATTTTCTAATTTATCCAAATGTGGTGTATATTGCAGGGATATTTTTAGATTAAATTTGAAATATGGTTATGATGTAGGTATTCAGAAATAAATTTATTCTATTAGTTGGGTGGGTACCAATGTAATCAGTACATACTCACTGTTATCTAAATATCTATGTATGCAATGTTGAACTCTTACAATAAAGATTGAAAATAAATTTTGCAGATTTATATTTAATATTTATTTTGTGATACGTACTAATGAAATTATCTTGTATTATTTGAACACTTTTTAGTGTATTTACTGGTTGGCGTTTATTTTTTAGCACTCCGTACTAAACTCTTAATAAATCAAACACTGATTTAATAAGATTTTTTGGTTTGATTGCATTTAAAATATTATTTACAAACTTAAATGTCATTATAAGTGCAAAATTGCCATTTTAACCACACATATTACAAGAGAATTATAAATATCTACATTTAATTGACATTAGCCGTGTAATGTCATTAATTTTTCTATTCATAAATTGCAGCCCATGCAACTATTTTAACATTAATTTTTCAAAGTTTGACAAATATTTTTAATATTCTTTTTATATGTATCGATTAAATAATGAAATATGTATCTATATTATTTACTATGTGTATTATTTTTGGAATATAAATATAAACCCATTGTCAATGAGACAAATTATGTTTTGGCAGATGTTGAAATCAGAGGACACAGATAAAATATCTGGATAACTGAAATCACAACCTACCAATACGTATATCATATTGGGAAATATCGAATTAAATTTGTTTTTAATGTTTCAAAATGTGCTTTCAATTATTTACTATGTTGTGATTACGAAGACATACTTATATTTTTTTAATCCCAATATTAGAAAAAGACTGCTGCTTTTGAAGTATTAAAAGACTAAACATTAATGTATTTGTCGCTGTTTTTATTTATCCTGATGAGAAATAAAATGATAAAATTAATAAAAATGTTATGTTCATAATTAGATTTTTTCATTATCACTGTAACTGATCCCATTTGAATTCAAAGTTGCATTAACTCTTAAAAGACTGTGCTGAATAATCCCTTTGCAGCCGGTGGTGTAACACAATGTGACCACAAGCATAAGTCGAGATATTTTGAAATGTAAGCTAAAATACCAAATTATTTACAATGGTATGTGTTAAAAATGATCTTTATTCAAAGATGTTACATAAAAAATATAAAATTAAAGCATATTTATGCAAAATAAAGTTAGAAATTGTGTTCATTCCTTTTAAAATCCCGCTAGCAAGCGCTGCCGCCCGCGCCTGGTTGTCGACTGAATTCCGAATTACACTTACGACAGAATTTAGCGGAAATAGATCAACCGGGAGACTAGAAAGTATGCTATGCTAATACAACTCTTTTTTGAATGCAAAAAAGAATATCAAATTTTTATTGCAAATAAATACTAGATTTTATTAGAATAAATAAAAACGCTGTTAAAACATATTCTTAGAATACATATGAAACAGTGAATATTATAAATTAGGATTTTAAGTGTATAATAGTGATAAATAATGTTAGAATAAGTATAGATGTAAATATTGTGTTGTAAATATATATTAGACTATGTAAATACATAGAACTAAATAAATAAATAAATAAAATAAATAAATAATAATATTGAAATAAATCCTAAAAAAATAGCAAAAAAAACTTGTAAGAAATAAAATAATAGTACGTAATACGTGATATAATCAAATCATAATTAAACATACACAAAAATGACAACGTGAACACGTTTTTTAAAACTAGTTACGAACAAATTTTTTGAACACTTTAAATGAAATAACTTTGCACACTTCCTTGGGTACACTTCCACTTATTTGTTTGACCAATTAGCGCTTTCATCCCATTATGGACATCTTCAGACTGGCGAATATTATACAATGTAAAGATGATTTATAGAAATCAAAATAATATCTTAAGTGTGGAAATGAGTGGAAGTGTACCAAGTATTTTTGATTAATAACTTATATGTAAATGTATGTAAATATTACATCATTACAATGAAATTCCATCAAGAATTGTCAAAAAATAATTTAAATCAGATAAATTGTGAATAAATTGTAGAAACATTTCGGGAACACGGTGTGTTAAATACAGCGTCAGCTTAGTATACTACAAAAAACTTCACGCGACTGATGTGTTCTCTGTCCCACAAGTGGTATAATTCTGTATCGTGCTCTTTCGGTATTGTTTTCTCGGTCATTCAAGCTCCGCCCCTAACGAATAGTGTCCTTGTCGGTCTTCTGATATGCTATATTCTCGTGCTCTTTCTTATAAAATTTAATAAACCACTTATAATACTGGCATCTCTTTCGTTTGTTTTAATTTATTTTACAAAATGAAGAAATTGTTTTTTATAGAAAAAGCCCGTGCATTTTTTATAAAAATGTTTCCTTATTTTGGTGTAAAAAAGTCCATATAAGGATTACAAAAAATATGAGTTGGTTATTTAAAAAAATAAGAGAGTTATTAAATGTTTTTTACCCGAGGTAGACATCCGTTACCGCATAGCCACACATGAGTTAAATAGATAGAGCTATTTATATGCATATTATGTGAAAAACCTCATTTAAAAATATATATTATTTAAAAAATAATAATCATATTATCTCAATATGTCAAACCGATGTTAAAGTGACAAGTAGATTTGCGAGAGACAGATCTTAAAGTAAGCAAGAAAAGTCTTGCGAGAGAAGATGTTCAAAAAAAATATTTAAAAAATGATGACATAATTTTGAATGAATTTTATTGAGTTATATTATAAACAAATGCATTGAAGATATAATTTAAGAACGTACACACTAATAATTGTGCTTAACTGTCTCCGCGCAGTGTTCCATCAACACAGCTAGCACTCTTTTCACAAACCTGTTGGAACACTTTTATATGAATGTTTATTGATGTAATTTCTCAGTGTACACATAAGAATATATTTGATTATTAAGTTCAAGTATTTGGGAAGGTAACTAAACAATAAATTATACAGATAAATGCCTTTGTCTCTTATAACTAGACTATTTAAAAACCTCATTTGTGATTTTTAGCGCTTGAAAATATGCCACCGCGTACGGGCGACCGCAAATATACATAGCAGTGAAAGAGTTAAGAAGTTTTAGGGAATTTTCTAATTTCCTCTTCAACAATATTTGTGCTTCATGAATTTATTTTGTACAACTGGCAACTCAAATCATTGAGCTAAGGTGGCTGTATAATAGTTACACCATTAACTTATCCAGCAGGCCTCATCACATTGCATGCTGCATGCTGCATGTATTGCATCAACTGATTTAACTGTGTTCACTATTAATAATTGGATTTGATTTTATTTTTGACACTTTTATTGGATTTGATTCTACTTCTATTTCTTCTAAATATATGCGACGCCAATACTCAATATACCCATAATGTACCTAATAAAATGTACTCGGCATATCCTAATTGATTTTTAATTACGTTCCTTTTCTTAGTCTATATAAATATTCTTAATACATTCTCATCAACTATTAGCAATATTAAGCACCTATATCATTAAACAACAATTATTGTTAGTATATAAGGAAACTTTGTAAATATTTAAGTTAGTTTGATGATGTCCTAACAAGACAAAACGCGTCACATATATTTTATTAAAAAAGTAGAATGAAATCCAATTAAAGTGTTTTATTTTGGATATCTTACCAAATGTTAACATAGAATTCTACCAATTATCTGCATACACAATAAATAAATTATAATGTTATTAAACTCATCATTTAACCTCAGTGTTTAAATGACAACAAGTACGTTGCATTCACAAATAGTAAATATTTTAAAATACATTAGAAGTTTCATGAAGACAATGCCAAATCAATAATAATAAAATATAATATATTAAGAACAAAAAATTCTTCAGGGTAAAACATATATGTACTCACATTAGTCTTGTAATGAATGTGTTAAGCAGAATAATTAAAACACAGAGTTTTATTATAATTTTAATATATTTCAGACATAACTTTCGTAGCTGCCAACAACAGTGATTATTTTAACGCACTAATATAAGACCTCAATATCACAGGAATTTTTATTTTAGTTTTTGCTCTCATACCAGCATTGTCTTTACAAATCTAAACCAATCATAGATTCAAATACAAATTAAAGAATATTTGGTACTGCTCCTATGAACAATTGAGATCATATTACACAATATAGTTTTAGTAAACACCTGTCTCTGAATGTATAAAATACAATAATGATATCATTATTCTTACTCATCACTCGACATAACATACTTAAATGTCTCGTATATTATATTGCAATCTAATATAATATAGAAATATACCAAAGAATAGTACAAAATTATTTTTGAATTTGCAGAGTTTTTGGCATAGATATTCAATATAATATACATACTTTGTTACGTGCTTAGACAAAAATTACCTTACATATCGATTGGGATGGTTTTACATGCAATTATATAAAATCTATAAGAAGTAATATTATCGGTGGAAGATATCAGGAAGCACTTTTATCAAAGTATAGTTAGATTTAAAATATTTTAACTACATGACAATAATTATATTTATGTATATTTCTTATTAACAATTATTCTCGATGGAATTCCACCGTGATTAGATAATAACTTATATTATTATTATTTATGAATGAAAAATATTTGGTACCCTTCCGCTAGTATTTTTCATTTAGAATTCATAGGAAAATAAAAGTTATTATTTAATTGCAAGAACAAAAATTAATTGAACAATAACTGATCATATCGTATCTTACAAATTATAAAATCATTGGCCTAACTTTTAAAACTCAGAAGTAAAAACAGTTTTTACTTCAGTAGAGAAGTTTTTTTTCTTTTTTTTTTAAACAACGCAACACTGAATAAATATACAAGTTTTACACACATATAGATTGTTTAAAGTCCTAACAGAAAACGCCAAAATATGTTTTTTTTTCATTTGTTGACTTAAGAGTTTTAAAATTCAGGGTGACAATATGATTTTAACTTAATTTAGTAAAATCATTTAGATTTATTAAATAACAATATTCTATTATGTTAAAACCAGGCTAAGTATTTTTGTATACATGAGATTCACAGGGAAAATTTTATTAAATATTGGTCACAGAGGAAGTACAAAGTATTCTAGAAGAGGTTGGCTGGTGACTAATCAGTGGTAAACCCTGGGAGGTCCAACAAATACTATATAACTTAAAGAAATTTTAACCCTAAGTTAAAACTTAGGGTTTGCTTAAAAGCAATCAAATAATATAAGATAAAATTATAGGATGTGTGATTTTAGAATGTTTTCAATTGGTAAATTAACATACGATTTACCAATAAAATTATCAGAACTGCCTTTGTGAATGCAGCAATGAATTTGTGCTAACGTAAGAAGACATTGGAATGTTTAAATGATTTCAATAATCACACTCTTTAGGTAATAAATTACACAATTATGTATGAATGTAGTAACATTATATATAATGATTTTAATAAACCTTATAATTGATTTAAAATGATGCCACAGGCTGAGGGTTTAAACTGTAAAGCACTGGCCAAATATAACACATATTTCAGAATATTATACTACACATATGGACAAAAAAAAATCGCACTTACCCCGCTATCCGTAATTCCCGGTTTACCTGACTATTTCTTAGAAACGATTTTATTATTTAACAATTGCTTTTGTTTATTGTTAAGAAATATATTGGCTACACATTTAAAGTAATTACATTTTTAAAAGCTTCACCAGTCTTTTAAAAACTACGTCGGAAGAAACATCGCTACAAAGATATGGAGAGTTCGGGTCAAATGTCTATTGCGGTAAAATCGAAAATTATTACTCTGTCACAGGAAAATATGTCGAATCGTGAAATTTCTCGTAGAATCGGTTTCTCGGAGTGTTCTGTGAGAAAGTTTTAAAAAAAAATTTGTGAAACCGGCTCTCTGTAGCAAAAAAAGGGAAGTGGTCGGCAGCGCAAGACAAATCCTAGAGAAGATCGGCTGGTTGCCAAGCTTATCAACCAAAATCGTTTTCTGACTGCTGCAGAAATACACGGAGAGATCCAGTCTACGTGCCAAACCACGTTCTCGGTGAGGACAGTTTCCAGGAGATTATTGGAGCAGGGGTTCCAAGCAAGAAGTCCTGCAAAAAACCCCTTTTAACGGAGAAAATGAAGAAGGCTCGTCTAGATTGGGCCAAAATGCACCGAAATTGGACAATAGACGATTGGCAACAAGTCATTTTTTCCGACGAATCTAAATTTAATGTGTTTGGTCCAGATGGCAAGACGATAGTCCAGCGAAAACCTGGCGAAAGATTTTACCCTAAATGTATTACCCGAACAGTAAAGCATTCACCCTATGTCATGATATGGGGGTGCATGAGGCACTATGAATGCCGTACAATACAAAACTATTTTGGAAAATCATTTGTTTCCTACAGTTGAAGACATTACACAATTTAATTCAAATCCTATATTCCAAGATGATTCTGCGCCTTGCCATCGAGCTCGATCTGTGAGTATATAACTTTATTTTATAAATTTAAATTGTTGTAACTTGGTTTGTGATATCATAACTTTCTTAAAGGTAACTGAATTCAAAGAGTCTTTTGGAGTTACATCACTGAGTTGGCCTGGAAACAGTCCGGACCTTAACCCGATAGAAAATTTATGGGCAATAATGAAACAAAAAATTGCAAAGAAACGGGCCAAAAATACCCAGGAATTTATTAAAATCATTAACCATGCTTGGGAACATGAAATATCATTAGATATTATAAATAATTTATATTTGTCGATGTCAAACAGAATTTCTTTAGTGATTAAGAGCAAAGGCGATATTACAAAATATTAAAATACTATCGAACCCGAAAAATTACTTTTATTTTTATATTCTTTTGTTTAAAATATCGGTCTGTTTACCCTTCACACAAATCTATTAACCAAATGTAAATTGCGATGTTTAAAACATAACAATAGAAATATTTATAGTTATAAAAAAGATGGTTTAAAAAGTTGTCATAAAAGTGGAGATAATTTTGCCGCAAACTATATGACAGTTGTTTTTAGTGATGCCATAGAAAAAAAGTAATACCGTATGAATAAAATTTTCCAACATTTAGGGGAAAAATTACTTTGTTATTTTATGCAAATTCAAAATCCAATTTTCGTTTTTTTTATTTACACATAAAATAATAACATGCTGATCGTAAATCAAATAAAAAAATAGATTACATAATATTGTTTGAAAAAACGTAAAATATTTTCAGTGAAATCATTGAAAATAGGTAAAAAAAAAAAATATTGACAATTTCCACTTATCACCGTTTTTATAATTTTTCTGGAAGTATATGTACACTTTAGTGTAGCAAATCTATTGTATTTTTATGTAATTCTTATTTTTTCCATACATTTTTTCATTTCCTCACTTTAGCGTTTTCCTCAGTTTTACTCTTTTTTTCTATCTCCCTTGAAAAACGTAAAAAAGGGGTTTTACTGTATATTCAAAATCTCCACTTTGTAATCAAATTTATTTTCTAAATTTATTGCAACAGAAAGGGAAAACATTTTTGAGAAGTTAATGTGGAAGTCTAGGCATTTATATGACTTATATAATATGATTATACAACTGTCATTGGATGGTTTAAGTGGCCATTTCACACACTGTAACATTCATTTGGATATCCTCAAAACATTGTTAGTTAAATTTATTTTCACTAAGCATTTATACTTTCATATAAAAAATGAAGTGGAAATCGGATATCAAAAAAATATTTGTGTAGAGAACAGCGTCAGTTTGTATCCCATATATATATAGATAAGTTGGTACCATAAAACTTGAATAACAATATTGTGAATTTTTTTAAAGAAAATGTTTTATATAAAATGCAGAAATGATTGATATGTATACTAACTATAAAATTTATGCTTTTTAAAAGCTAAGTACTTAAAAAGCAAAATAAATGTAATAAGTGTACTAACTTCTTCTAAGCGTAGTCATTATCATATCGTAATTAAAACTAAGAAACATGATAAATTCATTTCTAATGATAAAATTCGTATTCTTCACATAGACTTTAAGATATAATTTGTGGGACGGATTAATTGAGATAATATAAATAGGAAAGTACAGTTATTGCAAAGAAAAAAATCATTGCAAAATAAACTCATATTATTTATATGATTAATGGAAGACTTAGGCTTTTAAAGGAGAGTAACTTGTCCCATATTATCAGCCATCACCATGTCCATAACAACTTGGAATACTCCCTGTATGTTGGAAGTGTCGGTAGCCGTGGTGAAATGCGGAAATATCAATTTGTGTTCATTTTTGTTTCTCAAAGAAAACTCTGCTTGGATAAATAGTGCTGCGCTGTCCACATCTCTATCAGGACCTGAAGATAGCATCATTGTTAGCAGAAATATTCAATTCACAATAGATAAACAAATCAATAAAGGTGTAATATGTATGTGTATACGTAAATTTTTCTTTTTTTTCATTTTGTAATTTGAATATATTGAACACTATACAAATGCCACAATTCAAAGTATTGCAATTAAAATATATTGATTTATTTACACACACAGGAAATTGACTAATAAAATTTACACATATATATATGAGGGTTGATTGCTATGGTCCACCCCTGACCTATTTCGAAGTGGATGAGAAAAAGTTTTTGAACCTTATTTTTCAACAAAGTCTTGGACTTGCATGCCCTACTTCTAATGATGTTCCAACATTTCTATATCTTCCTTGTAGAAAATTTGTCCGACCCCTGCTAACTGCTTTTCCACACGGCACATGATTTAATCGTCGTTTACAAAAATTTTTGCACGCAAATCTTCGAGTATTGGGAATTACTATTAATAAGCCGGTAGATTTATCACTGGGGGCTAGATCAGGTGAATATGGGTGTTGTTCAACCAATTCAAACCCAGCTTTGCGAATAGCAGTCATTGACACTATGGCATTGTGTGCTAGATAATGAGCGATGGTGTGTAGACGAGTGGTTGGAAGGGGTCAGACATAGATGTAGGTTCTTCAGTGCAGGTGAGGAAACACATACGAATACACATTCTATGTGAATGCGATGCTTTAGATCATAAAAGGAGCCGCATCCTCGGGGGACCACTAGTTAAGCCTGGGGATGTTAAAGAGGTCGCCCCCTACCTAATAGCATGATACTTTACGGATCTGGGCTTGGAGGGAGAGATTTAGCAAAATGTAAACTCTCGCCTTCCACAGAGTAGCCAGGCTCTTTATAGACCTGGGCTTGGAGGCTGAGAACTATATAACTTCCCAGGTCGCAGTCATGTCAGGAGCTTGCATAGCACTGATCCCCACCACTAAGACTAAGAATAAGGAGTCAGATAAATGTTCCAGCAGGAAGTTATAGATATGTTGGAGCATCATTGGAAGAAGTGCATAAAAGTCTAAGGGGAAAAAAATATATATGGCTCATCGTTGATCTGCAAAGCAGCTTGAAGTGGTGGATGATGCTTGTCTAATGGCAGCATATTTTCAGTTGTCCGCACAAAAATTAAGTATATATATTAAATTAATGGTATTGTAACAAGGCATTACCCTATTTATCTGACTAGCGTCCTGTAGTAATTAATAGATGCAGAGACCAGATACAACTCACAGATCAGAGATTGAAAATGGCCACATATTTAGGTAAATCATGAAAACACTTTTTTTATTCATTTATCCAGATTTTTTGTTCATATGAAGCGGAAATAAAAGAGAAATACGAACAAACTGACGAAATGAAGACGTGACATGCTAAGGGATATGATGCGTTCAAGTTTTTCTTAATTTTTTCCTATTCCCTAATCAATTCCTGAGATTTATTGAATAGAGTTCACACGTGCGTCAGGAAAAACATCAAAGAAATTAGCTGGAATTAATATACATACCTTTATAATGTGAAAAATAATTTCTAAGGTGACGCCCGGAATGTAATATCTTGTCCCTGAATAAATCCAACTTATTAAAAAAGAGAACAAATGAAGCTTCACGGAAGAAACGATTGTTGATTATTTGAGAGAATAAATTAAGGCTCTCCTGCATCCTGTTGACAGATGGATCCTCCTAAAAAATAAAACAAAAATGTAATAATAATAAAGTAGGTGTTATTAAATACAAATCAACACATATTATTTTATTCATTGAGTCAGCATTCATGGACATACATTTTAGACACAGTCAGAATTGAAGTAGGATTATCAAACACAAAGTTAACTACAGTTTTCGTCAAAACAATGGGCCGTACTCAGGTCAAGAATTGCCAAATCACTATTAATTTGAATTGTAATTACTTTTAAATATAACTATGTATTTATTCAGTTAAAAGGTAGGTATTATGTATTTATTATTACACAGTTATTCCAATTTATATTTCTTTTAACTCTCCATATATATTTTATAATTCTCCATAAGATACATTTTGTATGAATTTTATTTTTAGTAATTTATACATCAAAATTTCCATAGGGTTATTTCGATTTTTATTTTTGAATTTCTTCTTACTATCTTAAAACATAAGAATCATTTTTAAAAAAACCTAGAGTAATGACAAAATAAATTGTTTTACTTTTTAAAACAATTTTTATTGAAATAGCTGATTTTTTATTATTTAAGGAAATTTCTACATAACTTATGACCAAAGCCAAGTACAGCGACAAAAGTGTCCGTAACACATCCGTTATCAAATAAAAAATTGATGGCCGCCAGCAGAGATAGGTGTTGCTTTATTGATTGAGTGTTTATTTTGTAGAACTCCATATTTAAACTTATAATATAAGAAATCAAACACTGATTTGAGTCTACTGAACACTTTATTTTACTTTTACAAATACACAAACAAAAGTTTAGTGACAATGAGGAAGTTCAGTGGTTTTTAAATTTTTTTTTATTTGTTAATAGACTTTTAAACTAAGTCAAAAAATATTTTTTCCAAGTTTTATATATCGTATTATCAGCGCTACGATTTTTAAAGTTTTGTATTTCTGAAATAACTCCGCGTGTAACGTCAGAGGTTCATTTCCGCTTATTCTCATTCAGTTCTTCCCATTGGTCCAGAAGCGACAAGCAGACCGGAAATCTTCCATAGCTCTCAGATCATAGGTTAATTCACATGAATCAGTGACATCATTCAAAGTAGTGCGTTTTTATTATTTTTTCTGTACATTTTTAAGAAACTTTGCACTACAATTTAATGCTCTAATTTTTACCCCGCGCAAGAAAACATTTTTGTATCCAATTTCCCGTAGGGCTCAAGTTCTTCATTGTTTCGCCTTGTTAGGGCATTTTCAAACGAATGTGAAGATTAGATGGATTGAATGTCCTTATTTAGTTATATACAAGGTGAAACAATCGACATGGATTTTTTTTTATATTTGTAAAATAAAACAAAGTGTTCAGTAGACTCAAATCAGTGTTTGATTTTTTATATTATAAGTTTGAAGTTGTTGCTAATAAAAAATTTGCAACTCTTTTGTTCTAGGCATATGCGTTTTTACTCTGAGGGTTAAATACATAAATCAAAACTGTGAATATTAACAAAGTATCTATAAGGGATATGGCTGCTTTTAAAACCTATCTACACAAATAATTATGTATGTAATCTTAACTTACTACAAGAGTCATATCGTAGGCACTTAGTGAAACGACAAACAAAACAGCTTTGACATCATCAAAACAATAAATCCACTTTCTTCTTTGAGATCTTTGACCGCCCACATCATATACACTGCAATGAAAAAATACATGTTACTTAGAATTACAAAATAATGGTTAACTCTTAAAAAACTGAGCTAAAAAGTCCCTCTGCAAATGGTGCTGTAACGTCATGTTACATTAAGCAAAAGCAAAATATTTTGAAGTACGGGTATTTAAAAAAAAAATAATAACACCTATGTCACACTCCCAGAAGTACACTCACTGTCCTAAGTCTAAATTTGGCTGTTTTGAGATTTTTTCCTCCTAGGAGAAAATTCACGTATTACTTCAGAATTGTTTGAAATCACTCAAGTATATTATCAAAAAGAACACTGAAGTTATTCTGATGCTACAGTATTCTTCTAATATTATAATAGGCAAAATAGCACAAAAATAAAACCAAGAAAAATACTGGGCATTATAATATGAATATACCTGCAAATTGGGTGATTTAGACAAACCGCGTTTGATTAAAATGGTGAATAAAATCAAGGTTAATAAAAAAATGTGTAAATTGTCTCAAACTAAATTCAAAGTAGGTTCAGTGTAATTGACCATTTTGTTTAAGTGTCTAATTTTGACATTTTACTAAATTGTGACGTACGGTTGACACATGTTTAGGAAGAATAGTCTTTACATCAATAAATTACGATGCAGAAAGTTTAAAAATTTGACAATAGAAATATTATTTGACGTTTTAAACATAATTTGGTAAGAAGATTGTTTAAACAGTTATCATAAAAGTGTGAAACAGTTGCCGTGATGTAAATGACATTTGAAATTCTGTGGTACCATACTAAAAAAAGTTATACCATTTTTTTTTTTAAATCCCAATATTTAGGGAAAAATCATTGTATGCATTTTATGCAAATTCAAATTTTTAGTTTCGTGTTTTTAAGGTTAAGTACCTATATGAAATTATTAAAAATAGTTTTTATTTAAATTCAATTAAAAAAAACACATTGTGGTATTGATTGAAAAAATACAAAATATTTTTGATAAAATCATAGGTAAATATGAATAATCCCAAATTATGACCGTTTTTATAATTTTTCTGCAGTTTTTAATTTCCTTACTTTAGCGTTTTCTTCAGTTTAACACTTTTTTCGCTGCTCCCTTGAAAAACGTAAAACAGGGGTTTTACTGTATATACTGTTTAATAATCTATTTATAAAAATAAACATACGATTTGGGCCTGTCATATAAAAATACGACTTCATTATTTAAAAAAAGAGAGAGATATATCGAGTCTTGTATTCTATGTAGACTTATGTGACATCATCATGGCCACACAAGAGTTAACAAATAAAATGTATTTGCGGAAGTTCTAACAAACCTAATAATAACATCATCAATGTTGAAGTGAGTTTCTAGAATCCCCGTGGTTCGAACTCGAGCTCTCAAGACATCAGTCGGTGTTGGAATGTATTTCTCATCAAGAAGTCTGTCCATGTTATCAAATAAACTAAAATGAATAAAAATAGAAAATACATTTAATAATTTATTTATATTGCTACAAAAAACATGCACACGTTTTAATGTTTTACCTATGTAAAATAAATTAATAACAATGTAAAGTTTATATTTGAAGCACTAACTTTGTGGTTATTCATTATTAATTAGTTACGTAAACCTTGACAAAGAAGCTTGTTTGCTTTGAAACCGGTCAGTGAAAAATAAAAATTAGTGGTTAAAAACAAAATTGTTCTATTTATTTTATTTTAGAATAACAATGTTTTTAAAATTTGTAAAAATCAAAGATGACGGAAAAGTTGTCACCTCATGTTCTTTGGCTGTATTTTTTTTTATGAATGAAAAATTTTGCTTCTGCTTTTGGATTGTGTTAATTTGATGTCTTAATTTTTTTTCTATTAAGTCGAGCAAATGATAGCGGCCAAGTGGCCACCGCCAGAATTGATGACCATATGGGCCTGATTTATGGCATTTTCCATCAATCTTTCGAGAACTAACGGCGATATGTTCTCGCATTCTTGACGGATATTCTCTTTGAGAGCTTCAAGAGTCTGAGGTTAGTTGACATACACTCGTGACTTTAAGAAACCCCACAAAAAGAAGTCTGGAGCGGTTAAATCGGGAGTTCTTGACGGCTAGTGCGAATCACCAAAACAAGAGATTAGGCGAGCCGAAAATGCAGCCCACAGAATATTGGTTATAGCTCATGCAGTATACGCCGTTGCTCCATCCTTTTGGAACCACATGTCCTCCAAACCCAATTTATCCAAATGAGGAAAAAGAAAGTCGTTGAGCATGGTTCTGTACTGCTCGCCGTCCATAGTAGTTGTTCGGCCTGCGGCGTTTTTGAAAAAATAAGGCCCGATGACGCCTCCAGCGTAAAAACCACACCATGCAGTAACTTTAAGCTGGTGTAATGGCTCTTGGACTATACGCGGATTTTCAGTGCCCTAGAAGCGATAATTCTGCTTATTCACATATCTACAGAGCTGAAAATGGGCCTCGTCGCTCATGATGACTTTCGATAAAAAGTGTCTTCCTTGTCGTCGAGATTCAGGATGGCTTAAGAGTAAGTTACACGCGTTTGGCGATCAACGGCTAACAGCTGATGTACTGTCTGTTCACTAAAATTCTTTGTAAAGACCGCCGATTGATGCCCAATTGCGTGGCACGTCGTCTGGTCGATACTCCGGGGTCCTCTGCGACATTTTCAGCCACAGCCGCGATATTTTCAGCAGATCGGCTACTCCGGGGCCAGCCAGACCTGGCAGCATCTCGTGTTGTCCCTTACTCATCTAGGCGGGCGGCTAACCGCTGTAGTGTTTTCCCAGTTGGTGTCGGACGACCGGGAAATCTGCGCCTTAATTCACGCTGCGCCAACACCGCCGACAAAATATTCCGCAATAAAAACAAAACCATTTTTAGAAGTTCTTGAGGAGTACAGCGATTCATGTCTTGTTGCCGTGTATTTTGTATCCGTTTACTCCACAAATGTCAAAGCAGAACTGACATTTGCCGTCATTTGCAAAAATTATGACATCTTCCGGTGATGACTTTTGCGCCACCTTGTATAAGCAAGCATTTATACTGCATAGTATACATAAAATGTATGACTTACTAACTAATAGGTACTTTATATTCAATTATTTTTTTTAATTAAGAAAAACCTGATTCCCATTTTTTTTTATACTTAAAACAATGTAAATTTTAATTTATTATTTCAGTACAGCATTGTAAATTTAATAAACAATTTAAATTACTAAATAATTTTGTTTAAAAGTTGACAAATTAAACAATTAATGGCTCATATTACATTTGAATTGTAATTTCAGACACCTCTTTAATCATTAATTAAATGCCACAAGTCAAGCTACTTTAAAATTATTTTTAAAACACAAAATTCCCTTGACTGTCAAAATTTTTGATAAAATAATAATACTATGAAATCACAATAAAAAGTATACATTTTTATGCAACAAAAAAGGAAAAAAATACTTTTTTTTTGAAGACCCCTTAAAAATACATCTGTTGACTTGTGGGGATTATGAATATTACGATTCATTTAAAGAGCCAATGCAGAACATACTAGTTTAATTTATTTAAAAGGTTTTTTTTCTTATGTAAATACATGATTTGTTACGCCAGGGTGTAAATTGGCTCTTCAGTCTAAATGTATGTAGATATGTTGGGCACTCACTATATTGCGGAATCGTTGAGCTCGTATTCGTACCCGCGGGCCACGGCCAACCTAACGCCGCGGTCCCTCCACAGCGCCTGGAGTGCAGCGGCCACGGGAGGAACAACACGGAACCTCAGGTCAAACACACTACGTGCCACCAGGACTTGTTGTGCGTGGCTCTAGATATATATAAACATGTTAAACCAAAGGGGAATGGCACATTTTCAACCAAAAGTGAATGTTTTTTTTAGAAAAATATTTTGAGTAAAAAAAATTGCATTATATTCGGGGTAATATTGTTTTACTAATGATCAAATAAGGTAACATTACAAATATTTAGTGTATCATCAATGAGATGTTTTGGTCACGGCACTTAGAGTTGAGACATGAGACCAACCTTATTTGTAGAGTCTTGAAGATTTATTCTGAGTCGTCCCATCCCGGCCAGGACGTACTTCATTGAAGCGAGTAGATTGTCCAACATGGTAGGACGGAAGGCACTGCGCTCCGCCCTACTGAACCCACTGCTGTGGATTATCTTCATCTGCTTTACCAGAGTACTCTTGCCACTCTCCCCAGCACCTGTAATACGTTGGAAATAATTATTAATCTTATTTTAATGTATGTAGACGTAAAAAATGTTTTTAAAGAACAGTGTCACCTCAGAGGTGACACGGTTCAAAAACCGTGTGGATGCTTTTTTGAAGGAAGAATAACACAGACAAAAAGCAGAACATAAGATATAAGCGCATCGAATAATAATAATAATCTTCACTAGAGATGAAACGGATAGTGGTTTGGCCAAACCAGATATCCAGCCGCCGGATATCCTTCAATAATCCACTGTTTTTCGTTTGTATCTTCCTTTATATATCGACCATGTTCAGGTAAAATTACCACGGTACACGGATTGCTCTCATAGATAAAAACAAAATTTTTAATGGGCATAAAATAAAAAGGGCTTAAAATATTTTCATATATTATGATGATCATTTATAGTACCTATCACAAATATATTTTTAATTAAAAATTCAATTTTGATAAATTAAAATAAAAAGCCAGATAGTTATGGGATATCCGTTTCATCTCTAATCTTCACCTGAGAATGAGCGATGCGCTTTTATCATTTAGTAGGCTAACTTCGTTTCTCTTTCATTTACTAGGGCTGCAAAAGTTATTACTAACAAGCCACAGAAAGTGGCTTGGTGGGATTAAAGTTTTTGAAAAATTAAAAAGAGATAAGTGTAAAATGTACTAGGTGGAAAAAGTTTGGAATAAGTGAAACAAGAAATCATTATTTTGGCAAAATTCGGTTTTATCTCTTCAACATACATTCCTTTTAAGTCGATACAGCAAGTCCAACGATTTTCTAACATTTTTATCCCGTCCAAAACGAAGACCTCAGTTTCAGCCATGAGTTCCTAATTTGAGTAAAATTGGTTACCAGTGAGCCATCTCTTCAGGTTTGAAAACAGGTAGGAGTCGCTAGAGGCGAGGTCTGGTGAATACGGTAGCTGAGGAACCTGTTCAAACCTGATTTCGTACAATTTTGCTTGCGCAACTAACGATGAATGAGCAGGAGCATTGTCATGATAATACACTTTTGAATCATCTTCATCGACGGTGCAGAATCCGGATAATACTTATCTAGCTTGGCTTTGGTCTCAGTTATCGTTTTCTTGCATAAATAATAAGATTTTTTTAAATAAAAAAGAAATCTTTGCGTTCTTATGATTTACCTAAATATTTAAATTTTGGTGGCCATTTTCAACGAGTTATAAACAAATTACTATTAGAAAATGGAAATCAAGTTGTGATAGAGTGGGGTGCGATACTCGGATCTTTGATCCATGAGTCGACGACACTAGCCACGGGACCACAACTCTATTCAAAATGTTAAGTCAGAACACTAAACTCAGCTTTTTCAGCTTCTTCAGAGGTTGGTTGCTTCTGACTGCTGTAACGTGTAAATGCATAAACAAAAATGCTTGAAATTTTGACAGACGTTTAGACATAGCGTATTTTATTGAAAGATGAAGCTTTTTATGATTGGTTCACATTAGTGCATACTAACGCCATCTCTTGGGATAATTCCAAACTATTTGATCCACCTAGTATATTTATTAATGTTGAAAAAGATTTTTTTTAAAATAAATTAAAGATGTGACACGGTATCCGAATCAAGGAAGGTTTTTTCAGAATTTTGACACGCCGAGCTAAAAAGATGTTATAAATATGTAATAGAGTAACATTTCTCATGTTTATCTCATGTGACATACATTATCTTGGCAAGTGAAGTAGAGAATGTGATATTTACCGAGCAATAGGATCTTGATGACTTTACTCTGCTCCTTGGCGAAGCCTTGCAGCTGGCGGTCTATGTCACTGGAGTGGCGTCGCGCCGCCTCCAGCTCCATATTCTCCCGGTGAAGAGTCAAGCACGCTCCCATCCAGATGCTTTTAGCTCTTTACAGCGCATCTTAACCCATAAATAATCATTAGTATCAATCAAAGAAAGTTACAATAACACATCACAAAAAACTTTCCCGAACACCGCTACAAGAACTAATAGTACAACCACGTAAAACAATAGAAGTTTCTCTTGTCAAAACAGGTCATCTAAATTCGCATGTGAAAATTAATGTTAGAACAACTTTCAATAAATAAACAAACAAGAAACATCGTTTTTAAAACAAATTGTGAAATGCATATTCAAAACAATAATTGTGTTTATTATATCACTTTTAACACAACTTTTGCACGTTCAATTTTTATAAGGCAACAGGTTAGCAAAAACATGATTAAAAACAGTAAGAAATTCTTGATACGAATTCTGCGCGTTTATAATGATGAATTATTAATAAATTAAGTAAAGCCAATATATTCATAACATGAATACGATATTCTAGTTTTAGTAAATTTAAACTCACTTTTAAAAACATTTCCAAAAATTAGAAACACTTCGATATGTAAAGGTAAACAAAAATGAACGCGAAAGGCCACATTCCATAGAAAACGACAATAGTCTTCTTCTTAGTTTTTTTTTTGGCTTTTTCACCTCTTAACTGAGGTGTTCTAGCCAGTTTCAGATTTTTATTTGTGTGAGTACTATATACAAGGTTTTATCATACTATTTAATATTACATATATACATACACTTATTTACAACTTAATACTTAATACCATTTATGACTTGACATTTAAATTGAATTTTGACATGTTTATTGGGTGGGAACAGGAGAGTTGAGTCACAACCCCCTCTGTAGAGGTGGTTTTGGTTGCGTAGGAAATGAGACGTTGATATCGGAGAGGTCGGATAGGAACTTAGGATAACAATAATTTATGGGCCTTAAAAAAAATTATATAAATATAAATATGTCCTGGACATGGATTCTCAATAGGTACGCTAGTCGAAATTAAACAATAGCGAACACAAATAGTTCTACATTATCTCTGAGAGAACAAATGTTCGAAAGTTATAATAGATATTTTTATTGAATTATTTTACTTAGATGGGCACGCAGATTTATCTATTTTTTCATGTGAAAATGTATGTATTTGCCATTCTACATGATTACAAAGATTAAGACATACTAAAATTGTGGACTACAGTAAATGTTATCTATGTAAAATAAATTTATAGAATTCAACGGTCCACGAACAGTCTGATCTGGTCTGATTGCTGTTGTT
Organism: Micrasema longulum; assembly: GCF_059751315.1. Lineage (NCBI taxonomy): Eukaryota > Metazoa > Arthropoda > Insecta > Trichoptera > Brachycentridae > Micrasema > Micrasema longulum. Next base: position 367,906 of record NW_028277299.1, read on the forward strand.
CATAATATAATATTACTTAATTTTATTCGTAAACTATTGAAAACTCACCGCAATATAAAAAGACGAACAAATCCGAATAAAATGAAGCCCCAGTCCCAATTTTGTAATTTACTAGATGTTCCGGACACGCGAATAACGTTGAACTGGACAAATAAAAGTGATATATGTAAATGATAACTGAGTGAATTGATAATCGCAGCTAGGAACCCGGTATTTGTATGACTGAGCGCTAGGCTCCTAATAAAGATAAATGATTTGCTTTCGAGCCTGGCCTCAGTAATACCGGGGGAATATAGCCAGAGATTACTCTTTTATGTTTTTATTTATGTAATTCATATTGTGCCTTAATCGTGTTTGTAAGACCCTGAAAAGGGCCTATATCGTATTGCCCATATTGCATATTATATTGTCATGTTGCGCGCGTCACGGCTGCGGACGAAATGGCCCGTACTAGGCGCCCGTATTTACGCCACCTGCGGCCGGCGGCATGTAGCGAGTGGTGGGGGTGAGCTACCCCCACCACTCCAAGGCAGCCGGAGCGGGTGTGACGGCTGACTCACGAAGCCCGACGCGCACCGCTTTATAAGGCGTTTATTTTGTATGAATAAAGTAGTTGAGTTCCTAACGTGTTTTATTCCGTTCTCCGTCCTGTTCGCCCTCCTGCACTTCGCTCCGCTCTGCCAGCTGACTGCCTTCGCCTCTCTACACCACTTGAACTGGGTGAAAAGTCCTTCTCAGGGCTATTGAAGTTGACTTGCGGTCGGCGCAGCTGTGCCCCTATCTTCCGACTTCGTCTTTGACTCTGTCTGGGAGGGCGGCTTCTCACTTACGCCTGGAATCCTGACTGCGGCAGACAGCGTTACCAGATCTACCGATTTTTCTGTAGATCTACCAATTTTGGGAGCAACCTACCGATCTACCGAATTCAATTGAAATTCTACCGATTTTTATACATTTCCTTGTTTTTTCCACAGAACAAAATTTCAATGCAAATAAAACGAATTCATATTATAATAATTTATTGCTTGTTTGCTCACTTCGATTGCCATCAGTTTCTTATTTAAAAAACTGCTTATCTATCGTACATAAGTGTACAATGAATGATTTATTCATTATGGAATCGGATAGTATTGTTGAATATAATATGGTAAAATAAATCATGGCATAGAATTTCATGACATTATTGAAAAATGTATATAGTCCATTTTATGAAGTGAAATGTAGAGGGATCACTTTTCATATTGAAAATAATATAAATGGTTTTATCTTCAGTTAAATACCTATTTAAATTTAGTTGATCATTGTTTTAATAATTTGTCCTGTACTTCAGCAGTTAGCAGTTTTTATTAAGTTTTAAGTTGCACTGAAATAACTTTAAAACGTTAATTATTTCTTTGTTTGACCATAAAAATACTAAATATTTTGATAAAATTGTGTAATTCATTCAATGAAATAATATTTTGAATTTTAACCTTTGTATTAAATATTATTTTTTATAAGAACCAACTCAAATATTCCTTTTCTTAAATGAATATTTGAGTATTGAAATGAAATATTGTAATTTACATTTTTTGTAAGAAAAAGAAGACATTATAAATCACTTTATTTTGGTGATTCACTTATGTCAAATTTATTTTTGCCTCCCTCCTTCCCTCCGACCCCCTCTCCCGAATCTACCGAAATCTACCGATTTATTTTTCTGAATCTACCTTTTTTCGCTTGATTGGGTCTGGCAACGCTGGCGGCAGACGCGGGTAACGAACCAGCACACACACACGTGGTAACGCGTACGTTACACTAGATAATATCATTAATCATGTTTATATCCAACGCGGACTTTTTATATGCGAGAAAGAAAATAATAAATTTGACATAATTAAATGAAAAAAAGTACGCGTATGATAACTGATATAATGGTGAATTCTTAAGCACTATATTGCAGATATTTTTGATTATTTAATTCAGAAAGCGAAATGATCAGTCCTACGACTCTGATCAAGTCCGGGAAATTTAATTTTTGGATTAAACTTTGCCATTCTAATATGCGGCGACAAATAAAGGGAATGTGATATAAGTCATACATACGAGTACGTGTCTAAAATATTCATGCGTTAAAACCTTTTCCCCCATTAAGGGGGATATTAATATTTAAAAATAAGTATGTGTTTTCATTATTCACCTTTGTTTGTACTGAAAAAAAAACGCGGCGTTATTTTGAATTTTTTTCAATACAAATTTATAAATAACCTTGTTAAAATTTTAGACTCCAATGCCTGCGAATGTGGAGGCATTGGAGATCTTAATCACATTTTTTTACATGTCCTTTAATGACTGAGCTTAGAAAACCTGCTGAGTTTTAAATAGGTTGAAGCTAAAACAAAACGCCTCTTAAGAGACAAGAAACGACAAGGATGGATAAACTTCTGTTGCTCTTTATCACGAGACGTGCCTATATCAAATGTTTGGATCATGATACGTTGATTTAGAGGTTCTTTCACTCCACCAGTGAGACGTCCCGAGTCCCTAGGGTGGGTTGAGGAGTTCGCCAACAAGCTAGCCTCGCAGACCGCAAATAACTGGAATGAGCATCCCTATTGGTACCAGTTTACAAATATAAGCTGGTTAGATCAAAGCTTCAGTTTAGATGAACTGAAGACTATTCTGACCCGACTCACAGACTGAGCTCCAGGGATTGACGGTATACTGTATAGTTATATCCAACATAACAGTGATCCTACCCTCTCCCACATCCTATCATTGATCAACATGATCTTTGAATCAGGAAACATCCCCCCTTCACGGAAAACCCAATCCATTGTCCCTACCCTTGAACCCAACAAAGATCTAAATTTTGGGTCTTCCTACCACCCTATTACCCTCTCCTCCACACTGTTGAAAGTGGCGGAACATATGGCGAGACAACGCTTGGACTGGTTTGTGGAGAGCTCGAAAACTCTCCCCGAGTCTCAATTTGGATTCAGGAAAAGAAAGAGCATTATTGAAAGCGTGTCGGTTTTGACAACCGATATCAGAGCCTCTCTTACTAAGAAATAATTCTTAATAGGTGTCTGTCTGGATATAAGTGGTGCATGTGACTATGTTATTATCCATATTCTAGAAGCTAAAATGCTACAAATAGGAATCCCGCGAAAGCTCACTTCCTTTATAGCAAATTTGATTATCTCCAGAAAGGTAGAAATCAGTGTTCGCGGTCATGCTGTGGGGGAGAGAGAGTTGAGCAAGGGACTACCTCAGGGTTCATGTCCCATGACATCAGCGGGATTGTTCCCTCAGAGACAAGTTTGCTTCAGTACGCGGACGATTTCTTCATGTATGCGTATGGGAAGGACCCAAATAATCTAGAAAATATTCTAAATTTAGGTATGAGAAACACCTGCAGTGGTATTCTGATCACTCTCGACACCCACGAGATGATCTCGACTTTCGGACGAGAATATAACGTGGTGTAATTTAGGGATTTTTATTTTTTGAACGCGGTTAAACTTGGTTTTCTATATGGCAATTCTGATGATTACATGTCAAATTACGTAAATGAATTCGAACACATAAAACCAAAAATAATGATTTTCAATAGAAACATTATTGTGACCTTAAGAATGACCCAAAATACTTAATTATGTTGAATTTACCAAACCTCAATCGTTATTTCTCGTTATTTAGACGGTTTTATAATTGACGTTTCATAGTTCGATATCTAACCGCAGGAGCGTGAGTGTCGAAAATGAGAAAAAATACTCGTGCGCATGCGTCACTGACGAGATGAATATACCTATTACAAAATATAACGCTTTTGCTATCCTGATGAAAATTTATAACGTTTGCCATGTGGGGTATTTATTTTTTCTACACGTCAAACTGTACTTTTTATATTGCAACAATGCAAAACATAAACAAACATACAGTGACAGTTCAACTACTTTTGTAAATGATAAGTGATAAGTATGCCCCGGATCTACATGTCCTTAGGGATTTTGTTTATTTTTATAGAACCTCTGTGAAATACCTACTGTACTCTATAGAAACTTGCATACGAACCACAGCGTCCCTAAGTGTACATCTTGCGCGACAACGGGAATCATCATTTGAAGGTATGTTTATCTAATTCGGTATTTTAATCAAACTTATATATTGTGTACGGTTTAAACCTACCTTACGAGTTTTTTCTCAAGTTGTTAATCATTATAATATTTGTAAATTGTAAAAGGTTAAGAATAAGCTAGTGTTAGTAAAAAATAAACAAACCACCAAGCCGTTTCCCCGGGACAGCCAGAGGATATACAACACACATGCGTTTGCAGTCATACAAAATCTCATGCATGTGTGCTGATTTTTCCAACTTTTGAAGTATTACCATATCCGCAGTGGTACTGCAATACCGCTACTGTGAACTGTTAGTTTTAATTATTGATATTCGTAATGTAAATAATTATTATGTATGTAAATACTTATCGTTTCAGCGGTATTTTTGTTTGGTTAAAATCGCAAGTAATATATTAACAGCTTTTATGTTCCCCTTTAATTTTTTTTTGATAATTAGGCTTCCCGCCAACTAGGCAGCCCGGCTGCCGCAGTCAAAATTTTGCGCAGCCAGTTAAAGCAGCCAGCCTGACGGCCAGTCCAAATAAAATGGATGTGGAAGATGTTTTTGTTTACATA